>NW_015164189.1:296837-347534 GCF_001447785.1 Gekko japonicus
GTAATTATAAAAGGCTCTCCACTTAACTTTCCCTAATCTTTGGTGGGGGTGTGATGTCAGAGTCATGGGCAGTAGCACTGATTAGTGCTGTGGGGTTTGGAAAAGAGGGGTGGAGGGTGACTCGAGTCCTTTCCGCTGTCACTATGCTTGTAGTTCTTAGGCAAGCCGGTCATGTTCTGGTGGCCTCTGCTTTTTCTTGAGGGGAGCTGTTTAAATGTTTGGTAGAGGAGTACAGATTCAGTAGCTGGCAGTGCAAGGTTAAGGTGGCTTAAGAAGCCCAGGAGAGTGACCAACACAATACCTCTCCAGCAAAAAAGTCCCTTGCCTGACATCTGGGCCTGCCACAGGAGGGTCTGTCTCCCAGTGGGTGGGTTAAAGACATGGTCAGATGGGGTGCCGTTCTACAGTACGGGAACTTCTCGGTCCCTCCACTCGGACATTTATCAGCTGTGTTCTTTTCTTCCTCTTCTCGTTGTTCTCAATGGTTCTCCTCTCCTCCTCCTCCTCCTGGGCATAACGTTCTCATGCGCAGATGTCTCCTTGCTCTGCCAGACGGCGTTGGTCCATACAGGCGATTAACGACTTCCCGGTACTGTGCGCTGTGTTACTGCTGCCCTTGACTTAATTCTGTCCGCTGTCGTTGGGCCCAAGAATAATTTGCCACTTTCTTGGCTTTACGTAACCCAGACCAGAGCTGGGCAAAACCGGGGAGGGGGACAAGGAAGGGGAAATCTTGCATGGCTGGCTAATGGGCTCAGTAGTGGCACTTTGGATCAATCAGAATGGGTGGGAATCCTTCCGTGATCATGAGGGAGGCAGGATTGGAGGATTTGGAGAAGGGTTATGGGATGTGGAGTTCTCACCCCCAGTTCCATGCGGAACGGAGAGGGTCCATGCCTCAGTGTTCAAGCATCTGCTTCAAGCAGGCCTCTGGTTCAGTCCCCAACATCTCCAGTTGAAATGATCTGGTAGTAGTTGAAGTCAAAGGCCTCTGCCTGAGACCCTGGAGAGCCACCACTAGTTAGGTAGTAGACAAAACTGACCTTAGTAGAGGAAGAGTCTGCCTCGGTATAAATCAGCTTCATGTGTTCAAACTGATGTTCAAACTAACACCAATGAGAGCCAGTTCGGTGTAGTGGTTAGGAGCACGGACGCTAATCCGGGAGAACTGGGTTTGATTCCCCACTCCTCCGCATAAAGCCAGCCACAGTTATTTCAGAACTGTTCTCTTAAGAGCAGTTCTCTCAGAGCTCTCTCAGCCCCACCTACCTCACAGGGTGTCTGTTGTGGGGAGAGGAAGGGAAGGAGACTGTAAACTGCTCTGAGACTCTTGAGTGAAGGGCAGGGTATAAATCCAATTTCTTCTTCTTTTTCTAATGTTACATTTGGCTTCCTGACAGTTTCCATGCCCTTAGGCACTAATGACTTTGAAAGTAAACTAGAGGAAGCATGTGGGAAATGTCTGGTAAATCTTCAAAGATGTGGGTATAGTTGAATATGATTTCCCCATGGCCTAAAGGTGCAGCTTCCATGCCTGATTTCAGTAAAGAAGAAGAGATTGAATTTATACCCCGCCCTTCACTCGGAGTCTCTGAGAGGCTTACAATCGCCTTTCCTCCTTCTCCCCACAACAGACACCCTGTGAAATAGGTGGGGTTGAGAGAGCTCTGGGAGAATAGCTCTGAGAGAACTGTGATTAACCCAAGGTCATCCAGCTGGCTGCATATGGGGAATCAAACCCGGTTCTCCAGATTAGAGTCCGCCACTCTTAACCACTACACCAAACAGTGGTCCTTAAGTGGTGGCCATGGGCTGCATGGTGCTTGCCGATGTGTTTCCTGATACCTGACTGCCTCTTCCAAATCTCATCTTCTCTAAAGCTAAGACCCTGTTGCTGACTTTTCTCCACTTAATTGGAGTAGGAGATGCTTCAGAAGAGCCCCTGGGGAATTGACTCTGTGTCTGGGTGGAGCACCAGTCATCTGCCTCTGTTTTGAAACCTTTTGACATTGTGTGAGTGGACCTAGCCGGCCAATGGCACCCATTTTGTTGTGGCATTCCAAATCTGTCCTCAGAATTATGAGCCTGAGGTTAAGCCGTGGCAGCCTGGAGCTCCAGGGATGGGAGAAGGGGCTCTAGCATCCCCTTTTCCCCCATCTTAGGGACTGCAGACCTCCCAGCTGTCTGGACAAACACCTAGTGAAGCAGAGATGGAGGCAGATCACCCTCCCACCACTCTCCCACTTCCGTGTGTGGGAATGAGACTGGGCAGGGGTGTTCAGTACCTGCAGCAACAGGAGGGTCATGGGGAAGGGCCGTGGCTCAGTGGTAGAGCATGTGCTTGGCATGCAGAATGACTCGGCTTCAGTCCCCAGAATCTCCAGGGAAAAGGATCAGGTGGCAGGTGATGTGACAGACCTCTGCCTCCCTTGTGGGTGAAGGACTTAGAGTCGGAAGCCCAAAGGGTGCTCAAGACCACTGGCCTAGGACCCTCTTGTGTCTTCCTTCCTTCCTTCCTTTTGGTTGGAAGGGGAAAAGACCTAGGCAGCAAGTTCCAGAGGAGCCACCATTTCTCCCCTTGTCTTATGGGGAACAGGGAGAAAAGCCACAGGCTACTGAAGGCCTCTTGGCCTGATCCAGTACTTCCCCTATCAGGTGACAAGGGGTAGTAGCTGGGAACTTGCAAGAGCAATTCTCCTTCCACTCAGGGTTAGTCTTGTGTGGCTGGATAATGGGCTCAGTACCACCATCAGGCCGATGGTGGTAGAGTGTGCCTCTTTACAAGAAGAGTGCCGTTTAGACAAAGATGACTCCCCCATCCCCTGAGCATCCACTTTGAGTATGCCCAGATGATGTGCACAGATTCTGAGGCTGGTGTGATTGAGATGACCATGGTCGTCCCCCCCGTCCCCCACCCACTGTGGTGTTTGGAAGTCTTTTGTAATATGGGCCGGCTTATGGAGCGTGTTACAGAGAGCAAGAGTCGTTCAAAGAAAATGAAATTCTATACTTCAATCTATTGGCGAGACTCCCCCGCCTCCTTGTCCGTTCAAAGATAATTGGATTAGGTTTTGAAAATGAAATTCTATACTTCAGTCTATTGGCGAGACTCCCCCGCCTCCTTGTAGGGTCTGTGCCATTGTTAACCAGTGGGGATGGGGACCATCCTTCTGCATCTTGCTTGGTTGGTGTTCCTGAACCCGGGTCCCTTGATGCTTGTTGGGAGTGGAGCTAGGTTTGGATGGGTCCATGCAATAGCCAGAGTCTAAGAAAACAACACCAAGAGAACTTCATATTCTTGGTGTTACCCGCCCTGTTTTGCTGTTACCCGCCTTGAGCCTGCTCACAGGAGAGGGTGGGCTAAAAAATCAAATAGACTAACCTAAACTTGGTTAGAGAAGTGTGTTAAGCCAGCCAGAAATCCCAACTGCACTTGAATCTCTTTCCAGGTGCTGGGGCTGCCGACCCTGTGTTTGTAGCATGATCTTCATCGTGGTCTCTGTACAGTACCACACATGGGTTGTGCACAACCTGTGCACGGCCTGTGCACAACCTCGACCGGAGAAACTTCCAGAGCTTGCCTCCGAAATCCTTTTTTGGCGGGCTTTCTTCCTCCTGGGGAGCAGGCACGCACTGCACATGCCTGGAGCTGGGGGGGGAGCCGCCTCCCTTCCACATGGGAAATTCCTGAGAATTTGGGGGGCAATGCCTGGGTTGGGTGGAATTTGGAGAATGGAAGGAGCTTAATGAGGTTCACACCTTGCTAGTGCTGCTCTTCAAATTGCCTCAGCTGAGTATTTTCGACCTCTTTCGAACCTCTCCTTCGTTCTTATTCTTTATGCTTTTTCATCTTCTGTTTAAACTTTAAAAAAGAGAGAGAGAGAGAGAAAACTTTAACTGTTTTTCCCCTCACTTTGTTTCTTTGTCCACCCCCCCCTTTCTGTCGGTGGGGTGGTGTTTGTATGGGAAAGACAAAGCTTTTTAAGACGTGTTGTTGTTGTCCAACTAAAATTCCATCTAACGACGGTTATGATCTTTGTAGGCAAGAGGGACCTAGGGGCAGCCTGAATTGGTGGGGCATGAATAAGGAGGAGGAAGATAGTAAGGAGTATCTGTATCTTGTCTATGATCAAAACTGCATTTTCTTTTCCATAGACAAATGAAATAGAGCGGCCAGGCTTCGTACCGTTCTTCTGGAGGCAGCCTTGTGCCCAAACGTGTCTTCGGCTGCTTCTCAGTCTTTGCTTCACCAGAACCCGGCAGAAAACCAAAAACCACCGAAGCATAAGCCGAAAAGCATGATGATAAACTTGCGTCAAAATCGAAACCAAAACCTTCAACATCGACTTCGCCCCAAAGCTTGATCCTGTGCTGATTTCTGGTCTGTTGACCTCTACTCCTGTGGTGTCTTCAGTCCCTCAAAAGGCCAATCTGCAGCCTCCGGTGCCACCGCCTACTTTGTCTTCGCTCTCCGGTTGTATCCTGCTGGGCCAATCCTCAAGATCGCCTCGCCAGTCTTCGTCTTGTTGTGAGTCTCGATCTCGTTCCCGTCACTAGAGAGCTTATATTCTCCTGAGGCAGGCAACACTAGCCTACAGGCTCATCTGTGTTCACAATGGTCACACAGTACACTCCCACACCCCTATCCACATTTTGGATGACAGGGAGCACTTTTTCAGGGGTCGATCCAGATCTAGGTCCCGTTATGACTGTAGACAGCGTGATTACCGCCCCTCGCCCTCTCCTTTGAGATCAGCGTCTGATTATCGGTCGTGGTCTCCTGATGTCCACTACCAAAGGCTGTAGTATCCTCGTTCTTACTCGAGGTCTTCTACGCCTCACCGAGATCATTATCATCGACTCCAACATACTGAACATCCCGAACACCGACAAGTTCCTGCATACTCTAGTGTTGACTTTAGATAAGGAGCATGAACGACACAACACACAGAGCTAGGTACAAGCTCTCTGAACAGCTCAGTTCATCTCTCTCTTCCAACTGATCTCTTGAACTGCCTGTCAGCAGCGTTTTATTAACAGAAAGAAAAGCAAGCTCATTCATTTGTACAGTGTTACATTATGAAGCTTCTATGTCAGGAATACAGAATGTTCTTTTCACAGGCAAATTGCAAAGCTTGTACTCTCTGTCTTAGAGTAATTTTGCAGTCTTGTGCAGAATCAGAAAAACCCTGTGCACATTGCCAAGCCAATCTCCCGGCGAGAGAACTCTCTGTGGGAACTCAAATTTTGACCTGGGAAGCCTGAACTTTGACCCCGGGCATGCCTCCAGGATTTCCGTTCCGACCCCACACTCTAGATGTTCGCATTCTGTTGCGTCTGCTTGTTCTCTGGCGCTCGATCAGCCTCCAGAGCTCTCGAGATCTATGGATGCCCCGAAGAGTTCTCCCTTAGAACCTCGGTCCCATTCACCTGCTGAAGACCAGATGCCTATTGATGTTTCTCAACCATTGCGATCACCTTCTCCTTTGTCCCTATCGAACCATTCGGAATCTGGTGATCTTGATCCCGATGTTCTACACATCAATGATGAGTCTTGTCGCTCAGGCTCCTTATCTCCCACTGAAGGCCTACTTGGAGCTTGTGACAAGAATGGCTACTGCTCTTCAGGTCCAAGGCTCTACTCAGACGCCTGCAGTGACTGATGTGGTTCACAAACTCGTTTAGGCCGACTTGCCACCGTCTACGGTCCTGCCTCGGCTTCCTATACACCTCTCCGTTCTCAAAGAATCATGGGATCACCCTGCTTCAGTTCCCCCAATATCGAGGCGTTATGAGGGCCTCTATAAGATTCAAGAGTCCTCTGGGAAGTTTCTTTTTACTCAGCCTCCACCGAATTCAATGGTTGTGCACTCATCTTCAAAGTCTAAGCAACTAGTCCGGCAATCTGCTCCGCCCGATTGCGAGGGCCGCAAATTCAATGCAATTGCCAAGAAACTGTATTCGGTTGCTTCTATGAATATAAAAATCGATACCTATCTATCATACCTTTCAGCCTATGCCTTTAATGTTGCCACTGCTGTTCGTCCCGTGATTGAATCGGTCCCTGAGGAGCACCGCCTTCCTTTCTTGGCGGCTTTATCCGAAATCTGTACGATCTCTAAGCAGCAGATCAATTCTGTTCGTCATGCTGTCACCTGTTCTTCTAAGGTCCTTGTCTCTTCCGTTGCTCTCCATTGTCACACTTGGCTTCGGAGCACCTCTCTTCAACCAGATGTTAAATTCCGGATTGAAGACCTCCCTTTCGATGGAGCGGGACTTTTCCACTCTACCACTGACGAAGCTTTGAAGGCTGTTGATGATAGCCAAAAGCAGGTTCGAAACCTTGGAGTCTCGACCTCCACACCTCAACCTCGATACCGTTCCTAGAGATCTTACTATAATAAACACCAGCCGTCTCCTGCAACCACCTCTCAGTGGAGAAAGAGGCCTTATGATTCCCGCCAATCTCACCGACCCCGTCAGCAGGCCCCTAAGAAGCCCCAGCAACCAAAACAGTCCGTTTGACTGCTTCGATTGCCTGCTATCGCCTCTATCCTTCACCCTTACCGTTCGGACCCAACTCTTCCCCTTCCTTCTGACCTGGGAAGAAATTTCCACCGACTCTTGGGTCCTCATCATCGTATGGGTCGGTTATGCCATAGAGTTCGTCTCGCCTCCCGTCCTCCCTCATTTTGTTGTAACACTCCCAGATCCCTCGCTCTCCCTGGAGATTTCCGCCCTTCTCGACAAGGGTGCCATCAAGATTATCCTGGAGGAGCAACGAACCCTAGGTTTCTACTCCAAGTATTTCCTAGTTCCGAAAAGAGACGGCGGCTTGCAGGCCATCATGGATCTTCGAGATTTAAATCGATACATTCGATGCCACAAGTTTCGAATGGTGACTCTGCAATCTTTTCTTCCTCTTCTTCCAAAGTCCAGCTGGCTAGTGTCCATAGATCTCCAGGACGTTTATTTTCATATTACCATCCGCCCCCAACATCGGAAATTCCTACCTTTCGCTGTTGGAAATGCACATTACCAGTATCGAGTCCTCCCGTTCGGGCTTTGCACTGCCCCAAGGGTTTTTACCAAACTGATGGCAGCTGTGGCTGCAGACCTTCATCATCGAGGGATTGCCCTTTACCCCATATCGACGATTGGCTTCTGGTTGCCCCTGCGGAGGACCAGCTAGCCCAAGACGTCCACGCAACCCTCTCCCTTCTTTGTGCCCTAGGGCTCTGTGTCATCCTACCCAAATCGACTCTCCGCCCTACCCAGATCCTGCAATTTTTCGGCGCCCGCCTCTATACCACCATCGAGACTGCCTTTCTTCTGAACTAAAGAGCCACGGACATAATCTCATTGGTGTCTGCATTCCAGACCTCTCTCCGACAATCCACTTGGTCCATCATAAGGCTCCTGGGATACTTCGCATCCATGGTCTTCGTTGTTCAGCATGCCAGATTCAGGATGTGTCCTCTCCAACTTTGGCTTCTCCGTGCTTTCGATCCTCTCCGGAGTCTGTGGCACAAGATCCTTTCGATCCCGATTCCAGTCATCGACTCCCTCTCCTGGTGGTCCCTTCCTCAGCAGCTTCTCTCCGGCATGCCCTTTCGGCATCCTCCTCCAGAGATTTTGCTGTCCACAGATGCATCTCTCTGGGGTTGGGGAGCCCAGTGTGGAATGCTCTCAATCAAGGGGACGTGATCTCATCGGGAAGCCACCCTTCACTTCAGTACACTGGAACTGTGAGCTGTTCATCTTTCTCTACGATCCTTTCTTCCAATACTGCGGGGCAAAGTAATCCAAGTTGCCTTGGACAATACAACCACTGATTTCTATATAAACAAGCAGGGCGGGACTGCCTCCCTTCGCCTCTGTAGGGCGGCCATCGATCTTTGGAATTGGTGCCTCCACCATTCGATCGTGCTCTCGGCGATACACATTCCAAGCATTCAAAACGTTGATGCCGACCATTTGAGCCGTTCGAGAACGTTGGACAATGAATGGTCCATCCATCTTCGATACCTGCGACCAGTCTTCCTTGACTTCGGTCGTCCGACCGTCGACAGCTTCGCCACTGTGGAGAATGCTTGCTGTCGCCTCTTCTTCACCAGAGGTCCGCCGTCAGCTCGATCTCTTGGATATGTCTTTCTTCACATGTGGAAGGGAACCCTATTTTATTTCTTCCCGCTCTTTCCTCAGATCACCCGTGTCGTTCAGATGATTGTGGCCAATGCCACTTCCTGCATTCTCATCACGCCCTGGTGGCCACGCCAAGTATGGTTTCCTCACCTCCTCCGTCTCTCCAAACAGGTTCCGGCCCCTGCCTCTCATCATCGATCTCTCTCAGGATCAAGGCAGGATCCTGCACCACAATCCGGCCTTCTTCCAATTGACTGCCTGGAAGATCCTGCACTAGACTTCCCACCAGAAGTGTCTGAAGTTCTCCTTAATTCAAGGAAGTCCTCTACCCGTATTGCTTACCGCTTGAAGTGGAAGAGGTTCCAGTCTTATGCCTCTCACCATTCCTTTGATCCAATCCAGGCGTCTCTCCATGAAATCTTCTCCTACATTGTCTCCTTGAAGGAATCTGGCCTCGCTTACTCCTCCTTACAGGTCCACTTGGCAGTCATCTCCGCATACCATCCCTTGATACAGGGCTCTACAGGTTTTTTGCACCATCTCACGAAGTCCTTCCTTAAAGGTCTTCTTCAGCTGTGTCCCCTGCGGAAGCCCCTTGTACCTTCGTGGAATCCCTCACTCGTCCTCACTCAACTCATGACTAAGCTGTTTGAACCCATGGCTTCCATAGATCTTCAGTTACTCTCATGGAAGACGGCCTTCCTGATTGCAATTATGACTGCTCGACGGGTAGGGGAACTTGCTGCCTTTTGAACTGATTCCCCCTATACAATTTTCCATAAGGGGAAGGTTGTTCTCAGACCAGATCTTTCTTTCCTCCCTAAAGTCGTTTCTGCCTTTCATCTGTCTCAGTTGTCTATCTTACCTACCTTCTTTCCAAACCCGGCTGACGTACCTCAGAGAGCCTTACACTGCCTCGATGTTTGCAGAGCGCTCTCATTTTACTTGCATCGAATGAAGCCTTTTCGTAAGTCTCCTAAGCTTTTCGTTACCTACAGTCCCCCATCTGCGGGGGAGCTGATTTCGTCTCAACGCTTGTCGAAATGGGTGACTTCCACCATAGCCCTTTGCCAAGAGCTGGCGCATCAACCCATTCCTACCTGTATTACTGCCCACTCTACACATGCAGTATCGACATCGACGGCCTTCCTGGCTGGAGTCTCGTTACAAGACGTCTGTGCTGCCGCTACGTGGTCCTCGGCATCAACCTTTGTGTCCCACTATGCACTCGACGTTCAAGCTCGACGGGATGCTGCATTTGGCCAGGCAGTACTGCGATCTCTCTTCGCTTGATCCTTCTGCTTCTTCAGGTAGGACCCGTGAATTTAAATAATGATGCTGTGTCCTAACCAATATTCTTGTCTCTTTCAGCTGCCAGCTCCCTCCTCCAACTGGTTCAGCTCTTGTAATCACCCATGTGTGGGACTGCGCAGAGACCACGACGAAGATAAACAGTTTGCTTACCTATAACTGATGATCTTCGAGTGGTCATCTGTGCAGTACCACAATCCCACCCAGCCTTCCCCACTGCTGGCATCTCCTGATCACTTACCTTAGGTTGATGGGACTTACCTGTAGCGGTCGAAGGAACTGAGTGGGAGGCGGCTCTCTCCCCTGCTCCAGGCATGCGCAGTGCATGCCTGCTCCCCAGGGCGGGAAGGGAGCCCACCAAAAAATGATTTCTGAGGCAAGCTCTGGAAGTTTCTCCGGTCGAGGTCGTGCGCAGGCGCCCAACCCATGTGTGGTACTGCACAGATGACCACTCGAAGATCATCAGTTACAGGTAAGCAACCTTTCGGCAAAGCCACTCCCTCCTTACCTGCCAGCCGTTTAGAATGTGACCCACTTGTACCTTTTGGAAATACCCTTGCCACCTGGCAAGCTGGTGGGGGATTTGCCGTATGTGGCTGATTGGCTTTCATAATGTGGCACATTTGGAAGGTGTGGCCTCGTCTTCCACCCATGCAAGGCCCCTCCTTCTTTTAAGAACAGTGGCACTTCTTTCCGGATGGTTTCCTTGGGCAAGGCTGGTGGGCTCAGGGGCAGGAGAGAAGGAGCGCAGCTCAGCAGGGTGCAGCACACACTTCACTGCCCATTCCCAGCACCTCCACTGGAAGGATCCGAGGCCTGGTTTGCTCATGAATGAGGTGGCAGAGCATGCTTTCTCAGACTGCAAGTTGGGGGACTCATTTATTTAAGCCTTCCTTGCTCAAAACTCATACGGCAAGGAGTGGACTGGGCTCTTATGCGAATGGGTGTTCAAAAATCATTCCCCTCACCTTCGTTCAGAAGTAGCACAGTCTCCGTTACCACCTGCTGCAGGTGTAGAACAAAGCCAGAAGCTGGTAGACCTCAAGGGGAAACGAAAGCCCAGCCCCGCTATGGAGAAACCTGTTGTAGCACCAGGAGGCAGTTTGCCACGGCCTTCCTGCCCTTCTGGGCCTTTCTTCAGAAAGAAAAGGCAGAGGAATGGAGCTGCTTTCGTGCCTCCCAAGTAACAGAGCAAGGAAGGTGCCGTTAATGTTCCCTGCAGGCAGGTCCCACAGCCACTGAGCCAACATGTCTGGCAGTCCTGTCCCGGTCTCTCAATCTCATGTGCTGGATGTCTGGTCTGCTGTGAGCACAAATAGATCCTTCCTTCATCTCCGCAGAGCAGTGTTTGGCAGGGAGGAAGGCCCGGAGCTGTGGGGCCTCAGTCATGCGTTCCACTCTACCTCCACCCCCCAAATCAGTCTGATCCTGAACTAAATCAGCTTAAACTCTCAATGTTATGTGGGCCTAGTACAGGTTTTGGTAGGAAGTATCTTTTCCTTCTCATCCCAACCAAAAGACAGGCAACCCCCCACCCCCCCCCCAGCTTGGGGCTGATGGAATTCATTCGCAGGGGGCACCGGGGTGCCTGTGGAAGTGCAGTTCAGCTGCCCTTCCTCCGATTGTACAAAGACCACAGCGGTTGCTACAAAGCAGTCAGTGGCTTATTCTTGGGCTGGATCTGTGTCTCGATCTGTCGATTGCCATGGCTGTCGCTTCCCATGAGCGTGGTAGTGGTACAGACGTGTAGGCTGTGTGGTCATTTGGTGCCATTTCTGCTTCCATTCCCTTTGTCCCAAGAAGTCTTTGTGTCTTCCTTTTGGATGCTTAGAGGGCAACGACCAGACAGTTTGAGTTTGTCTCTGTTTTGCTCTGTCCCTGCCTCTCCCCCCAAGTCGTCTGTTGTGCTTCCAGACTTCCATTTGCTTTGCATTTCCAGCATAAGTAGAAGCCATTCCTGCCCTCTTGTGCACCTAAGCTAACATTTGCCAGTCATTGTTGCCTGGGGAAAGTGGAGCCCATCTTTGGACTCTCAGGACAGACCTTTTGCAATGTCTAGCTTCCAGGTAGCGCTAAAATCAGGGTGCTATGAAGTTCCTGGGCTCCCCCCCCAATCACAGCTTGACAACTATGCCTGCTCAGGAACCATCAGAGAATTAGCAGATTGTAATGCTTGGGGCCAGATCTCAAAGGAATGGCAGTACCGCCCAATCTGTCTGCCTTGGTCCTTCTAAGGGGTTGGGGCTTCTCTACATTGCTAGGGGACAAGTTTAGTTCCATGCCCCAGAAGGGAGCACTTTCCCCGCTAGAAGTTCCCAAGATGGTGGAAGATGACTTGGCATTGGCCTTGAAGCCTGTGGAACTAACTGGGCAGTAGTTGGCTCTTCTCTTGCAGATGGACACTGTAGTCAGTCTACCAACTTCTTAAATCAGCTTTCCTCAGTGGAGGGAGGTGTGATCCCACAGAGCCACCATGAAAAAAGGAGAGTTCCATTTTGCATTTCTGTGATTGCTGATCTAGCCTGGGAGAACCGTTTCTCATACTCCCAGCACCTGCAGCTGTCTGGCCAGGATGAACTTGTTGTGTCCATCCAAGTAGAAAATGAGCAAGCTTAGCCATCCTGTTGGCCCATAGAGTGAATGGCCAGAGTCTTGCCTTAAGGCTGTCTTGCTCTTTTGACAAGGCAGAACATTTGGATATCGGTATAAGTTGGCTCAAGTGATTAAGACGCTGAACTGCAGACCAGAATGTCTCTGGTCCCAGCTCCTGCCAACCTAGCAGTTCGAAAGCAAGAAATTGCAAGTAGATAAATAGGTACCACTTTGGTGGGAAGGTAGCAGCGTTCCGTGCGCCTCAGCGTCTAGTCATGCCGGCCACATGACCACGGAAACATCTTTGGACAGCGCAGGCTCTTCGGCTTGGAAACAGAGATGAGCACCGCATCCCTAGAGTTGGATTCGACTGGCATTCAAGCAAGGGAAACCTTTACCTTACTATAATTCATCTGCGGGTATAGACAGGCAAGCAGAGTCATCTAATGCTCCTGTTGGGGTACTGAGATAAGCAGTGTGTGCTCTGTGCAAGTATAGAGAGAACTCCAGCATTTGGGACTAGGCAATACAGTTCACCCCCATATTTCCCAACCAGCTGCTGAGTATCCACGGATATCTCAAGCCCTGGTGCAGGCGACCCACACGGGTATGGAGAGCAGGCACAAGCATGTCAGCCTCACCTGATCACGGAGTCATCTGTATGGTGCAGACATGCAGATGAAATGTCCGCAGATATGCCCCCCCTCCCCATGATAAGCAACGCTTGGAAAGTAGTGTCACTGATCATGGGAAGAGGCTTTATGTTCAGGCACTTCCTTCACACGTTCCCACTGGGGTGACGGCTCAGTGGAGACGGGGCTAGTGCTCTCGTTCCTGGTCTCCCTCCCTGCGTGGTGAGTCGGTACACGGATGGGTCATCTCCCGAGGTCTTCAGGGTGTGTTTCTCTCACACACACTTTTCAGCCTTCTGCTCTGTGGCTTCTTTGCCACCCCTGAAGTAGCTTGGGGTGTTGATGTGCAGGCATGGGAATTTGTGCCGAATTGTGCCTCATGTACTTGCACGCGCCTTTATGTTGACAACTGTGACTTGCATGTCACTCAAACTGGGAGATGCATGAGCTCCCAAATGTACATCCATCTCTCTCTCTCTTCGCAATACCAAAAGTGCAGCATGCTTGAACCGTGTTTTGTTGAAGACACAGATGGTTACAGTTTCCTCCTCCGTACAGGAGCAGTGAACTGGGTAGGACAATTAAAGACTGTTGTTCACCTAGGGTTGCAGAATGCTCAGGGGGATTGTGTCTTAATGGTGGCGATTCTGCTGAGAGGTGCCTGTGAAATCTTAGAACAGTAGGTCTCCTTGGAGCAAGTCAACAGGGGGGTTTCCTGGCATCCTCTTCCTCCTCAGGCAGGTAGAGGGTTGCTCCCTGTGGTTTGCTGCCCACTTAAGGGAATAAGGGATTGTTGGAAGGCATTTGAAATGATGGCAGAAATCTAGTGGCAAATCTGACAGAGCATGCAGCAGAGCACACTGGAAAACCTGGGCATGGCAACCACAATGTGAAGAAGCCATACTTCTCCACTTATAGCGTTTTGTCAGCTGACTGGCATTCACAACAGTTAATTAGGGTAATTCGACATCTGGTGACTCTGACAGTCTGAATCCCAGAATGGTAGTAATTTGTTAGCAGTAATGATTTTGCACAGTTCTTTGGTAATGAATCATGCGGCAGAAGTGTCCAAAACACCCTTTGGTCCTTTTTTTGATAGTTTTGGTTTGGCATCTTTGGCTGATATTGACAAGAGATCCTGGGTTGTGCAAAGGCTGCTCACGTATCTTGGATCTATCAGAGGAGGACTTCCCAAAGCATCAGAGGCCCTTTGTTGAAAAGCCCTCTGTTAATCAAGAGGTTATGGCTGAATGTAGGCCAGTTTGTAACTTTTTTTTAGAAGCGATTGAACAGAGGGTGGCAGAAGTTTTTTTAGATAACCCATCAGCCCTTTTCAGTCTGGCTTCATGCCTGATTAGGGGGGCAGAGACAGCCTTGGATGATCCGGGGGACTGTCTCTGTTTTGCAGATTGATAAAGGGGACGCTTCCCTTTCGGTCTTCCTGGATCTCTTTAACTGCTTGTTGATACAACTGACCATTCACTGTTCCTTTGGAAACTAAAAATACAGATAAGTGAGATGGCACTAAAAGAATTCAAGTCTCCCCCACCTCCCCACTTAGTGCTGGCAGCACATCTCCCATCATCAGATCTGTAGCAAGCCTGGTCTCGTCAGCTGTCAGAAGCTAGGCAGGGCCGACCCTGGCAAGTGTTTGGATGGGAGACCTCCAAAGAATACCAGGGCCAGGAGTCAGAGGCAGGCTATCAAGCCACTTCTTTGAACACCCACCATGCCCCAGTAGGAGTCACAAGAGGTCACCGTGACCAGGCATCCACACAAGTCACACACAAAATACTCAAACCCCCCCCTCAAAAAAAAGATGTGTAGCTGAGTCAGAGGTTGGAGGAGAGGGCTTTCCACCAAACTGCCTGCAGAGGACCCTCATCTGGGCATTGCCCACCAAATGCTCCAGGCCCTTCCCTCTCAGTTCTTGCTGCTTTCTGCCTGCCTTTTATGGAGCCTTCCCAGCATATTACTTGCCCGTTTGCTAGGGCAAGCTTTGAGGGCTGTAGACTGACTGTAGTCCTCTAGAAGCATTCCCTGCCCTCCAAAAAGTTACAGCGTTCTCGTTGCCTCCTCTAACCCATGGTTTTGTCTACCCCAGAAATCCAGGCGATGGAAGAGCAAGCGAGAGGGCACAGATGCCAGCAACCGGCCCATCAAAGCTGCTGGGAAGGTGATCATTCAGGACATCTCTTGCCTGCTCCCTGTCCACAAGTCGCTTGGGGAGATGTATATGTAAGTACACAGGCCCCTGTGAGCATCGCCTTGCTTGGGCACAGTTGAGACAACCATTGCAATGGCTGAAAGGGGTATCCAGCAGCATCGTTCTTGGAAACTGAGGATCCTGCCCTTGCTCTCAGATATCTGTCCTGTGCTCGGTGATCATGGTTCATCCTGACATGACAGGGAGGTGACACCTGAGGCCAGTTTCCAGAATGCAACTATATGTTGAAGATCCTTCCGTGATGAGAATTGCAGATGGGGAGCCATGTTTGTAGCAGCAAAACAGAACAGGAGGTCCAGGGGCAACCTAAAGACTTTAAAATATCTTAGTGTCTTCTCAAGGTCTTCTGAAGACTTCAGGGTGCCACCTTTATTCAACTAGCATGGCTCCCCATAGAGAATTGTCATCTTGGAAGTCATTGTGGTGAGCTGTGTCAAGCGGGGCTCCATGAGTAGTCTCCAGTACATCTGACAAAGAGAGCTCTGACTGACAAAACCTTGTGGTGAAACAAATTTTGCTGGTCTTCACAGTACCCCACTCCACCCTTCCTTTTATGGTGTCAGTTTTGTTCCAGAGGTGGCATGTTGGCGGGGGGGGGGGCATTTCCCCTCCTTCCAAATTAAGAACTACAAGTGGAAGTGGAACAGGCAGCATAGTCCACATCTTCCAGCCACACTTTCTGTCCCTCTAGGTAAAGGAGAAGGCAGCTAGGTGCCACATTCTCCATCAGTGGAAGGTGTCCTTGCATGGGTTGTGCCTCTTCCTTGCTCTGTGGTCAGGGCATGTGCACATTTCTTGCAAAGTCTTCCACTCCCCTAAGGTGGCACTCCACCCACCCAGCTTTCCATGCCCTGCCCGCTTCGTGGATGGACAAGCTTCCAAAATGCTTTCACCTGTAGAGGGGCTGACAGGACAGAATACTGAAACATCTGAAGAAATCTGCATTTGCTCCCCACCCCGTCACTCACCAGCAGCAAAGGCTGGGTGACAAAGAAGAAGCTGCTTCGGTCAGAATGCCCTAATGCAGCCACAACAGCACAGCATGGTGGCCTCGTCCTTTGCAGTTCCGCAGCAAGACTCTGTGGCTGCTACCCGTGCCTGTCCTTCAGCTACCGCTCTCCTCTCCCCTGCTGAAGCACTGGCAGGGACAGAGAGTGAACGGCAGGTCCTCTCCTCCTCCAAAACATGGGCGGAGAATGGGCCCCTCAGCAGAAATGTCCTCAGCGCACTCTAGACAATGACTCTGACTCCATCGTCTTCACAAAGCCAGGAGTCTCCAGCAAGGACCACCACCAAAAGGGCATTTCCCCTCGACCTCAACTGTGGGAAGGGAGCCCCAGAACAGATAAGAGGGCAACAGTGGACTGCATTTGCCATTGGAGTTCCATCCCCGCTGGATCTTCCCTCTACCCAGACCTCTGTGTATATGCTGCTTAAAGTCATAAAAGACATTAAACATCATCTGAGAGAAAAAAGGGTATGAAGAAAGGAGACACCGTAGAAAGAGGCATAGCTTTTATAGGCAAACTGTGAAGTTGTACCTTAACAAGCAAGAGAGCACAGGTTCCCTCCCCCTTTGTTTGGAAGCATGTCACATGGGAGTGGGCAGTTCCCAGAATGGTCTCTCTCTGTGCTATTCATATTGCAGGGCAAGCCAACATTACCGTGGATACCCTCAGCAGATCTGGTTTGGTTAACCATGAATGGACCTTGGCAGACAAATACCTCTTCAACCTATTTTCCATCTCTGAGGGGTCCCAAAGGTGGACTTCTTTGCCTGCGAACACCATGCCAGAGACGACCATTTTTGCTCACAGGCTGCTTCAGTCTATGGGGGATGTGTTCCAGTTCATTTGACAGGGTTCCCTTTTTAGTGCATTTCCTCCCATACCCATTCTACCCAGGGTTTAGCCAAGCTCAGAACAGACAGATCTGCCTGTGTACTGAGAGCTCATTTTTGGCCACGCCAGCTGTGGTTCACAGCCCTGTGGGAGCTGTCTAGGGGCTCCTCTCCCAGGGGCTCAGGGCCTCCTGGAGTGGGGCACAGTGTGCTTCCATGATGTCAAGTCCCTTTGGGCACAGGGACGGGGTAGTGTCTGCCATCAAGCATGCATATATCAGATCTGGGACTCCTTGCCCCTTCCTAGTGAAGGCGAACTCCATCAAGGCACAAGCGTTATCTGTGACGATTCTGGTCAAAGCCATCCACATTCATTAAGCACTGTTCAATAAATGTTGATTCCAGTAGTGAGTTGCATGTTGATTGGTCTTCATGATTTGATACACATGCTTAGAAGATTATTACAAGGTTGATAAACATTAAAAAACAGGTTGAAAAAATATTAAATTTTAACATTTGCAAAAGGATAATGTAACATTTGTAAATAAAAATATATGCATATTGAACAGTTACTGAACTTACAAAAATAAAAGGTATTTCTTTGCAGTAACAAAAAGTTATCTATTCAGTTACATTGGATTTTAATCACTCGCTGTGTAAAGTAGTATTTCCTTTTTTCCTTCCTGAACCTACTGCCCATCAGCTTCATTGGATCCAGTATTTTGGGAGAGGGAGAAAAAATTCTCTTTGTCAGCTCTTTCTATCCCATCCATAATTTTATAAACTTCTATCATGTCCTCCCTTAGTCATCTCTTTTCTAAACTGAAAACTCCCAGGCTCTTCAGCCTTTCCTCATAGGGAAGGTGCTTCAGCCCCCTAATCATCTTGGTTGCCCTCTACGTTTATGAAGCACTGTAAGATAGACATGTCTCCCTCTTCTGAGGCAGCGTTTGGCCGATAAGGCCTCCAAAAGGTAGTTCCTCAGTGATTCTTCTCAGGTTAATGGAACTTTTCAATATTGCGTGCAAGGATGCCTTCCTCCAGTGATGGAGAACAAAAGGACTTCAACTTGAGGGATTCTTCTCATCAGTGGATCAGTTGTCAGAGGAGAAGCTGGAGAAGAACCACCCACTTTGATGAAGAGACTGTAGGGGATTGTTCTTTTTCAGTACTTCAGACTTGGTCATCTCCAGTTACAGGTCTTCAAAGTAAAGTCCAAGTGTACTCTGAGATGGCTATGCCGGGGTGGATCCATCTCCTATAAGCTTGGCAAGACATGAACCGGGGTGTGCGGAGTGCCTCATCAAGACAGGAGAAGCCTTTCCAAGAAATTTGCATGTGCTCTGCCCTCAGAGCAAGGAAGAGGCACAATCCACACAAGGATACATTCCAATCCACTGTTTAGAAGAAACCCTCATGGTAAATCCAATGTTCATTTGCCCTCTTGTTTATTCATCCTACTATTACGCTTCCAAGCTATGAAGCATGGCAAGGTACTCTGGTGTCTAGCCACTATCCTTTCTCCTGTGTTTCTCCCATATTCTGCCATTTGCTAGTTATGGTTAGAGGATGCATTCTCCCTGTCTTCTAACTTAAATGTGAAGGACAGAGAGAGCCAACTGGGATCACTGTTGCTTGGCAGTATAGCCAACTGAGCATCTAATTATCTGCTCTGCAGTCGCTTGCCTCCCCTTCCATTAAAGGGACAGCTGCAAAGTGCCCGGCAGGGAATTCAGCAGTAGCCTTTTAACCCAGAGGGAAAAATCAGTGATGGGGCAGCTTTTGTCACTCCCAAAAGGAAAAGCACTATGTGTTCTGGAGTGCACTTCTTTTTTACTTATAAAAGACACACCTCGAGGAGGGGGAGGGAAAGAAGAGGGATGGAGCAGGTGAGTAGAATCCAGGTAAGTGAAACAGAATCCAGGTAAGTGGAACAGTAGGCTAGGTGATCATCCTGTGCCATCTTAACTGTGGTGTTCATTTCCTGTGTTTGACTACACATGCTGGAAATGTACAGGATGTTGCATTTTAGTCACATGAATCTCAGTAGGGATGGGCACGAACTGAAAGAATGAAGGTTCATGGAGGTTCATGCTTTGGGGGGTTTTCACAAACCACGAACTTCCACGAACTTCTCCATTGCACGAACCAGTTCATGCTTTCGAAGTTCATGGGGCTCCCCACCTGGAAGTGTCCTCGGTGCCCACCATGGCCAACCTGACCAAAGGCCTTTAAAGGTCTTCGGAGCTCACCCTTCGAGCTCAGTCAAGTCAAGCCACTTGACTCGAGTGAGCTCTACATGTATTTATAGGCCTTTGGAGCCCACTTCTGGGCAGGGCTTGCCCATATAAGGACTTGCCCATATAAGGGCATCTAAAGACTATAAAAGCCTTCAGAGCTCACTCTGGAAGCTCAGTCAAGCCAGCCCGACCCAGCTCACTCAGGTTGGGCTGCAGGCTGGCGGCAGGCTCTGACAGCATTTAAATGCTTTTGGAGCTCACTTCCGAACCCACCAATGAACCATGTTTTCATGGAGGTTTGGGGGCGGGTTCATGGGACAAACCATTCTCCCAAACCCCTGGTTCATGCTGAACTGGGGTTCATTAATTGGTTTGTGCCCATCCCTGCTTCTCAGTCTTCATTTTTAGGTTGATTAGTAGTTCTGTGATCTATGGTTTTAATATGTGCAGTCTCTGAAGATAAGGCTTAATTTAGCATATGAAATGTCCTGTGTTTGCAGGAGCGGTTGTTTTCCCTCCTTGAAGGTCTTTTAATGTCTCTCTGTGTACCAACAGCCATATTTTGCTTAATGTGTCTTTTTACCTATATGTCATAAGATCTTCTGATCCAGGGGTGGCCAAACTGCAGCTCGGGAGCCACATGCAGCTTTTTCACACAGTCTAATTTAATGTTAATAAAAAGCAATTGTGCATATTTTTCAATAAAAACATGTCTGTGACATTTGTTCATGGCTTGCGGTTCTCAAACATCTGACGTTTATTCTGTGTGGCTGTTACATTAAGCAAGTTTGGCCACCCCTGCTCTGATCCAAGTGTCCTTCAAAATGAGGACAGGAAATGTCATATGCTGTACGTTCTGAATGTGCTTATAACCAAGGGGATTGTTGAAGGGTTGTTGAGCCCTCGGATTTGAAACCAGGTTCGGCTACTGTAAGGTTATCTTCACTTAACCTAAGCCCTGCCGAAGGTGCCCTTTTTGTTTGCTTTGCTGAGGACAAGGATGTGGTCCTTCGAGTGTCACTTAGAAATTGTCTTAGAAATGTGCAAACCCCTAGCCTGCCAATGATTGGGTGTCCCTGGAAGTGGCTTTCCATACCTCCTGCCCGATACTTTTAACTGGAGATGCTGGGGATTGAACCTGGGACTTCCTGCATGCAAATGAGGTGTCCTGTTGGAGTCACAGCCTCTTCCCTTAAAGATGTAGTAAGCAACAAAATGGATCATGGAGGAGGGGGAGTGTGAGGTCAGAACTTCACAACTCAAATGACGCGTGAGTCTTGGCAGGATGGCATCTCTGTGCGGGATTCTCTGCTTCCCTTTCCTGTGGTATCATGTGCCCACGTCATAACATGTGTTTCCCTGTCTCTCTGTCTCCCTACAAGCTGCCTCTTGGCAGTGTCGGTAGGTCTCAGCATGGGGGAAGTGGTATTCCACATTACACAGACAGGAAGAACTCGATGCAAGGGGTGCCATTTTCAGTAGTGGGTGTATGTGTCCCCTAGCCTATAATTCATCTTCTATGGGGAGACGAATGGGAAATTATGTTTTCCTTTTTTTTTCTTTGTGTGTGTGTGTGAGCAGAGAGGGATCTAGCCCTTCCTCCTTCTATAGAGCAACTGCTTTCCTTTCCTTTCCTTTCAGACTGAATGTGGCCGACATTCAGGAGACATGCCAGAAGAACGCTGCCTCAGCTGTGACAGTGGGGCGCAGGGATCTTTTGCAGGTACAGTTCCAGGGAGGGACTGGATGGGCAAGTCGCGGAAGTCTTGCCACAGCTGCTGTTTATTATGGATTGCTATTGAAGTGGTGAAGCCTCTAACACTGATTGGCTGTGTTGATGGGCTTGCTCAGAATGTTCAACTGCTCAGGGAACACCACAATTTGCCATCAGCTTTTGTGAGGAAAGGGAAGATCATCTGTTTGGATGGGTGTGAAACCTTGGGTAGCTGAAAGATGAGAAGAGGTCCTGGAACACAGTAACATGAAGGAGCAAGGAAACTGCATCATTGGCAGTGGGCTGGGTAAGAGGAACCTGAAGGAAGGGTATGTGGAGGGAAGCGGCTTGAGGGAAAAGAGCAGATGGAAGGAGGGAACTGAAGCAAACATAGACATGTGAAGGCCTTGGAAAATTGGGTTTTTTTCCCTCCCATGAGGCTGTTTTGTAAAAAAAAATCTGTTGAAAAAATTCAACAACCATTTAAAGAAACATTTTCTGTTCAGAATAAGTTAATATATTTTAAGGCAGTATTTTAATTTTTTTTCTATTATCCTCAAAATGCTTTCCAGTGTCCATGTAACAACTGTGTAATGCCATCTACTGTATTGGGTAATTATCTTTCCTGTATACTGTATGTTTAGCAGTACATTTTTATCCTGTATTTCCTCCAAGGAGCTTAGGGTGACAAATGAAGCTCTTTTCTGTAGTTTGTCCTCACCTATGTGGTAGGTCAGGCTGAGAATGCGTGTCTGGACCAAGGTCAACCAGCGAGTTTCATGGCAATGGGAGGATTCGAGCCTGGGTTTCCCAGAGTCTTAGTCTGATGCCCAAACCACCACTGACCCCTAGCCTAAAAACATGCACCACTGTCAGATTTTATTGCTCGCTTTTAGATTCCTCCGTTTTTTGCAGCTTATGAAAGAAACTGCGCAATATTTATACATATATGGCTTCAGAACACTCATATTATGCAGGATTGCCACTGAAAACGGCATCCCTGCATTGAGTTCTTACCATACACATCGTCTGATGGTGATGCGGTCACATTGCACATTGTCCGTCTGTGCCTATGATGGCGGGCAGGGAAATGATCAGTGCAAGGACACATGGGGATGCTGTTTTGGGGGGCAGGTCTGTGTCACGTGTAAATGTTTTTAGTTCTGCCTTCATTGCTTACCTTCCCACAATGCTTTGCTCACTGCTTTTGCTCACTGATTGCTCTGTCCCGGCTTGCTTGCCAGGTTCCGTTTGATATGGACCACAGCCAGGACAGTGCATAGTGAGGCCTTTCCCCCCACCTAATTCACAAATGGGATCATGGCTGTCGGGCCTGCTCTGCTTTTGCCACAGCAAGAGGTGACCAGCTTGGGGTGGCCATGGGGATGCTGTTTTGGGGGGCAGGTCTGTGTCACGTGTAAATGTTTTTAGTTCTGCCTTCATTGCTTACCTTCCCACAATGCTTTGCTCACTGCTTTTGCTCACTGATTGCTCTGTCCCGGCTTGCTTGCCAGGTTCCGTTTGATATGGACCACAGCCAGGACAGTGCATAGTGAGGCCTTTCCCCCCACCTAATTCACAAATGGGATCATGGCTGTCGGGCCTGCTCTGCTTTTGCCACAGCAAGAGGTGACCAGCTTGGGGTGGCCTTCTGTGACCCCAGTGATGTGTCAGTGTGACGAACTAAAGGTTTGTTGATCAGCAGCAGGTAAACGAGAGCTGCTGGGTCACATGACTGAGAGTGGTGGGGGCAGGTTACTCGGAATTCTCAGGGAGTGACAGTTAAGAGTTGACAGTTAAGGGTGTTAGCTGGTGAGCTCTTGGAAAAAAGGAGCTCCTGGAGCGGAGTGTAATAGCACGCCAGATTGCTTACCTTCCCACAATGCCTTGCTCACTGCTTTTGCTCACTGATTGTACTGTCCTGGCTGTATAATGCTCCTAACTGGTCCCCTCTAATGAGAGATAGTAACTCCTCAATAGTCACAAAGTAACACACACACTCCTCCAAGGGAACTTGTGAGGTGGTAAAAGGAAGGAGTAGGGGTCTGGAAGAGACTGTGGAAAAGCTGGAATAGTCTTACCAGTCAGTCTCAAGGAGCCATATGGAGAAAGTCCAAGGTCTAACCACAGTCAGTTACCGGAGAGTGAAATCACAAACGGTATCAAGGGACCAGAGTCAGTCTGTGACAAACTTAGAGTTATAACACTACAGCCTATGTTAATGCAGAGTGAAGCATTCATACCAAACAGCAACAATATATTCTGTGCAAATACCCCCCCCCCCCGGGCTGAGTTTCTGTGAATAAAGAATTGCACTGTTTGCCTTTCAAAAGCACTGGTGCCTGACTTATTGATAGGGATTCATACCTGGCAGACATCCTCAATCCACAAGACATACAATCCCCAAAGAGACTTTTTTTAGAGTAAACTGGTCATCCCTCAGAAAGACGAGGTGATCAGTCAGAACAGAGTGAGAATCTGAATCCAGTAGTATAAACTGAGGCCCCACTCGGTCTGGATCGTTGCAGTTAGCGTCTGCCATACCTTCTTTTTTTCTCTTCAGGTCTGGTCACTGGCCACAGTCGCAACTGACCTCTGTCTGGGCCCAAACTCCGACCCAGATTTGGAGACCCCCTGGGCCCAGCACCCGTTTGGCCGCCAGCTCCTGGAATCTCTGTAAGTACCTAGACCCTGAGGTAGATCTTTCTTCTTCTTTTTGGATATTTATACCCTGCTTTTCTGTCCAATGGGGACCTGAAGTGGCTGGTGACGTCATTCCCCATTTTATATTCCCAACAACCCGCCTTCTCCGGTAGGCTAAGCTGAGAGAAAGAGCGACTAACCCAAGGTCACCCAGCAAGCTTCCGTGGCAGGGCA
This sequence comes from Gekko japonicus, assembly GCF_001447785.1. Classification (NCBI taxonomy): domain Eukaryota; kingdom Metazoa; phylum Chordata; class Lepidosauria; order Squamata; family Gekkonidae; genus Gekko; species Gekko japonicus. The sequence continues at coordinate 320,416 of NW_015164189.1, forward strand.
GTGGTTCAAGCCTGGGCCTTCCAGATCCTGGTCCGGGGCACTAACCACTAGACCCCGCCTTGCCCAGGCGAATGCTTTCCCAGACACCCACCAAGTCTTCTCTTCCTCTCTCCCAGGGTGGCTCACTATTGCCAGCTCCACGACGTGCAGACCCTGGCCATGCTGTGCAGCGTCTTCGAGGCTCAGTCCCGGCTCCAGGGAGCCCCAGTTTCTTCTGGACTCTTCCCTCCACGTTCCTCCAGCCACAGCCGATATGTACGGGTACATTTTTGGTATCTACTGCTCACACACACACACACATGCCAAAAAGGCCTGATCCAGGTTTCACCTCCTCCTCCTCTTTCTCCCACAACAGCCCAGCTTTACCTCGTCAGGCTCCTGTTCCAGTATGTCAGACCCTGGACTCAGCACTAGCAGCTGGAACTTAGGTAGGCTTGTGCAGTTAACTTGTAAAGACCTAGAAGGAGGAGGTGTCAGCCTCTTGCAGCCTCCTCTTACCACACAAACACACCCATCCAGATGATCTTCCTGGAGGTTTGCACATGCACAGATACTCAGATCCACATCTTTGTGTGTAGATTTTGAGATACATTTGTACACAATATATTTTTTCATTGTCTTGACTGGAATATTAGAGTATCGGCAAAATGATTTTTTAAAAACTATGTAGAAAGGGAGATGCTTGTTACTAAATTGGGCTGTGTTCTTTTTACAAAATATGTGGCAGGGTATGAGCTTTTGTGAGTCACTGCTCACGTAACTGAAGAAGTGAGCAGTGACTCACAAAAGCTCATACCCTGCCACATATTTTGTTAGTCTTTAAGGTGCTACTGGACTCTTGCTGTGTTCTTTTTACTTTGTGTAGTTAAAAGCTAAGGAACTCCTGCAAGGGTCTGTTTGCAGGACAATAGGTCAGGGCTATTAAACATGTGCCATCAAGTCGCAACTGACTCATGGTGACCCCAGGGCCATGGTGTTTTCAAGGCAAGAGACGAGCAGAGGTGGCTTGCCATTGCTTTCCTCTGCATAGCAACCCGAGTCTTTCTTGGGTGGTCTCCCATCCAAGGACTGACCGTTGCCAATCCTGCTTAGCTTCCAAGGTCTGATGTGATTGGGCTAGGCTGCAGCATCAGGCCGCTGGGTCAGGGAGGCAACGCTTTTAGCCCAAGTGCATTAAAAATGCAACATGTACTTCTGAAGATGTTGCCGTGCTGCAGAAAAATTGGCCAGGGGATGTGAGAATTGTACCTGAAGATATGTTCAGAGCAAACCAAGTCTCAGCAACGCTGGCAACATCTCATGGATTCGCCCGATGCAGGTCTTAGGCAACAATGATTGGCATAAAACATGCCCGGTGCCTTCTCTTGTGTCGCCATCCCTGGCCTTGATGCCAGCGCCTCAGCTGCTTGAGCAGAAATCTGGCCCTAGGTGCCAAGCAAAATAGTGCTGCTGTCAGCACATGTATCGAGTTGTGTATTCCTGAGCACAGGCCCATCCTATCTAACAAAGAGGAATTGGAGCAGCTCTAACAGGCCTTGATAGCTCCACTGGTGATGACCTGGAATGAGGGAAGTAGTTAGTTTCTACTGGAACTGCAGAGAGGGGAGAGAGTCACACTCGGCACACTCTTTTCTCTGAAGGAGCCCCATCTCCATCCCTGTGGTGGGTCTCACAAGCTCATGGATTTCCTTCCCTGAGTTCCTTCTTAAAAGGGGTCAGACTAGGGCAAGATGAAGATGCTCTCTCAGCCTTCTGTTTCCCGTCAGGTACTCTGAGGGAATGGAAGGCAGGGAACAGGGTCACCGTTACTCCAGTCTATTCTGAGTGGATTGCTCTACTGTCCCTGCCCAATGGCCTGTCAAAGAGGCCGCATTCTATTCCCCTGTATTTCCAAGGGTGGAAACATTGGGGCTCCTCAAGCCCAGCAGTCTTTTGTCAGGGGGGAAGTTTTTACCCAGTAGCTACTGTGGTCCAAAACAAGGAACAGCAGCCAGAAGATCTGTAGCAGGAATATCTTGAAGACTGGGGCGGAGAGACATCTGCCTACCAGCTTTTGTATGTGGGTATATAGCTAATTGGTGTTAGTTTTACATGTTTTGTAGGATTGTATTATGGTGGAAAGGTGGGGATAAAAATATCTTGTATATAAGTATTTCTGTTAGTAACTGACCTGCCAACACAGGAGCATGTCTTGCCAGCCACAATGGTCTGGATGACATCAGTTTAAGATGCTCGGAGGCACCGTTTGCTCTGAGGTTCAGTCTTTTGAATTCTGCAGCTGGCAAAGAGGTGGAGCACACGGCAGGCTGGTGTGAGTCTTCACCTGATGACTTCCGCTTTGGCAACTTGGCATATGCTGACCACCGGGACCGCGAGAAGGATCAGCACGACAGGAACAAAAGGTGACGCTGGGCCCCAGAGTCTCGGTTGGGTGCGAGGCTGAGTTGCTGTTATGGAGAATCTCATCCCCAATGTTTTGTGACCTCCCTGGAGAGCTTTGGGCTGTCTACCTCCTCTGCTCCCACTCAAAGAATTGATGCACTTCTTCCAATAATAGGGTGTGCATTTGTGTTGCATGTCCCCATCCTCAGAACATGGCATACAGTTGGACCACCATTTCTTTCCGTGGAGCTGGAACCGTTGTCTGCTTTCTCGAGAGATGCACTTTTTAATCATTCTTACATTTTTTCCTGTTTTGTTTTCCCTCTTGTGGTGGGTTGGGGTGACAGGAGTGGGCACTAAAATCCTTTTGAGGGGTTTACTACCCCCCCCAGCCCAGAGCACCTGTTCTTGCGATGGTAGTGTGTATGTTGATTCTTGTATTAACTGAGGACTACTGCCCACACTACAGTTTCCCATCACACTACCAAGCACAGCTGTGAAAGAGGCCAAATAAATATTTATTTGCTGTGCTGCCAGTGCTTGGCACTGTTTAACCGCCCCTGAGGTAAGTCGCGATGGTGTTCCAGGTGATTCCCGGAAGTACGGCTGATCTCAGTACAGCGGTCAGTTCTCCTGTAGAAAGTGGCTGCTTTAGAGGTTGGGTTTTATGACACCATACAGAGGTCCCTCCTGTCCCCAAACCCCACCTTCCCCAGGGTCCCCAGATCTCCAACACAGAGTTGGTAACCGCAGGCAGATCGTTGTGCAACAAAGTTATCATCTTCATTAGGCAGAGAAGCCAAAGCAAAAAAGTGAGAGATTAGTGCCCCAAGGACCTCGCTGTCTGCATTTCCATTTTGGGGAGATGGCCAAGGGGGAAGGAAGAACAGAAAGGGGCCGAGAACACAAAGGGAATAGAGATGAGCCAATCCAGTCATTTGTGCCTGAGGTGTCCTTTCAGTTGGGCTTGAGCAGGGCCATAGCCAGGATTTTTTGACTTTGGGGAGACTCCTCACTAATGATGGAGGCCCAGGTGGCAGACTGCCAAGTCGGCCTTTTACCACCTGCGGCTGGCTCGGCAGTTGGTCCCCTACCTTCACCGTGAGGACCTGGCAACTGTGATCCATGTGACAGTCACCTCAAGGTTAGACTACTGTAATGCTCTCTACTTGGGGCTGCCTTTGTCGCAAATCCGGAAGGTGCAGCTAGTGCAGAATGCTGCAGCCAGGCTGTTGATGGGCCTCTCTAGGCGAGACCACATCCGGCCTGTGCTACAAGCGCTGCACTGGCTGCCGATAGCATACCGGATTCGCTTCAAAGTGCTGGTCCTTACGTTTAAAGCCCTGAATGGCCGGGGTCCGGCTTACCTAAGGGACCGCCTCTCCCCTTAAGAGCACTACGATCGGGGAGTCTCCACCTCTTGGAAGTTCCAGGCCCCTGAGACGTTAGGTTTGCCCCTACTAGGGCAAGGGCGTTTTCGGTGGCAGCTCCTACCTGGTGGAATAAGCTCCCAGGGGAGATCTGGGCCCTGCGGGACCTTGTGCAGTTCCGCAGTGCCTGCAAGATGGAGCTCTTCTGCCAGGCTTTTGAGTAGGAGCTGCCGCCGCCACTATTCCACCACCATGGTACTGTTCCACCATCTACCTCTACTTTGGGGGGTATGCGTCGCCTGGTGGAAGTGGGTAGAACATTATCATTGGAGTCCTTGCTACTTAATAAAGCTGGCCGTCGAATTGGGATTACTGTTTATCTTGGGGATCTATATATAGGATAACATCAGAGCACCTTAAATATGGGATTTGATTGTGGATGTTTAACACTGTTTTATTGTATTTTATCTATTTTATCTATTTAACCCGGCACTAGCCGTATGTTAGCCGCCCTGAGTCGTTTGGAATGGCGGGATATAAATCCAAAATTAAAAAATAAATAAAATAAGTCGGGAGCACTGCATCCAGAGCAATGAAAAAAGTTTTTAAAAGCTATGAGCGAGAGGGGGCTGGAGTAGGGAGCAGATGTGCCCTGTGGCATGCCTCTCCCACAGCCAGCCAGAGGTACACTGCCGGCAGGCAGGGCTGAGAAGTGACTCGGCTCAGCATGGCCATGGCACACAAGAAAAATAAAACAAATCAGCTGGATGGGAAGTCAGGAGGCCAGGGTGATACGTCAGGGGGCCCGGCCCGAAGATGCCCCACCGTAGCTACAGGCCTGGGCTTGAGGCTTGATGGGCTGTCTCCCCAGGCTCCTGGACCCCGCCAACACCCAGCAGTTCGATGACTTCAAGAAGTGCTACGGGGAGATCCTCTATCGCTGGGGCCTGCGAGAGAAACGGGCTGAAGTCCTCAAGTTTGTCTCTTGTCCCCCCGAGCCTCACAAAGGGATTGGTGAGTGAAAGCCTACAGAGCTGGGATCCTGCTGTGGCCATACAATTTAAAGTGAAATTTGATATACCGAAGGTAGCAGAGTTCTGCGTCAGTCCCATTACAAAAGCAGCAGTAGCCTCCCGTCTCTCTCTTCAGCCCAGCCAAAGTAGCATAGCTGGCTGGCTGGCTTTTGAACTGGCACACCCTTTTGTGATACTTCAGTTCTGCTGAAAAAGGTGTTGAATGAATGTACTTTATAAGGGGGAGAGAAGGAGAAGTCCCTTTTGATATAATCAGAGGGACAGAAGGGGAAAATGTGTGCAAATGCAGCTGCATGTTCTTAAGGCTGGGCAGAAGAGAGCCACTGGAAGGGTTCTGGGAGGCAGCTTGCAGGCAGAGAGAGGAAGAGGTGCAGGAACACCTTCAGGCAGCAGAGGATGGTGCAGAGGGAGGGAGGGATATATTGAGATTACAAGTGTTGTGGGAGGGGCTCCTCTGCTGCCTCAGTTTAACATAAGAACATAAGAGACACCAATGTTGGATCAGGCCAAAGGCCCATCCAGTCCAACACTCTGTCACACAGTGGCCAAAAATACCAGGTGCCATCAGGAGGTCCACCAGTGGGGCCAGGACATTAGAAGCCCTCCCACTGTTGACCCCCCCCCAAGCACCAAGAAGACAGAGCATCACTTGCCCCAGAGTCCCTATCTATACCTTGAGGCTAATAGCCACTGATGGACCTCTGCTCAGAGTTCTTATATTGTGAGAAAGGGAGAAAAGTGCCTGTTTCCCTACCTGCTCTATCCCATGCATAGTCTTATAAACCTCAATCGTGTCACCCCTCAGTCGTCGTTTCTCCAAGCTAAAGAGCCCTAAAGCGCCTTAACCTTTCCTCTTGGGAAAGTGTTCCAACCTTTTATCATTCGAGTTGCCCTTTTCTGCACTTTTTCCAAAGCTATAATATCCTTTTTAAGGTGTGGTGACCAGAATTGCACACAGTATTCCAAATGAGGTTGCACCATTGATTTATATAGGGGCATTATGATATTGACTGATCTGTTTTCAATACCCTTCCTAATAATCCCCAGCATAGCATTGGCCTTTTTTAATTGCAGTCACACACTGTCTCGACATTTATCATAGCAGCAAGGGAAAGGGCATAGTTTTGGGCACCTAGACGAGAGCGTCTCATGCTTCCCATTAGATACACTGGTGTTCAACTGGTATACTGGTGTCCTAGAAGGCCAGGAAGGTCTCTGGAGGAGGGACAGTCTTGGAGAGACTCTGAAAGCAACAAGGCATTTCCCTGCTTTCCAAAATGTGTTGCAATGTGTGTGAGAGCCACCACCCTTTTCTATGATCTTGACGGGTGGGGAGGGTACTCCCCAGGATTATTATTATTATTTTTTTAAATGCATTCTCCATTGGCAAACACATGTGTGGGCCCCGTGATGAAGCACAATAGATGTCTATAACTAAACAGAGAATAGCAGCAACAACAAACTCACACAGACGTGTTCATCCAATATTCATAGTTTGTTTTATGTAGCTTGTAGCTTGTTTTCTATCCTGTAATCTCAGCAAGGAAGGCAGACAGTGACTGAAGGAGGATCAGTAACTAAATATATCTGAAGATGCCAACACCTTTGAGGAGCACCCCTGGAATGATACAATCTGTTGATCTCCAGTGTTCATTCACTCAGCGTCTTACTGCTGTTTCACAAGGGTTGCTGGATTGGTTTTCATCTCTTGGCTACATTTGGACCTGATAACTGCTCCTGCCTTTTGCTCTAGGATTTGCAGGCCTGTCCATCATCCTCCCTCATGTGCAACTCCTCCATAGAAGCAGAGTACCGGTTTGCCGGTGGAAGTGGCTTGTGGGTAGGGGTTGCATTCTAGAGCCAGCTGTGCAACAGTCTGAAAGGAAGGGCAAAACCAAGGGACATGTTAACTCAGAGCACTTGTAGAGTGCCCCTGCAGATCCCTTTTCAAGTGGCTCACAATAAAATATGCCTGTTTTGTACTAACCGCCCAAGTTCCAGTTTGCCAATAAAGCCATAGTGCAATCCTTGTTATAGTATATTGTGCAGGTGCTTTCCCATCTCCTGGTTGCCCCCCATGTAACCCATCTTCTCCCCTCTTGCTCTTCTTGCAGAGTTTGGGGTCTACTGCAGCCACTGCCGCAGCGAGGTGCGTGGCATTCAGTGTGCCATCTGCAAGGGCTTTGCGTTCCAGTGTGCCATCTGCCACGTGGCCGTGAGGGGCTCCTCCAACTTCTGTCTGACCTGTGGGCATGGAGGACACACCAGCCACATGATGGAATGGTTCCGCACCCAGGAAGTGTGTCCCACCGGCTGCGGGTGCCACTGCTTGCTGGAGAACACCTTCTGATGGAGCGTCCCCAGGGCCTGATTAACAGCGTGCCAAGTCCGTGATGGGGGTCACTCTCGGAAAGCAAATAGGTTCACCGCCCTGCCCCCCCAGGTCATTTCCGGGAGAGGTGATGGGTCAAGCTTGGTTGCTGGTAGAGTTGTTTGATCTCTAGCAGAAAGTCGGGCAAGTGGGCTGGTGGTCACTCCAGGGCTTCTTGCAAGCTCATCTTAGGACTTCCTGCCTCGGCAGAGTCTTCCTACAGGGCAAAGAAGTCATATGCAAAGGACAATCATCATAGGTCGGTAAGGTGAAATAGTTCCAGAACCACAAAGGGATCTCAGGTCTTGCGACTAGAGCTGGAGGAGTGGAGCATGAATGTTCTTGGGGTTCACTTGGTTGGAGACTTGGCAAAAAGCCTGCCACAGACTGGAAATCAAAGGGGCCACATTGTTTGGATAGCTCCCCCCCCCGAACAGCCATTCCTCAGCCTTGTAAAGTTCTTTACAAAGAGAAGGATCCAAACTCCCAGAGAGAGTTTCCTATGCAGAGAAAGACAACAGCCCTTTCGACAGTATGAGTTGGATTGAATTGCTCCTTGTGAGTGGGACGGTGTTGGAATAGGGTGTGAGAGCTGGACAGAAGTTCTCTGGGTGACGGATTCCCACTTCATTTGGGACTCAGCGGCAGCTTCATTTTGGGACATTGTTGAGCCAGAATGATTTGTTCCTCTTCCCCCTCCCCTCAAGGAAAAGAAGCAGCGGAGGGTTGTTCATCGTGGCCAGGTCTTGCTTGGACAAGCCTGTTACGCTCCCTCCAGGATTGCTGGAAAGAGTCAGCAGAGGTTTCAGTGAGAACAGATTGATTTTTTTTTAAAGCAGGTCTGCAAGGCATGTGAAGGAGCCCTAACACTTGGAGAGAGAGGGGCGTGCAGTTTTTGTTTTGAGGCTCCAATATCAGGATCTGTGATGCTGAATTGCATTCCAGCCCAGGAGAGTGGGTGAAGAGTTGCCTCTCCTCAAAGGAAACGCCCAAAGATCTTGGGGTGCAGTTGAGGGGGGGGGGGTCTGGGGGGAGGGCTCCCACTTTGGGATTATCCATTTGGTGCCTGGATCGTGGCCTGCAGAGCCCCTCTAGGCAGACACCACCTGCAGACACCCTGCAGACACCACCCGTGCCATTCTTGAAGCTTTGTGGGGTGAGGAAAAGGGTTGTACGTTTTCCTTTATTTAAAATGAATATTTTATAAAGTCCGTTTGCTCTTCCACTTCTGCTGGGGTGGTTTCTGTGTCGTGCTGTTCTCCATAGCTAAGCACTTGTACTTCTGCTGTTGCAATTCTGCTTAGAGGGCTGGACTAGGAGCTGGGAGACCTGGATTCAAATCTTAGGTCAGCCATGAGGCTCACTGGGTGACCTTGGAGCTGTCACTCTCTTAGCTTAATCTACCTCACTGTCTTGGGGTCAAAATAAAAGAAGGGGGAGAACATGTGGTCTTGAACGTCTTGGTAGAAGGGCCAGATTGAAAGTGTGATTAAGTAGAGGAAAAGTTCTGTCTGCTCTGATTGCAAAATTTCCATCATGCTAAGGGCAACTTAGTGAGACTGGTAGATACCTCTCTCACATAGAATCGTAGAATCATAGAGTTGGAAGGGACTTCCAGGGTCATCTAGTCCGACCCCCTGTACAATGCAGGAAATTCATGAATACCTCCCCCTCCACACCCCCAGTGGCCACTGTTCCACACCCAGAAAATGACAAAAAAACCCTCCAGGATCTCCAGCCAAACTGGTCTGGAGCAAAATTGCTTTCTGACCCCAAAGTGGCAGTCAGCATTTCCATGGGCATGTAAGAAAGGGCCACAAAAACTAAGCACTGAGGCAACCCTTCCTGCCCTCCTGATCTGCCTAAGTTCACAGAATCAGCACTGCTGACGGATGGCCATCTAGCCTCTGTTTGAAAACCTCCAAAGCAGGAGCGCCCACCACCTCCCGAGGAACTGCTCTAACTGTCAGGGTGTTCTTCCTAATGTTTAGCTGAAAACTCTTCTGATTTAATTTCAACCTGTTGGTTCTGGTCTGACCTTCTGGGGCAACTGAAAACAACTCCCTACCATCCTCTGTATGACAGCCCTTCAAGTACTTGAAGATGGTTATCATATCACCTCTCAGTCACCTCCTCTCCAGGCTAAACATACCCAGCTCCTTCAACCTTTCCTCAGGACTTGGTCTCCAGGCCCCTCACCATCTTCGTTGCCCTCCTCTGGACACGTTCCAGCTTGTCTATATCCTTCTTAAATTGTGGTGCCTAAAACAACACAATACTGTAGGTGAGGTCTAACCAGAACGCTCTTAGCCTATCATAGAGTTGCTCCAGGTTTTTGTGACTTCACACTAGCTCAGTCAATGGAAGTCTATTTTTTAGAAGTTAGCAAAGCTACTGTTTTTTGGGGAATCCATTTTTTGTATATTTTATTTGGTCACCTCAACAACCAAGATGAAATTCCAAGAATGACGTCCACACAGAATTTGCTATCGTATTGCAGACTTAGAACTCGTTTGGATTGTGGGTCAGTTTTATACTGAGTCTGAATGAATCTTGTCAAGGGCTGAATCTAGTGTGACCAGGTGGCTCTCTTGGCATATGTTCTCATCTGCGTCTTGGCTAGAGTTGTTCTGCCCACACCAGCCCAAAAGCTACTTCCTCTGCTCCATGGCAGCAGCATGAGAGGGCAGTCTGCGTGCTTCCCCACACTTCCAGGTGCCATTCAAAGGAGGCGAGGGGCATTTCTGCCACTGCACAGAGACAAGAAACAGCTCTTTCCCCTTCTTGGATAAGAACCGGCCGTACAAATCGGCTTGAAGAGGGAACAGAAATTCCTTGCTTTGTGGGGTTTGCTATATTTCTGGGCTGGGGTTGGAGTTAATCCTGTCCACACAAGGGGGCGGCAGTGCACCAGTGGCCGAGTCGCCGAGGTATGTACTGGACCTTAAGATTTGCTCCTGGGAGTGGAGAGCCCAAATCCTGGTCAGATCTGGGGAATGCTTTTGTGGTTTGCATTACAGAAATGTCAAATGGATGCTTCCTTGGTGCTGACAAGAGGGGTTTGCAAAGCCATGTGGGGCGAGGACATGGCTTTGTGTAGAGCACTATGCTTGCAGAAAATCGCTGGTTCAATCCCTTGCATCTCCAGTTTAAAGGATCACCTAATAGATGATGTCAAAGATTATGGAGAGCCGCTACTAGTTAGGATAGACAGTCCCAGAGGTCATTTCGGGGGTGATCGCACATGACGAAGCCCCGCCCCTTGCTTCCGGCCGCCCTGCTTCCGGCCCTCATTCAGCCAGGAGGAGGCAGGAGAAGAGGGAGGGTAAGTTGCTTCCTCCCTGCCTCTCCCCACCCCTGCCTGCCTGGGGCCAGGGAGGGCCTTCGCGGGACTTCCTTGCACTCCCGCCGGCCTTGCAGGTCCACCGCTGGGCCCCTCATGGGGCTCGGCAGTGGAGCTGCAAGGCCGGTGGCGGCAGCCGGGACCGTTGGGGGTGGGGTGTGTGGCCTTATGACACACTTCCGGTGATGTCAGGGGGTGTGGCATATGCTAATGAGTTCCCCTAGCTCTTTTTCAACGAAACAACCCCTGGGCAGTCCTGACCTTGATAGACCAAGGGTCTGACTTGGTATAAGGCTACTGCTGCTTTAAAGAGCTGTGGCTTAGTGGTAGAGCAACTGCTTTGCGTACAGGAGGCCCCGGGTTCAGTCCCCCGTCCCCGTCCCCCCCCGGTCCTGTGAAAAGCCTCGGGATGCAAAATACCTTTACCTGAGACCCTGGAGAGCCGCTGCCAGGCAGAGTAGACAAGACTGAACTTGACTCAGTACAAGGTAGCTGAAATAAGAGGGTTGTGGTTCAGTGACAGAACATCTGCTTTGCATGCAGAAATTTCCTGGTTCAGCCCCTGGCTTCGCCAGGACAAGGTAACAGAAGTTACGAAAGACCGCCTTCTGAGGCCCTGGAGAGCTGCTGCCAGGCAGAGTAAACACAATGGATCTTTACTCAGTATCAGGCCATTTAAACAAGAGGGCTATGGCTCCTTTCAGCCTCCAGTTCAAAGGCTCACGTAGCAGATGATGGGGGAAGACCTCCACCTGGGCTCCTCAAGAACTGCTCCCAGCCAGAGAGGAGACAGGACTGGGTCCAACTCAGTAGAAGACGGCGCTCCCTGTGCTTCATATGTGCTTTTCTGGGGGGGGGGTACCCATTTATTTTTTTAAACCCAACCCTGTAACCACGAGGTCACTCCTGAAAGGAGAAACAAAAACATGCCTTCCCTGCAGCCAACAGGCAGGGGTGTGAAGGGACTTCAGAACGTAGGCACTGGAGGGTTCTGCTAAGGCACTTGGCATGTTGGCCGAGTCTGCAGGGGAAGAGAGAGAGAGAGAAGAATGGGTTGGAGTGTCTCTGAAAGCCCTTTGTGGTGCATGGCTTTGAGCCCCTGGGCCCTCTGGACTCTCTATCGTGACTCAGTGCACAGGCTGATGGCCGCAGGGAAGGGTAAGGAGTAAAACGTGGAGCTGACATGGCTGAACTTTGAACCACCTAGTGAGCCAACCCCTTGACCCAGTGGAGAGTGGGAGTTTGTGCCATCGTTGGGATAGAAGATGCAGCCTGGGGAAACCCAGGTTTGAGTCCCCACTTCTCCATGAAGCTCGCCCTTTGGCCTTGGGTCAGTCAGTCTCTTCCCCCTAAGCTTAACCTTCCTCAGAGGGGTGGTGTGAGGACAAACTAAAGCCCGGAGAACCATGTGTGTGTCACCTGGGAGGAATGGGTGCAGTTTAGGCTGGGCATGGCTTGGGAGAGTCTCCTCTCTCCCGGTCCCTTGCCTGCCTGGCTGCATGCAGTGGTTCAGTTGCATGGGCAAAGCCTGCTCCGGGAGTGACTGAAAGGGAGGAGTTGGGAAGGGATCAACCCTGGAATCAGGCTGGGAGCCTTCAGCCAATCGATTGAGTCATTCCGAGGAAGGAGCCAAGCCAGCCTGAGCGGCAGTGCAGTTGGGCAATTTGAGGCGGTACAGACTGAACATTTGGCAAATAACGTCTGCCAGTTCCAAGAGTCGTGGAAGTTTGTGTGTGAGGTGTGGCCTCCAAACAGATTTGCACCCCAGCGCTTTTTTCTTTGTGAGTAGTGTCAGGATTTTTCCAGGATGGTTGTTGCCACCGATCCCTCTTTTCCCTTAGTCGCCGGTAGAGCCAGCGAGTGGTCACTGGGCAGTGAGCAGGAAACACTCAGCGTGTGCCAGAAGCGCTTTCCATTCTTGTGTGTTTACAGGAGCAAGGAAAATGGTTTGAACCAAGTATGGGAAATGCAGTGGTGTTTTCATACTGTCTCTGAGGGGAGGGGTTGTGGCCAATGGCAGAGCCTCTCCTTTCGAGGCAGAAGATCTCCGGTTCAACCACTGGCGTCTCCAGCTGAAAGGATCAGGGAGGAGGTGATGGGAAAGACCTCTGTGCTATGACCTCAATGGACAAGTGGCCCGATTCAGTATAAGGCAGCTTCATATGCAGTTAAACCCCTGTAAGGAAGGGTGCAGTCTTAAAACACACGTATGAGGGAGCTGAAGCTCCATGGAACTGGAAAAACCTACTTCTGAGCAAACATGCAACAAGCCAGGATTTTTTAAAGACCCAAGCCTCTATCTGTTAAAGCCTCCTTCACCGTTGTGCTGAATATGTTGCAGATTACTCCCCCCCCCTTTTCCGTTGTCTCTGCCTGTTCTTATCCAGCACAGTCCAAAACAGGGAAGCACCCATCAGTCCACCAAACCTACACGTGTCTGTTGAGAAATCCATCAAGTTCAGTAGGGTTTACTGCCAGGTAAATCTCCCAATTTTTCTTATGTTTTAGAAAGACGGGAATGAATTTCTCCCTGTCCCATGCACAAGACCCAATGAATAGACCAGAGGAAGCTTCCCCATCCCAGGCTTGAGTGAGAGGGGCCAACTGAAGTCTGCCTGAGTACACCTCGCAGCCTCTGACTTGGGACCCCTTGCTCTAGTCTAGGAGGTGAGGGCTGCTCAGATCAGAGACGTTGGGAGTCAGGATCCATACACAACAGCATGTGTGGGTTTTTATACCCCGCTTTTCTTTACCTTAAGGAGTCTCAAAGCAGTTTACAAGTACTTCCCTCTTCCCACAGCAGGCACTTTGTGAGCCAGGTGGGGCTGAGAGAGTTCTGAGGGAACCGGAACTGGCCCAAGGCCACCCAGCAGGCCTCGTGTGTCTCAAAGTGGCTTACGATCGCCTTCCTCTCCCAATAACAGGCACCTTGTGAGGCAAGTGGGGATAAGTTCTGAGAGAACTGTGAGTGGCCCAAGGTCACCCAGCATGCTTCATGTGGAGGAGGAGTGTGTGTGGGGGGTCAAACCCGGTTCTCCAGATTAGAGTTTTCTGCTCTTAAACCCTACACCATGCTGGCTCTCCTCTCGTCAGTCTTCAGGAACCCAAATTAAATTTTAGGGGCTGTGGAAGGTGGGTGCTTGGATTTTTGCCCCTTTGCCAGTGGCTCAAGTGGTTAAGACGCTGAACTGCAGGCTGTGGAAGGTCAGTTCAGCAATTCGAGTGCCGCATGACGGAGTGAGCTCCCATCTCTAGTTCCAGCTCCTGCCAACCTAGCAGTTCAAAAGCAAGAAATTGCAAGTAGATAAATAGGGACCACTTCGGTGGGAAGGTAACAGCGTTCCGTGCGCCTTGGTGTTTAGTCATGCCGGCCACATGACCACAGAAACGTCTTCAGACAGCGCTGGCTCTTTGGCTTTGAAACGGAGATGAGCACCGCAACCCTAGAGTCGGATTCGACTGGTTTTCGAGCAAGGGAACCTTTACATTTACACCCACCCTAATCCTTCCCCAGAGGAAGGGAGCAAGCAGAAAAGCACCGCTGACTTGGACACATCAGGAGAGGAACACACCTCTGAGGTACCCTTCCTGTATGGAAAGAATTGAATTGGTGGTTCTAGCATCATTGACAAGAATATTGTACTCAGGGGTCTAATGGTGCACAGCCAGGGGACTGGGAATTGATGCAGAGTGGTCAGAACCTGATACGTTTAAAGTTATTTCGATGGACATCAATTTTTTAAATAAAATTATCCAAGTGCTTGTTTTTATCTTAACATCTTTGCCAGATCATTTCAAATTGAGAACAGGTTTGCCTCCCCCTGGCAGTTGGGTAGCAGACTGCCGCTGCACTTTCCCGAAAGTCTGCAAGCATAGAATAAATAGTTTTGTAATGAGAACTGAGAATCGGAGGACAGAACCCAGAATTGCTCTGTGTGAGCTGGTTTCCCAAAGTAGTTAAAGAGTCTAATCCTGCACTCTTCTCTCCCAGTCTATTATTGTCCCGGGTACAGGATTAAATAATACAATCCATGAAAAGCACCATGCAGAGACCAAACCTTTATTTCCTAAATCTGCTTGGGCAAAAAAAGAGATTACAATCATTTGACTGATGCTGGGGTATTCCCTTCTTTCTCTGTTACCAGCATCTGCAGTCCCAAAGGGCTTCATTGACTCTACAGTTCAAAGCTCTCAAGCCCACACTACAGACTAAAGAGGATGTATAGAGCTGTAGAACAGGGACTTGACTGAAACTCTCATGGCTAGGGATGTGCATTCGGCAGTATTTGAGCTGAAAAAATAATTGAAAAATACCTTATCAGTATTTGGGGGGGATTTTCTTAGCTGAATACAGATCAGAATCTATGTTCTGCTATCCAATCTATCAGTTCCTGGATAATCCCAGAAATATTCAAATTGAGAGCAGGTTTTCTTCCCCTCTAGCAGTTGGATAGCAGACTGCTTCTGCACTTTCCCAAAAGTCTGCAGGCATAGATAAATAGTTTTGTAATGAGAACTGACAGTCAAAGGAATGCATCCAGAACTGCTCTGTATGAGCTGGTTTCCCAAAGTAGTCTGATATTCAGGATTATCTGGGAATACTGGATAGCCGCAGTTAAAGTGTGTTTAAAGGGCTCTCAGTCCCTTTAAACATCTTCAGAGTTCTCTCAGATTGGAGGTGTTTAAAGGGACCACGATCCCATTAGAAACAATGGAGGATGGGGGCACATTCTTTGGGAGCCCATAGAATTGGACCTCCTAGTCCAATCTTTTTTAAACCGGGTTCTTTTGAGGAGAGGCACTTGGGGGTCCTTTTGAGGCCATTCCTCAAAAGAACCCCCAAGTTTCAAAAAGTTTAGACCAGAGGGTCCAATTCTGTGTGCCCCTCTTTTGAGGAGAGGCACTTGGGGGTCCTTTTGAGGCCATTCCTCAAAAGAACCCCCAAGTTTCAAAAAGTTTAGACCAGAGGGTCCAATTCTGTGTGCCCCCAAATGTCCTATGCTGTAAATTTGGTGCCTCTGCCTCAAAAAACAGCCCCCCCCAGATACCCCTGGATCGATTCCCCAATATACGCTATGGGGACCAGTGATTATAATGGTCCCCATAGGGTATAATGGAGCTGGGGGGAAATTGGGATTCCCGAAAAAGCCCGAATTTGGGAATATTGGGAAATGCCAGTATTTTAAAGGTCCAATATACGCGAGCCTGGAAAATCCAGTTCGGTTGCGTTTTTTTGCACACCCCTACACATGGCCCAAGTATTTTAAATCTTTGGAACCAAAGAGTGTCAGACAAGCTCCACAAAGGCCAAAATGCAGATATTTGTAGCTAAGGCCTGGAGATGTTGGTCGTTTTATGAAAAGCACAAGATTTTTCTGACCAGAAGTTACACAGTATTACACGCTGGAAACTTCCCTTCCCTGCCTGCTTGTGTTGCTGGAAGTGTTGCTTCCTTTGTGGCCAAAACATGCAAGGTATGTTCATGATACACCCCAGCCTTGCAGGGAACCAGTGCTTGACCTCTGGGGCTGCACTCTGGAGACACACCCCTCCCCCTGTCACCTGAGCTATGGCACCTCAGTGATCAGAGTGCATGCTTTGTGGAAAGAGGACCCCCAGTTCAATCCTTGCCCTTCCCAGTTGATGGGAGCAGGGCTGATCAGACACTCCCTCTGAGATGTCAAAGAGCTGCTGGCACAGCTGCCCGGGGGCTTACAGGGACCTATGGTTTTACATTATAAACTCAGTAAAATGTGTTTCCTGATTGTTCCCATTAGGAACGTCCCTAATCTGGATTAGATTCTGTTTAGCCTTCCTCCAGGCTAAGGCGATTTACTCTAAGGAAGGGGGAGGAAGGCTTCAAACTTGAGCTAAAAGGAAGGGGGGGGTTCTTGTTATTTTGGCCATCAGGTTGCAGCTGATTTAGGATGACCCTGTAGGGTTTTCAAGGCAAGAGCTGTTCAGAGGTGGTTTGCCATTGCCTGCCTCTGTGTAACTACCCTGGACTTCCTTGATGGTCTCCCATCCAAACTCTAACCAGGGCTGACCCTGCTTAACTTCCAGGATCTGATGAAACTGGGCTAGCCTAGATTTTAAGTCAGGGCAACAGTGTAGAAATATTTGAATAACTGAATGTATTAATGAATGACTAAAACTTGCTTGGTGGAAGTGATCAGGTAGAAACACGCTGTAACCTGTCAAGCTATGTCCCAGTCATCCTAGTGGTGAGTATGCCCTGAAGTGTGTTAATGGGTGTCAATGGTTGCTCACCTAATTGGGAAGGAGGGATTTTCTTAGCTGAATACAGATCAGAATCTATGTTCTGCTATCCAATCTATCAGTTCCTGGATAATCCCAGAAATATTCAAATTGAGAGCAGGTTTTCTTCCCCTCTAGCAGTTGGATAGCAGACTGCTTCTGCACTTTCCCAAAAGTCTGCAGGCATAGATAAATAGTTTTGTAATGAGAACTGACAGTCAAAGGAATGCATCCAGAACTGCTCTGTATGAGCTGGTTTCCCAAAGTAGTCTGATATTCAGGATTATCTGGGAATGCTGGATAGCCGCAGTTAAAGTGTGTTTAAAGGGCTCTCAGTCCCTTTAAACATCTTCAGAGTTCTCTCAGATTGGAGGTGTTTAAAGGGACCACGATCCCATTAGAAACAATGGAGGATGGGGGCACATTCTTTGGGAGCCCATAGAATTGGACCTCCTAGTCCAATCTTTTTTAAACCGGGTTCTTTTGAGGAGAGGCACTTGGGGGTCCTTTTGAGGCCATTCCTCAAAAGAACCCCCAAGTTTCAAAAAGTTTAGACCAGAGGGTCCAATTCTGTGTGCCCCCAAATGTCCTATGCTGTAAATTTGGTGCCTCTGCCTCAAAAAACAGCCCCCCCCAGATACCCCTGGATCGATTCCCCAATATACGCTATGGGGACCAGTGATTATAATGGTCCCCATAGGGTATAATGGAGCTGGGGGGAAATTGGGATTCCCGAAAAATCCAGAATTTGGGAATATTGGGAAATGCCACTATTTTAAAGGTCCAATATACGCGAGCCTGGAAAATCCAGTTCGGTTGCGTTTTTTTGCACACCCCTACACATGGCCCAAGTATTTTAAATCTTTGGAACCAAAGAGTGTCAGACAAGCTCCACAAAGGCCAAAATGCAGATATTTGTAGCTAAGGCCTGGAGATGTTGGTCGTTTTATGAAAAGCACAAGATTTTTCTGACCAGAAGTTACACAGTATTACACGCTGGAAACTTCCCTTCCCTGCCTGCTTGTGTTGCTGGAAGTGTTGCTTCCTTTGTGGCCAAAACATGCAAGGTATGTTCATGATACACCCCAGCCTTGCAGGGAACCAGTGCTTGACCTCTGGGGCTGCACTCTGGAGACACACCCCTCCCCCTGTCACCTGAGCTATGGCACCTCAGTGATCAGAGTGCATGCTTTGTGGAAAGAGGACCCCCAGTTCAATCCTTGCCCTTCCCAGTTGATGGGAGCAGGGCTGATCAGACACTCCCTCTGAGATGTCAAAGAGCTGCTGGCACAGCTGCCCGGGGGCTTACAGGGACCTATGGTTTTACATTATAAACTCAGTAAAATGTGTCTCCTGGTTGTTCCCATTAGGAACGTCCCTAATCTGGATTAGATTCTGTTTAGCCTTCCTCCAGGCTAAGGCGATTTACTCTAAGGAAGGGGGAGGAAGGCTTCAAACTTGAGCTAAAAGGAAGGGGGGGGTTCTTGTTATTTTGGCCATCAGGTTGCAGCTGATTTAGGATGACCCTGTAGGGTTTTCAAGGCAAGAGCTGTTCAGAGGTGGTTTGCCATTGCCTGCCTCTGTGTAACTACCCTGGACTTCCTTGATGGTCTCCCATCCAAACTCTAACCAGGGCTGACCCTGCTTAACTTCCAGGATCTGATGAAACTGGGCTAGCCTAGATTTTAAGTCAGGGCAACAGTGTAGAAATATTTGAATAACTGAATGTATTAATGAATTATTAAAACTTGCTTGGTGGAAGTGATCAGGTAGAAACACGCTGTAACCTGTCAAGCTATGTCCCAGTCATCTTAGTGGTGAGTATGCCCTGAAGTGTGTTAATGGGTGTCAATGGTTGCTCACCTAATTGGGAAGGACACGTTGCACAAGTAATTTCTAAAGTTTTTATGTATATCCCTTTTCTCCCTTATGGGGACCCGAAGCAGCTCTTCTTATTGTTCCCCTCCCTTCCACATGATCCTCACAACAACCACCTTGTGAGGGTGCAGGTTAGGCTGAAATCTTGTGACAGGTCCAAGGTCCACGGCGAGCCTCCACAGTCCTCCCAGGTCCTAGTCCAACACTAACCACTATGCCACACCAGATTGTCTCTTGGATTTGTGACATTTTTAGAGGTGCCAAGGAAGCATGTGTGGGAGAGGTCAAAGTGAGATGCCCTGACCTCCTCTGACAGTGATACAGAGAGCCTTTAAATATTCAAATTGAGAGCAGGTTTTCTTCCCCTCTAGCAGTTGGATAGCAGACTGCTTCTGCACTTTCCCAAAAGTCTGCAGGCATAGATAAATAGTTTTGTAATGAGAACTGACAGTCAAAGGAATGCATCCAGAACTGCTCTGTATGAGCTGGTTTCCCAAAGTAGTCTGATATTCAGGATTATCTGGGAATGCTGGATAGCCGCAGTTAAAGTGTGTTTAAAGGGCTCTCAGTCCCTTTAAACAGACACACGGCGGGCCGGAGTTTCGGCGTGTCTGGAAGCAGGACAGGCAGTGCTGGTCTGAGGTTCGGGACTGCTGCGATTCTGTGGAGGAGCTGCTGGCGCGACTCCTGGAGAGCAAACGGGGGACAGAGGCAGCCAAGATCAAACAACCTGTGGGTCCAGCAGGGCACAGCTCTCGGGCACTGGAGGGCTGTCCCATTCTGGAGAGTCACGTTGCCAGAGTGAGGCCTGGTACCAGCCAACCTGCAGCCTGTTTCATGGGCACCTTTCAAACTCTCCTCTCCCCCTGCTGGCAGGCTGGCTGGCTGGCTGGGATGTGTGGGGACACATTTTAGTGGTCCGTGGGTGAAATGTTGGGTTGGCTAAGTTTCCTTTTCAAGTAGAGGGTTTATTTGCTTACATAACAGCTGCACCTGTTCTTTTCCAGAGTATGCAGGTGGCAGATTCTAGATTGCAGGTCACCGGGGTTGGGGAGTTGATGCCGGACTTGGTAAGAAGAACCTGACTCTCTGGCCGCCCAGGAGATAACGGCCCTGCTCTTGTTTTCAGAAGGTGTTATCTAAACCCCCTTTCCTAACCTGCGTGGCTCCAGCCTCCCCTTACTGCTTGCATTATGATATGTCCCTTGCAGTGCTCCCTCTAAGATGAGCTAGTGTGAGGTAGCTCACAGTTTTTTAGCCTCTGGCTCACACATTTTTGTCTTAGGAAGGATGGCTCCAGAGCAAACTAATTGATGCAGCAGCCAAATCGCTCGCTCACATCTTTAATGCCAGGAGCCCGCAACGTAGAATTTTTGCTCACAGGACTCCACAGCTTAGAGGGAGCATTGAGCTTGGGGTTTCCTTTGACAGGTGATGCTGTATGCATCTTGCTCTCTGGAGAGCCTGCCTCCCACCTTCTTCAGCCCTCTTCCTTCGGCCTCCTAAGACCTCCTGTCTCCAGCCATGCTCCCCCTAGTGCTCCCCTCTCATACCTAAAGTGCACACCCATCCTGGATCTTTCATCCAAAAGGCTTGAGCCAATTCTCCCCAGCAGCTGACATGGTAAACCTGGGTCTTGACTGTACTTCTTTGGGGGGGGGGGGGGCTGTAAGATCATGTGCATAAGAAAAAAACAAAACAAATCTCCCTACTCATAAAAAGCTAGGTGCCAGAGAGAAGGGTTCTAGCATCGGTTCTCCCTTAGAAGCTAGTTGTCTACTTGCTTGTCTCTCTTTTTTGGATGGAAGGAACCATAAACATCTTACAGAGAAGTACAAGACATACCAAAATATAAAACCATGATAAAAACCAACAGAACATCTCTGTCAATATGTATGAAATAGTTTAAAAACACACACACAAAACCCATAATCGGAACTATTACTCCAGCCATATTCAGACTCCATTACACGTACATTGTATCTGCCATATCTCCATATTCAGACTCCATTACACGTACATTCTCTCTATCTGCCATATATTTTCCCTCCACACTTCCTGAAAAGGGCTCAAGGGAGTGTATGTAGGTCTCCATTTTATCCTCACAACAACCCTGTGAGGTAGGTTAGGCTGAGAGAGAGCAACTGGCTCAAGATCAACCAGCAGGCTTCCACAACCGAGTACACATCTGAACCTGGGTCTCCTAAATCCTAGTCCAACATTCTATCATGCTGTCTCCCAGAAAGATGATTTAGTGCAGGTTTAATGTTTTAATTTTGGCCTGTTCCAGCCGAGAGGCAAGCGGCTGCACTTTGTGCTAATTGAATCCCCTTGAAGACAACCCAAAGGTCCTATCTTGTTTTTGACAATCTTTGCTGCTGTTTGTAAGGGATGAGGCCTACATTTCTGCTTTCCACCTTCTTGTACTTACAACTTGACCTCTTTGTCAGGTTTGTTTTAACCCGTCTCTTCAGAGTAACTTCTTGGCCTGGCGTCATGTTCTATTTGACATCTAAGCTGGCTGAACAAGACCTCTCTGGTCAAGCATCTTCTGCTCCCCCCTCTTCACAGGTAATTGGAGCCTGCGCGTCTTCAGATGTGTGAGCTGAAAGGGCAAGGGCTAAAGGGCTTTTGGCCCTTGGCTGTTAGCCCACGGCTCACCTTGCTTGAGCTGTGCTCATGGAACCGGCATTAGCCCCCTTGCACAGGACGTAGGAAGCGGTTCCTGAGTGCCTGTTCGCATGTCCCTCAAATTGGATGGTTTTCATTTTTGTATATTTATATTTTGTATCGTAAGATGCTTAGAATCCCCGGTGTGGGAGAAAATAGATGCCTAGGAGCGGGGCCGTGGCTCAGTGGCAGAGCATCTGCTTTGCACACAGAAGGTCCCAGGTTCAATTCCCGACAATCTTGAGGTGAAAGGATAAGGTAAGAAGAGATGGGGAAGCCTTCAGCTGGAGAGCTGCTGCCAGACTGATCTTGGTAGACTCAGCATAAGACAGCTTCCTGTGTTCATTTTGAGTCAGAGTAAGAATTGTGTTATTCTCCAAGGATTTCCTCATCTCCCCACCCCGTTTCATCCACATTAATAGGACATTTCCCCTGCATTCCCATGCATGGAGCTACAGAATATGGGCCAGTTGGATCCAGGAATGGAGGGACACCTCCCCTACTTCTTTGCCCCTTAGGCCCTGTTGTAACCAAGTGTCCAGGGATCTGGATTATCATGTGAGAGATTTTCTGATTGGCCAAGAACCCTGGGCAACTCCTTCCACTGTTTCTCTGGTTAGACTGGCCCTGAGTGATTGTAAGCCTCCACCAGTTACCCCCAAGTCCTTTCTAGTTCCCAACAAACAAGTTTAGGCTTTTTTCACACAGCGTTTTCTGTGTGTCAAACTTCCAAAGAGGATCAGGGTTTTGTTTTTGGTTTTTTTGTTGGTTCTGGTGGGGTAACAACCACATAATGTCATGCATTAAACATGTGCTAATCATGCTTTTTTCCCTCCCCAATTTGCTCCTTCCCAAATGTGCTTTGCTCTGACCTTTTGGGGAACAGTGCAGTCCAAGAGCATTATTATGTCGTCTGGACTTAAAGCCATGCATTTCCAAAGGTTCCCACCTGCATCAGTACCATTTCCCATGCCTTATGGCAGCCACCTTCCCTGTTGCCACAGAGGGCTTTTAAAAACTGGGTTGGGAAATTCCTGGACATTTGGGGGTAGAGCCTGGGGAAGCGAATGGAGATGCAATGCCATAGAGTTAGCCCTCTAAATCAGCTATTTTCTCCAGGGGAAGAAGAAGAGGAGATTGGATTTATACCCCGCCCTTCACTACCCAAAAGAGTCTCAGACTGGCTTACAATCTCCTTTCCCTTCCCCACTCCACAACAGACACCCTGTGAGGTAGGTGAGGCTGAGAGAGCTCTTTCGAGAACTGCTCTTTCCAAAACAGTTTTGAGAGAACTGTGAGGTCACACCAGCAGCTGCGTATGGAGGAGTGGGGAATCAAACCCAGTTCTCCCAGATTAGAGTCCATTCTCCTAACCACTACACCAAACTGGCTCTGGAACTGATCGCTGGTCTGGAAAACAGCTGTAATTCCAAGAGATCTCCAGTCCCCACCGGAAGGCTAGCAGTCCTGCGATGTAGTGATTACTGATTGACCAAAAAAAAAATCCTCCAAAAGATGTCAGGTGGTGCAGCAATGGGGAAAATGCAGGGGAAATAGCAGCTGTGAAGAACTGATGGAGAAAAGTGCACAGAAAACTCCAGTTTTAAAAGCACTGTTGCACTTTTCAAAACTCCGGTTTTAAAGCACATGCTTCTGTGTTCACAGTGGTGATAAGAGGCACAGGAGGACTCTATCCCACGTGGATGCAGGTGTGCTGGATTGCACTTTTGAAGGGGCTTAAAAGTGCTGTACATAAAACTACGGGACTGAAGAGTTAATTCTTCACATAGCCAGGGAGTGTTGAGTGACAGGCTGCTCTTAGCAATCTGATTGGTCAGCATCCACTGATCAGACAGAGTCTTGAGAGAGGTGGATGCTGAGGAGATTCATTCTGATTTGAGCCTTGACTGGAAGAAGAAGAGGAGATTGGATTTATACCCCACCCTTTACTACTCGAAGGAGTCTCCAGCCTTGACTGGAAGAAGAAGAAGAGATTGGATTTATACCCCACCCTTTACTACTCGAAGGAGTCTCCAGCCTTGACTGGAAGAAGAGATTGGATTTATACCCCACCCTTTACTACTCGAAGGAGTCTCCAGCCTTGACAGGAAGAAGAAGAAGAGATTGGATTTATACCCCACCCTTTACTACCCGAAGGAGTCTCCAGCCTTGACTGGAAGAAGAAGAAGAGATTGGATTTATACCCCACCCTTTACTACCCGGAGGAGTCTCTACCCAAAGGAGAAAGTCCAAATTCTGTCTTGACTGAGAGAGTCTAATTTCAGCCTTAGCTGAGAGCAGTTCAACACCAGACAGGAGAACTGGGGAAAAGTTGGCTAGGAGGTTTGGGAAGTAAACTGAGACTCCCTTTCAGGCCAAGGAAAGAGGATAAAACTTCTAGGGAGAGAAGAAGATTCCCTACCCAGTTGAACAGGGTGATATTTTTGAAGGGTATAGAGATCCCTGGTCTGGTGTGGTTAAAAACTGCATGGAGAGACTGAAAGAGTCAGTCAAAAACTGGTGTTCCATGAGAAAGGTACTAGCCTTCTGGGTACCAAAAGAGTCTGCTATTATACAAACAAAGTATGCTGGAGTAGTTTGGGAAAACCCAGGAACAAAAGCCTCTTGAAATAAAGAACTATAGTAACTGCATATAATTCAAGATACTCTCACTAGCCTGATGTATAGGAATAAGAGTTTGTGTTTACACTATTTTATCTCAATATTTCAACCCCTGACTTCACCTGACCTTTCTCTTTGATGTTAAATAAAAGCCTTCTGTTATTTTGGAATTTTGAAAGCATTTCGAGTGCCATTTTCTGTCATTTCTGTCATGTTAAAGGGAGACTCTAACTCTTCCCTCAGGTCCTGGGTTGAGGAAATAGCCATTACATATTACTGACTCAGGATGGGACTACTAAAGCTACTTTAAAGAGAAAAATACACACTACCAGGGCTGCTCAGTCAGTGAAGGGACACAAAAGAAAAATGGAGGGAAAATCTTCGATAAAAGGGAGGGAAGTGGACGGGGTCTGTCATAGCAGGCTTTGTCTGTCCCCATCTAAACCACTCACCTTTGTGAGTCGGGCAGCTGGTTCCCCTTGGCATCTCGCAGGTTTAACTGCCGTAAGATGCGAATCAAGTGGCTGATCTGCCGTAGAGTCATCTCTGGAGCTGGGCATGCCAGCCTCTGCCGTTGAGCGATCAGGCACGGGGGGTTGGCAAACAGCGAGAAGTAGCTGTTTCTGCCCAGTAGCTGCACCGCTTGCTTGTTCCCATAGCAGGATGCGTACTGGAAATGGGGGAAGAAAGATAGGCACCGTTAATTGCAGGCCAGAGCCCACTTTGGGCAAGCTCACGTTTGGAAATGGTGACATGTACAACACCCCTATCTTTGTGCTGAGGATCACAGTCCAACCCACCAAGTTTTCACCCTTCTGAAGTCTCTTCACCACTTGCTGCATTCATTTCCTCTACATGGGTGTTTCTGTCTTCTGAAGCACAGCATACTAGGAAGCTGACCAGACTCTTTGACAGAATGTTGAATCTCATCAGGCGCATGCAAAATAGCTGCCACTCAACCACATTTAATCATACTCAGGGAGCAATGCTCACCCAGCTGACTCAGAAATAAGTCCCTTTTTCTTCAGTGAGACTTCCTCCCAGGTAAATCTTTTTAGGATTGTAACCTTACTCCCTGGAAAAATGGATTAGGAGAGACAGAAGAGGACTGGTGGCATTTTGAAATACAAGTCCAATACCCCCTTAAAGGCTAACGAAATGCAGTCCAGCAGAAACTCAAATTAGGTTGAAGATTATGCTGAAATAAACTAGGTTAATCTTTAGGAAGACAAAGGACTCCTGCTTACTTTTGCTACAACAGACTAACATGGCTACCACCCCCACCCCCAGATTTTTTAAACGGGTATCTCCCGAATCAACCCAGGAACTGAAATGAAAGTTTCTTAGGACCTAATCCCACGTTACAAAGTCTTGTTGTCCCCCATGGGTCCTGCTGACAGGCATGCTCCAGGTGTTTAGTGCTTGGAATTAACTCCCTAGTTTGGTTTGGGATTGAGCTCTGGAGTTCTGAGTGCACATCAGGACTTAACATTCCCTGCTGTGCCATTTACCTACCCTGAAATGCCCCTGAGAAGCTGCTATTTTCCCCACTGGGGAACCTTAACATATTCCAAAGGGCTGTTACACATACATTTCTCAGAGCCTCAAGTTCCCCCTGGAATTACAACTGATTTCCAAACAACATAAAAAAGCTCTCTGGAGGAAATGACACCTTCAGAGGGCAGATTCTACGATGTCACAGTCCCACTTGAGCTCCTTTCCCCAGCACTGCCCCCAAATCTCCAGAAATTTCCATCACCAATGCGATCCTCACCAACGTGATCCTCATTTGCTGGTAACTATTAGGAAGCAACTTCAAAAAATCATGAACTTCCAAAGTGCGACTTTATATCTGAATAACAAATCTCCAGAAATTTACAAAGCTGAAACTGGCAAACCTATCTATCGTCTCTGCGTGCTGTAGTAGTATATGTGGACATGGCAGAATGTAGGTTTGAATTCAGCCAGGGTTTCTCCCCCCCCCCCAAACTAAATCTCACCCAATTCCCTTCCTTACTTCAGTTTATAACCTACATGGCTTTTCTCCCTGCAGGTCCCATGATCCCTAGCAAAGCCTGTTTTGTGGTCCAAGGGCACCCTGCCTTCCTTTTCCACCAGCAGAAAAGCTGGTTGGCTCTATCCCAAGATCTGATGCTCTTGGTAAAACAATCAACCAACTCAGCCAAGACCGAAACCTCAACAGAAAGTACACACACCTCAGAAGGTGGAAGAATATGCCCCATGGAAACACACAGACTATGGGTGATGCATAATAACCAGTTTAGTTAACCACATGTATTAGTCTAGTTAAAAGGAGATAGATGTGCCCCAAGAAATGTGTTAATCTATTTAGGTATCTGTAGAAGAACACCTTAGACATTTCTTACTATTTTGTGGGCAGGTGTGTCTGTGAAAAGAGACAGCTGTTCGGATGCTGGAAGGGACAGACCGCTTGAAGTTGACCAAAGCACATTGGGGGAGTGTAGAATTTCTCTTTGGAGATCTGAGGTGGGAGTAACGTCTGTTGCCTTTCAGGGGTGCCTTTCAGGGGTGCCTCTGCCCATCCCCCTATATACCTGTACACCAAGAAAATACTACGCAAATGGTGTTAGATTACATCTGCAGCACTCTGTCCTCCGAAGGGAAACAACCCTGGTTTCACATGTCGGAACTTCTTGCTGCTCAAAGTGGGGAACATGTAACAAGATGATAATAACAAAGGAAGTTTTTATTATCTGGACTTAAAAATAAGTCTTCTTTCCATGAGGCCAACTCTATCTGGGAACAGAAGTTTGCAATGCCTTTTGAATGGGAGGCGATAATGGAGCTACTGTACTTTCCACATGCTGTGATCTCTCTGCTTCCATGATGCCAAAGCAGCAACTAGTATCTGCCTCCAGCCTGGACTCCAGGGTCGAAGTATCCATTACAAAGTGTGTCTCCATCCTGTGTCCTTTGTGGCATTCCAGATGTGAGTTGAAAGCTGATGTACTTATTACGCAGTACACAGGTTGGGTTTGGAGGGGTCCCCATCCTGTGTCCTTTGTAGCTGTTGGAGTGAACGACTCAGCATGCCTGGACATTGGGGGCGCTACATCACTCTAAATGTGTGTAGGTGTTATCGCCTTGAATGGGATGCCTTTCTTTGTCTTAACCTGGGAGCTGCCCTCTGACCCCTCCTCTCTCCCTTT
>NW_015164189.1:347779-372390 GCF_001447785.1 Gekko japonicus
CAAGTCATAATTTTCCCTACAGTCGTACAATAAAAATCAACAAAGTAGTACTGTGTGCCTTATTTCAAATATTATTTAAGCTAACTTAAGCCCACTTTACCAAATTTTGGGTGCATTACAGTCAATTATTATAGGAAAAAATAGACTTTCAGAGTTTCATTACATTGGGGGGGAAACGATCACATCTTGTGTTTCCTTTTGTCATCTTTCATCTTAACTTTGAGAGTTTTAGGAACTACCTCTCCTTTTTCATCATCAGATCCCTCTGAGGAGCTATCAAGAATGCTTAAACTGTCTTCTGAGTCTTGATTATTCCTTTCTTCTTGTTGTACAATGTCCTTTGTCTCCTCTTTGTCTTTTGTCGCTTTTGGCTGATGTTCCAGAACAGTCTTTGCTTTCTGAGGAGATTCAATCTTCATCTTTTTGCCACTGTAGTTGAATATAAGTCCTTCTGGAACTATCCATCTGAAGGGAATGGAGTAGTTGTGCAAAAAAAGAGGTTAGATTTTTATATTGTTGTCTCCGTTTTCATATTTCGAATGGAATATCCTTCAAGGTTCTCGCTTCTTCCCCTTTAATTTTCAGAGCATTTGCGTTAGTCGCTTTCAAAATTGCATCTCTAGTTGATTGTTTTGGAGAAATTAACGAATATTTCACCAGGTAGATTATTTTTCTTAATAAAGTCTGGGTAGGTTCGATAAACCAGATCCAGCTCACTTTGTAGTAATTCTGCTTTAGAACCTACCATTGGTGCAAGTGCTTCGCTTAATATTTCTTTTAAATTCTCCCCTTTCTGTTCTGGGATGCCCTGAAATCACAGGACATACGATGATTTCTCCATTTGAAGCTGTAACAATGGCTCTTTATCAGAGTTCCGTTCTTTTTCCACTGCCTCCAGTCTCTGTTTAATATCTGCCTTAGAATCGACTTGTTTGACAGCTTTGTCAGTTTCTTCTGCTCTTTTGTCTATTCCCATCAGTTGTTTCTGAAAACAATCAAGTTTGCTGTTGATGTTGGTCATCTGGTCCAACAAAGGGTGCAACGCTGCCGTTGCAATCATATTTGGAAAGCCTGTAACTATTTCCGGGTTAAGAGGTCACTGAGCTGATAGTTCCTGAAGAAGGTCTTTTTTTCAACGCCATTTTCTCTGCTTTCATCGACATTGTTTACACAAGGTACAATCTGTTTAAACAAACTGATAGTCCATCGGTTTAACTCGCTTTGGCGTGTTTTGCTCCCTATTTGCCCAAATTGCACTTTCCTTTACCGGTGCCGTCACCTTTCACTCCAAGCTGTCACTCAAGAACCGCTGTAATTTTCCCAGGGTGGTGGTGGGATCCCAGCTCCTCCCCTCCCTTTACATCAGTTTGGGGCTTTAATTTCGCTTCTTCGCTTCACCAGCTCAAGTAGCTTATTTGTTGTTCAGTCGCACAGTCAAGTCCGACTCTTCACGACCCCATGGACCACATCACGCCAGGCCCTCCTGTCTTCCATCGTACTCCAGAGTTTGCTTAATTTCATGTTTATTGCCTTGATAACACTGTCTAACCATCTCATCCTTTGCCATCCCCTTCTTCTTTGATCTTCAATCTTTCCCAGCATCAGGGTCTTCTCCCTTCTCATTTGGTGAGTGCTCCCTTCTCATTTGGTGGCCAAAGTATTTGAGCTTCAGCTTCAGTATCTGGCCTTCCAGGGAACAGTCAGGGTTGATTTTTTTTTAGAATTGACTGATTTTATCTCCTTGCAGGCCAAGCCCCACAAGTAACTTATAGGGATTGCTTAAACTCACAGTTCATTCAGCCAATTTGACAGCATGTAGGAAGATATCGCTGGATCATTTGCCTGCTTTCATCCAGTGTACGCCTCTAGTCGCCATTGTGGCTTCACAGTGGCAGAACCTATTAGGGTAAAGAAGTGCCTCATTTCCTTGGTCGTCACCTTGGAAGAGGCACCCCTCGCACCCCAGGCTGACAGCCCCCCTACAAGGGCTTCGGGGGGGCTCAGAATCCACCGAGTCCCCTGCTGCTGCGATTCGGGGCACTCATAATGGAGCTCGATGGAGCGCACCCGACCTGGAAGTCACCGAAACCGGAAGCCACTCTTTTGATTAGGATTCTTTATCTTCTTTTGACTGCAACCTGAATGTGAACTGGACCTACTTTTTTTTTTTAACAGTTTTTGTTTTATTGGAAATACACAAATACAGATGAAAAGATGAAACATTTTGAAATAACTCCATATAACATTAGTATAAACTTTCAAACAAGACTTCCATATTTTTTTAAGTATGTGATTATCACTGAACATTTTTGAACCTTATATCTAAATTTTAAATAGCTTTGCAACTCATATTCATGTGAACTGTAAAACATCTTAACTGAGTTCGACTGATTATCTGGTGTCTACAGATAAAAGAAAAGAAGAAAACAAAAGAATAATAACTGAATGAAACTTCAAATCCATTTATGAAATTAGGACCACTTGGAGGAGAGGAATCGCTGCTGTGATAAATGCTCTAGTATCGGGAACCATTTAGCGGTGAGTATATCATGAGTGGGGTGTTGGGAAGAGAAATTTAGTTTACTTGTTACTGCATCCATTAAGTAGTGGTTCCACAGTTTTTTATACCACAATTCTATATTTGGTGCTCTGTGATTCTTCCAATATAATGCAAATGCCGTTTTGGCAGCATCCAACATGACTTCTATTGTAGCTTTGTGTGGCCTATTTTTTTAACTCTAGTGGCCATGTATTTTAAAATTTGGTCTCTGGTAAGAATGGGACCTTCACAGAGGTAATTTTTTGAATTGTGGACAGTATGTCTAGCCAGAAGTCTTTTATTTTTACACATTGCCACCAGCAGTGGGCGTAGTCTCCGGTTTCCTGACAACCTTTCCAACATTGTGGGGAGCTTTCTGCAGACATTAAAGAAAGTTTGTGAGGTGTAACGTACCATCTGTTCATTATTTTTAGGTTTTGGAGGTTTACAGAAATAGTTTTGTTTTTGAAACTGTTTGAATTCCAAAAGTTTTCCCATATTTCATCCGTGAGGTTTATTGTGCAATCTTTTTGCCAAGCAGATTGATAAGGAAGGGGTTTAACAATTGACTTTTTAAGAAGAATAGAGTAGATTTGTGAAATGAGGCCTTTGTTTTGATTATCAAAATTTTGTATTATTTTTCCATATCCGATAGAGGTTGTGATAACAGGGTGGTGACATCCAACTGATGAAGGAGATGACTCATCTGAAGGTAGAAAAACCAAGGAATAGAGCAGCCTAACTTTTGTTCCAGATCTGATTCGTTTTTAATACCTTTTTTAGTAGGAATGTCGAGAATGCGTGAGATGTTATGAGATCTCCATATTTTGCTCAGTTCCATATTCATTCCTGGTGTAAACCAATTTTAATTTAAGAATGAGGAATAGTGTGATATCTTGGGTAGCAAAGGTTTAGCATGTCTCTTCCAGCATTATATAGTTGAATAGACCAGGTCTATAGATTTTAAAAGTTCTTCTGGAAGGGTTACACGCGACCAAATTACGTTTTCCAGGTAGTTTGGGTGAATCAGATCATTACAAATATCATTCCATATCGGTTTAACAGAAGAGCGTAGAGTTTTGCAAGAAATGGACAGCATTATTGCTCTATAATATGTCAACAGATCCGGCAAATCAAATCCTCCTTTGGATTTAGATCTTCGTAAGACTGTGAAGCCAATTCTGGATCTCTTAGCATCCCAAAGGAATTTGTTTAAAGTAGCTTGCCATTTCTTAAGTGTTGAGGTTGGGATGGCTAGAGGGATTGTTCTGAATAAAAAAAATAATTTAGCCAAAATGAAGGATTTAATCAGGTTAAATTTTTCAAACCAGTTCAGATTTAGTTTGCTCCAATTAAGTAATGTCTTGGATAATTCTTTGTTCATTTCCTTGTGATTCAGGTCTAATAATGCATTTTGATTCCTTGGAATATTAATCCCTAGATACGTTAAGGAGTGAGAAACCCAATGATAGTTGAACTTTGATTTTGTAGAGTTTTCACACTCTTGGGACAGATTCAGCGGTAATAACTGTGACTTGTTATCATTAATATGTAAACCAGAAAAAGCACCAAAAGATTCTAGTAGGTCATGAAGCGCAGGGAGAGATCTATTAGGATTCGTAATGTATAATATGTCATCTGCGAATAGAGATAATTTGTATTCCTGCTTCTGAAATTTACTACCGGAGATGTCAGGTTGAGAACGGATGGCGTTGGCCAATGGCTCCATCGCCAGTGCAAACAATAACGGGGATAAAGGACAGCCTTGCCGGGTACCTCTAAGTAGTTGGATGGGTTTAGTGAATGAGCCATTGATCTTTATTTTGGTTGTGGGGGATGCATACAATAATTTGATTGTGTTTATGAATCTCTGACCAAATTCCATTTGTTCCAGTATAGCGTATAGGTATGAAAATTCAACTGAATCAAATGCCTTCTCGATGTCCAGGGATTAAAAAACAGCCGGGTTTTTAGATTTCTGGTAGTAGCTTAGCAGTGTCAGTGTTTTAATGGTATTATCAGCCAAATCTCTATTTGGTATGAAGCCCACTTGGTCTGGATTAATGTATTCAGCTATAAAGGAATTTATTCATTTTGCTAAAGCAGCTGTTAGAATTTTAAAGTCCTGGTTTAGAAGGGAAATGGGTCTATAAGACCCTGGATAGAGGGGGTCCCTCCCTTTTTAAAAAATCACCACCGTGTGAGCTTCTTTCCAGGATGAAGGTAAGTTCCCAGAAATCAGCACTGCGTTACAGGCTTCAGTTAAAGGGCCTATACTATTGATGTTGCGAAACATTTATAAAAATCTGATGTAAAGCCATCTGGACCCGGGGCTTTAGAGACTTGGAGGGATTTTATAGTTTCCAGTATCTCCTTCTCTGAGAAGGGCGTGTCTTTCTTTCAGCATGGGCATTTTTCCAACAGTTTGTAAAAAAATCTGCATTACGTCAAGATCAGGTAAGGAGGAAGAGTAGAGATCTTTATAATACTTTTCAAATACTTCAGAAATCTTATTTGATACATTAAAAAATTTCCTTCAGAATTTTTAATAGCTGAGATTGTGCATTAGGTCATTTGCTTTTTAATTTTGTGCGATAGAAGGCGTAAAAATCTTGCGGAACGAAACCAAAATTTCTGTTTTGTATATATGAATTGCTTTCGTATTTTAGCTGTTTCTAATTGTGTTAGCTTCTACGTGTTGACAATAGTTGTTTGGGTTTCTCTTTATTGGCTGTTTCTTTATGTTGTTGTTCTAGGGTTTTGATTTTCTCTAGCAGTTCTGATTCCAATTTTTGTCTTTGTTTTTTTAGAAAAGACGCCTGTGAGATTAGTATTTCTCTGAGAGATGGTTTAAGTGCATCCCACCGTATGGCATCAGTTGTGTCATTTTTTTTGTTTTCTTTAAGGTATTGCCGTATGTTATGTTCTATCTCTTTTCGTATTAATGAATCCACCAATAAAAAATTATTTAGCGGCCATTGTCTACTTTTTTGTGAGGGGTCATACGGGGTGATAACGCAATGTACCCAAGAATGGTCTGACCATTGCGTCGGTTCAATAGAAGCTGCGAGAACCCTGTTTTGGAGACTCGACGATACTAAGATATAATCTATTCTGGTATAGATTTGGTGCCTGTTTGAGAAGTAAGTATAGTCTTTAACTGTTGGGTTCATTGCTCGCCATATATCTACCAGATTATTCTCTTTGAAGATGTCCTCCAATCTGGTGGATTTGTTTTTATTTTTCTTTAGATGTGGATTGTAGTGCAATCTGTCTTTTTGTTTGTGTACTACCATATTAAAATCACCTAGTAGGACCTCACCTTTAGAAAAAGATCTCAACTGTTTCAACGTGTTTTTTAAAAATGTCAATTGGCCTCTGTTTGGGGCATACAGAGTGGCAATAATAACTGGTCTATCATCTTCCGTGTGAGTCGCTGAGATGGGATATGAAAACAAAGCATAAATTCTTTGATATTAGTATCACCACCCCCCCTTGATTTGGATGTACCAGATGACAAATATTGAAAAATTTTGCGATTTAAAAACTTGTTCAGTTGTTTTTTTTAAGTAAGTTTCTTGGAGAAACACCACGTCTGCTTGACTTTTAGATAATTGGGATAGAATACGTTTTCGTTTGATTGGATTATTAAGACCTCTGACATTCGAGGAGACCACTTTCAACACATTAAAAGTCATGTTGAAGGGCTGTTCTTTAAGAATTTATATAGAAATCACAGCTCTGGTATCACCAACGATACCTGTAAAAAGATCACTAACCCTATAGAAATAGTTTTTTGGGCAAAGTATGTGTGTCTTCCCAAAGAGAGTAGTTATATTTCCCCAAACTTAATTTTTACAGTAAGATTATAGATGTAAACAGCAGCGTAACTTACCACTCCTTCCTTCCTCCGAGTAGTCCCACTGATGTAATAATAATAGCAACTGAAATACTAATACAAAAAAGGTAGAAATAGAAAGCGATAACACAATTTTATAAATTACCAAAATTAAAACACTAAAACTTTCTATTTGACTTTATACCAAAGAATCCTGTATTACACACTGCATATCTAAATAGTGCAGGGGATGCACCCAGAGAGTTTAGCGCTGAAGTATACTTCTTTTTGTTTACTATATGGGTTTTATCTGTAATCTAGTTTCCCCCCCAATAATAATCTTTCTTCACTGTGCAGTTGAATTAATTAAGCATTTAATAATAATCCTATAAAAGTGTAAAAATATGAATTGTTTAAAATTAATGTGGATGAATGAGTATGCGTTGCAAATAAATTGAGTTAAAAACACAACTTTTTAGGCTCAAAGTTTGATTTTTACTTGTTTGTCAAAGAATCTTTCTATGAATTAATTTTAGTTGGTATATGAGAGAATTGATTAGATATTTAATCAGGTATAAAATTATATAATCAAGTTTAAATAGGGTGAGTATGGTCAATGGTAAAAAATATAATAGATTTGAACCACGTAGGACACAATAATTAATAATCTAAAACTGATACAGTTGATTAAGTTCTAGATGTAATATTAGAATATCAGAAGAAGAAACCCAAAGCAGTACGTCAAAAAGAAAAAAGATTTAAAAATAAGGGTTAAAACAGGAGTTAAAGTAAAAAATTACAAATAAAAAATAGGGAGTCTCCTTTACTCCTGCCTTGTTCAACTGAACTGCAGGAGGCTAGATGAAATACATTTAGCAGTCCCGCGAGGAAACTCTCTTTGTTGGGGCTAAAAACAATCTTCCCCTTCTGGAGCTCCCCCCCCCCCCGCTTAACAAAATCCAATGTAATATAAGTAACTTCAAGAACCTGCATTGATTTTAAACATTTGTCTGGCATAGGGCAGCATTCACAATTGTTCAGGTGTGAAGAACCATTTACGTTACCAACTTGTGTAAAATGATAAACAATTGCGGGAGCACAGTTTACTTTAGCAGTACTAAGATTTGAGGTGGTTTTCGCTTAAGCAGGGTGTTCTGGCAAGTTGTTTGATCTCAGACGGCGGCGGCGATTGGGATTTGTGTCGACGTTTTTGGGATTTAAATGAAACATCCATCGGCATCGCTAAGTTTAAATTGCGAAGGAGCGATTTTCCGTCTTCTAGCGTTGTGACCCGATATGTTTTCCCCATGTGGGCAAGTTGTAGAATGAACGGTGAAATCCACTTATACCTTTGATTCGCTTCAAGTAGCTTTGATGTGATGGGTTTTAATTCTCGCCTTTTTTCTATAGCCTCTTGTGGGAGGTCTGGGTAAACTTCAATTTTCCTTCCATTGAATGACAGGTGACCATTTTGTCAAGCTTTCAGCATTATGCGTTGTTTAAATCTCAAGTCCAGCACTGTTATAAGGACGTCTCTAGATGCTCGATTTCTGAGCGCGGTTGTGGAGCCCAGTCTATAAGCCTTTGTCACTGTATACATGATATCTCCCTCCACTTTAAGATCCGGTGACAACCATCATGATAAAAAACTGGTTGATTAAAAACTGGTTGAGGCGCTTCATCCTTACAGTCTCCTTAGTTTCAGATTATTTTGCCTCATGGAGGGGTCTAGTTTTAGGGTTCGCTCTGCTAAAACGTCTTCGCTGTAGTGAATATTTTGAAGAGCGTTCTGGTTTAGTATGCTGTTGTTTAGCGCACTTTCTGCTACCGCTCTGGTTTCATTTATGTTCTTTTGCATAGTTGATCATACATGGGTTTTAACATTAACGAGATGTTTCCAGCATTGTTTTCTTTAATTTGCCTAATGCAGCATTTAAGGTTTCATTGAGAACCGTCAGTGTGACTGTTTCATTAATTTTATCTTTTCCTGTGCCTGCTGCCATCGGCGCCATTTTGGCTGGAATTAATTGGCGAGGCCTCACTACAAAAGAATTCAGTCCCGCTGTTATTTTAGTTCGTACCTGTAAGCAGGGGTCGTTTTGTAGAAAAAGAGCTAGGGGAACTCATTAGCATAACTCATTAGCATATGCCACACCCCCTGACGTCACCGGAAGTGTGTCATAAGGCCACACCCCCTGACATCACTGGAAGTGTGTCATAAGGCCACACACCCCACCCCCAATGGTCCCGGCCGCCGCCGCCGGCCTTGCAGCTCCACTGCTGAGCCCCATGAGGGGCCCGGCGGTGGACCTGCAAGACCGGTGGGAGTGCAAGAAAGCCCCGCAAAGGCCCTCCCTGGCCCCAGGCAGGCAGGAGTGGGGAGAGGCGGGTAGGAAGTAACTTACCGTCCCTCTTCTCCTGCCTCCTCCTGGCTGAATGAGGGCCAGGAGCGGGGCGGCGGTTCGTCATGTGCCCCGCCCCCCGTACCTTACCCCGGGGGAACTGTGATCCCCCGCGATCCCCCCGAAATGACCTCTGCCTGTAAGGTTTTACAATCGTTTTGTAGTGGAGACGTTCGGCTTTCTTCTCCCATATAGGTGTTATTCGGAATGAGATTTTGGTCACAATTAGCACAGCAAAGGGGGAGGAGGTCCACGGAGCAACAGTTTTAGGCAGCCATTTTCCCGATGGTATCGCCACGCCCCCCCAACTGGACCTACTTGAATATACTTCTTGGGAGATTTATTTACTGCACATGGGTCCCGTTCATACGAGGCAGTTTGGGCCGGGAGCGGGCCGGATTGGAGGCGCATCAGACGGACGCGATCCCACGGCAACATCTGCCTGGCGTTTGAGGCGCTTCATCCTGGCTGTGGGATCGGCGGCGCATCTTGCCGCCGCCGCATCCCCGGCCCCCTGCCGTACTGCGCATGCTCGAGCATGCGCAGTACGGCAGCCTCCCCCTCCAACTACTGTCTTCCTCCCCGGCATCTGATCGTGCCGGGGAGCAACGGAGTGCAGCAACCGGGATCCGTGGGATCCCACCGGGGCGTTTCTTTTTTGGCGCGGCTTTTATAAGCCGCGCTTCGCCCCATCTTTTCCCTGCCGTGTGGCAGGGGCCTCAGTATCATGCTTCTATGACTGGGCAAAATTTTGCTATTTTAACCAAATCTCCCGGTAGTAGCATATGGGTGTGAGCTGTGATTTCTCCTCAATTCCCATTTGTGCAGTGCCCAAGTCAGACTGCAACTGTGGCACATATGAAAGAGGGATTTCAGCCTCCCCCACAGCCATGATCTAAATTGTGCACCAAACATGTGGGGATAGAGAGAATCTGCACTTCACACTGGACTCTTAGGGCACAGGGTAAGGACCCCTGCAACAATATCTACACATTCCTTAAAAGAGGGTTATTTTTTATCTTTTCTGTGAAGTGTTCTAAATTTTTTCATTGAAAAAATGTCCATGGGGCAGCAAACTGTTTTTCATCCCTTTTTCCCAAGTATTTTTTCATGTCTTCACATCTCTTTTGATAGCGAAGTATCAGCGAGACACAAAGAGAGAGAGAATAGTTTGTTCCATGATCTTTCCATTACCAGTAGCAAGTTCAATGGCAGTGTGGAAATTTGAACCCCAGTCTTCCAGTTTGCAAGGATGAAACTGCCCCAACCTGCTACCCCACTAAACAACCAGTGCCGCAGCTAAGAAGGCAGGGCGGACTCCCCTTTTTTATTTTATAAGTTCTGCTCCAAAAGCTTTGACTTCTCACCCTCAGGGTTCCCCTTCTGGGGAGTACCCATAGTTTCAGTCAGTGATTTCCAGATACAGCTTCAAAGTACAAAGCAAATTTATTAGTCCAAGGAGTATTGCACAAGGCACAAATCACTCAGTCAGAAACACACACAAACAAACAAAACAATTAAATCTTTCTAACTAAAATCTGTCTAAGAACATTTAAGCCTTACTGCCTTTAGATATCTTCATGTAGTATTCTCCAATCATCATCTAACCCTCCAGCAAAATAAAGAATCTCTTCATGCTTGGCAAGTATAGCAAAGCATCCTGCCGAGCCGAGGTCCGTAGAATCAAGACATACATAGCCAAAAGCCACCTTTTCTAATACTCACTAATCAATCTAAGACTGATCAGTTAATTGGCATCTGGTGTAAAAGAGATGAGGGAAATGAACTAGGAGCTCTACAGAGCAATCTGCCAAGGCCAAACTCCTCTGGGAGGCGAAACTGATCTGCAGCGGTCGCTCATGAGCAGGGCAGAGACTCTAATCAAGCCAGAATCCTGGCAACACTTAAGGTTTTGCAGAGACTCCTACCAAAACCTCACTAAGACCTTAGGCCCAAATTCCCAACTTCCTTACACAGTTCCTTGCTAACCAAAACACCACAAAAAAGCCACAGAAACTGTGGTATTTTCAGGTTTTGAGGACCATTGAAGCAAAAGATATTTTAATGTAGTATTATATAGGCATAGTTATAATACCATCTCCATTCAAAGCGCCCCAGTGGTGACTTCTTTGGGAAAGATATAATGCATGTAGACACCAGGCAAGGGTGTGATTGCGACAAGATACAAATGTTGGCACATTTTAAAATTTATTTAATTTATGCCTCGCCTTCCTCCCCAATGAGGTCCCAAAGTAACTGACATTTTATTCCCACAACTATCCTGTCAATTAGCTTAGACTGAGAGCATGTGTGTGGCCCAAGATTACCCAGCAAACTTCCAGGGCAGCGTCTCAAACTTAGATCTTCCCGATTCTAGCCTGATGTTCTAACCCCACTACACCACACTGGCTCTCAAATGAAGCTATCTGATGCTGAATTGGAACTTATTTATTTATTTCTACTTGTAGCCCGCCCTCCCCAGTATACAGGGCTCAGGGCGGGGAACAACATTCCAATAACAACATTAACAATCAGGTTAAATTTTTAAAACTTACAGAATTAAAATAGCTTAGCAATTTAACAAATTAAGAGAGAATTTACAGATGGCGCATAAACAGACAATTTAGTGTCCTTTCCCCCATGGCGGAAGACGAAGGACTGAACCAGGCTAGGTGGAAAAGACCGTTGCAGTCTTCAGCCATAGGCACAGCGGAACATCTCTGTCTTACAAGCCCTGCGAAACTGCATTAGGTCCCGCAGGGCATGGATGTCATCTGGCACAGAGTTCCACCAGGCCAGCACCAGGGCCAAAAAAGCCCTGGCTCTGGTTGAGGACAGCCGGATACTTTGGTCTATTAAGCCTGGAACTCTAGGGGCCCTGGCAGAAGGAGGCCTTTCTCACTTCCCACTGCCTGAGGTCCTTCTCCTTCAAGATGCAAAAGGCTAAACCTGGGACCTTCTGCAAGCAAAGCAGCTTCTCTACCTCTCGGCTACCCCTCCATGGCAAGAACCAGGTACCAGTTGAAAGAGGAAAGCAAGGCCTTCTCTTCTAGGGCAGTGGTCCCTTTCAGGGGTGGGCCCAGAACACTTACACCACAGGCTTCACCTCCGCTTAGGGTTGCCAGGTCCTCCCACAGCCACCTGTGGGAGATGGGTTGTGGGTTTTTTTTTGCCAGATCCAGGTTGAGAAGCTCCTGGAGATTTGGGGATAGAGGCTGGGGGGGACATTGGTGGGGTACATCGGTGGGGTACATTGCCGTAGAGCCCACCCTCCAAAGTAGCCATTTTCTCCAGGGAAATTGATCTCTGTAGTCTGGAGATGAGCTGTAATTCTGGGGGATCTCCAGGTCCCTCCTGGAGGCTGGCATCCCTACCTCCACACTTGGAACAGATTGGCTACCATTTCCTATCAAATCACCTCAGATTGTCTCCGTGTCTCTCAAGACTTCAGTTTGAGGAAAGTTGGCATGCCGGCGTTATATTAAGTGAAAGGGTAGCTCCTTACAACAATGTGGGGAAAACTCTCCCATGAGGCCCTGAGCATCACTCCCCACATTAGGGTCATGGAAGTCTTAATATTGCCAACTATTTCTTAGTCCTCAAAACTACCTTAACTTTCTTCAAAACTCATAAAACAATTTAAAAAAAAAACAGCCACAGCCTCAAATGAAATAAATAAATGCCCTGGCAACAGAGTACAGCCTGCAAGCATTGTAACTCCCTTAAGAGTACCGTTAAAGTTTTTCTTACCATTCATACAATGTCTGTAGACATTTTGGTGCCACAAAGGTTTGTATTTTCAATTTACCGGACAAAACGTAGTGACACATCGCCATAGCCGGTGTACACGAATCCAGTCGTTTGGAGCAGGTATTCTAGCAACCAGATCAGTACTTTTTTTTTTTAGGATAAGCTCCGGTAGTTTGATGCACATTTGGCACATCTCAGGAGGGGGAAAAAATGGGTGGCTAACCTACAGATACGGCATGGTGCAAACCAAAAGTCACAGTAGGAGAGTTACAGTTTCTTACCGGGACAAAGGTGGCCATTCTTTTCCTTGCTGCAAGATGGATCCTGAATGGTGTGTGCAGATCTGCCGTCCCCTGGTTCTGTGGCTGCTGGTTTATAGGTGCCTTCCGCTGCCCCCCCCCCCAGAGCGATGGATACCTGCTGTGTGCTGCACACTGTCCTCCCTCCCCTCCTTTGTTTCAGTGACCTCATCCCTGGTCAGGTTTCTCTGAGCAAGGCCTCTGGCCACCTCTACTGGCTCGTGTTACCCCACTGGCTGGAAGCAGCAGAGAGCAGCTATCAATTAATTATTGCCAGCCATTACATTCCCACAAAAGGGAAAAGGGATGTGTGAATTGTTTGAACCTAAGGGAGTGCTCCAGGATCAAGAACAGGGGTCTGAAAGTCTGGTAATCTCATGGTTGTCATATTGACAATGCTCAGGAAAAAATATATCCAGGGTTTAGGGGACAAGTAAGCGGCCACATCGGTGCAGAAGAACAACGTCAAGATCACAGGGACACTTAAGATTTATCATGATTCCTAAAGCAATGTGGTGTATTGGTGGGATTATTAGAATCCTTGAAAAGTGGGGTAGCTTGCTTAAACTGGCTGAGCCACCCCTAGCAGAACAAACATCCTCTTAGGATCTGCCTGCTACAGCCTCTGTGGTTTGCTTATCCCAGTTAGAGTTGCCAACCTCCCAAGTGGTGGCTGGAGGAGAACTGGGGTTACAACTGAGATCAGTTCACCTACAGAAAATAGCTGCTTTGGAAGGTAGGCTGTATGGCATTATACGTCACTGAAGTCCCCACCCTCCTCAGGCTCCACCCCCAAATTATCCAGATTTTCCCCAACCTGGATCTGGCAACCCTGCCAAGGACACCATGGTACTTGTGTTTTCTGGCGTCCACTTCCCCAAAACACTTTTTCCACAAAGCAGAACCAATCCTAACTTTCCCCCACATCACTGGAGCAGGAGGTGTTCTAGAAGAGCCTGGAGTCTGCAAGGAGTTCCCATTCAGCCATAGTTGCCTTCATTCTGAGAAAATGCTCCGCTTGCAATCTCCCAACATTTTGAGATTGGCCCCAGCACCTCATGCCAGCCACTTTGTGTTTGCCACCATATGACCATCATGTTCTGGTGCATGCTTCACAAAATTTCAA
This sequence comes from Gekko japonicus, assembly GCF_001447785.1. Classification (NCBI taxonomy): domain Eukaryota; kingdom Metazoa; phylum Chordata; class Lepidosauria; order Squamata; family Gekkonidae; genus Gekko; species Gekko japonicus. The sequence goes on from NW_015164189.1 coordinate 361,734, forward strand.
AAGTGCCCAAAAGATTAAGGGGGTCACGCTTGGATATAGGAAATACACGCCAAATCTTTTTCTTGGTATTAGTGGTGGAAAGTGCTATCAAGTCACAGTTGGCAAAGGTAATGTCTGGTGTACGAAGAAGAGAAGAGGACCCTGCAGGGTTTGCACCTTCATGTACCAAGGACACAAGAGACTATTAATAAAACAGAGCATGCGCAGATTCCTCCTGAGGTGGTTTTAGTGACTATGGACATAACTTCCTTTATACAAATATACCTCATGAAGAGGCGAGGAGCACAGTGAATACCATTTTACATGGGCACTCTTCAGATTCTTTCTAATGGGAATCCTGGATATTGTCCTTGAAAATAATTTTTTTCATTTCAAGAATGATTTTTATTTTCAAATTAAGGGATTTGCGATGGGGAAACAAGTAGCTCCCAGTATAGCCAATTTATTTATGGCAGCATTGGAAAATAATTAACCAGACCAAACAAAGGAGTACCACCTTTGGAAAGGTCACCTAGCCCATCTCAGGCCAAGTGCCTGTTGGTACAGGGCTGCAACACAAAATTACAAAACTTTGGGGTGTGACTGTTTACACACCAGCTTGATAGTCTGCCACCAGCCCCTTTAACAAACCCAGTAGTCGGAAGCCGAAGGGCAAAGCTTCTATCCTTCCTGGGATTAAGCCAGAAAGTCCACCCTGCGAGGTAAGCACGCAGTAGGAGTTTCTCACAAAAGACAATTACAATGGTAGATGGTCTGCCAGTTAAGGCTCTGAATTTAGATTGAGGACTGTGAAAGCAAATAACCACAAAAGTAAATTAAAATATATTTTTATTAAGGTGCAGGAACACTTCAAACAGGAACAAAAGACTGAGGATAAAACAACAAGCTAGAGATTTAAAGGCTAACTAAAACTGTAATACATTGGTTCCAAGTTACAAGATATTACCCATTCTCAGATAGAAGTTCCAGTGATCCAAAGTTGCTCTACTTCTGAGTCACCACAGGCCAGAGCTGGCCCATGGAAGCAGATATCCAAGTGAGCAATAAGGCCTCTACATAGCTACGTCTCAAGTAGCCACCATCAAGCTGAGAATAGGCTAGAATCTTACATCTTTATAGGTAAGGGGCCCTTGTGATTCCAGGTCTATGAACCAGGTCCCTTAGTGATGATACATAGCCAAAGTATTGAACCAATGGATGAACAGGTGACATAAGTGGTGGTCTGACCTGAGAGGAAGGAACAGAGCCAATTTTCAAATAATGGGCCTAATTGAAAGGAATGTGGCTAATTGGAAAGCCGGCACCAGGCTTCTAACTCCCCTCCGCAGGTGGTGTTATCTAGGCGGTACAAGGTCACAATGCTCTTTCTCAGGAAGGCAGTTTTGAACTCTTTGTAACTCACAAGCGGGCCACGTTCAAAGCCTGAACCAAACTTTGAATCAGAACAAAATTTTAAGGGAACCAAAGTTCTTTACACCACCAAGAGGACTTTCTTATCTAGCAAAGGCAGAACTTATACCTGAGCCTTCCACATGGGAAGACATAGCGAGAAAACCTGCAGAAGCAGCAGAAACATGGAGAAGAACCACTTCAATACCCTAACTGATGTTAAAATAGGGGAGCATAATGATCTTGAAAAGTTATAAGGTTCCCATCTGCATCCCCTTACCTGGGAGACTGCATGGTGAGCAAAAGATGGCCGCCACAACTGACTGTCGCTCAGAAATCTGTTCCCTTTGAAGAATCAGCACTAAGGGACCCTTCCTTTTCAGAGCACGGGCTTTTATCGAACCTGTGTCTCCACCCCCTTTACATCACTCCCTCCACTCTCCTGACCTGGTTCATCCAGGTCCCAGGTGACTCCTGGGAGCCCTCCTGGAAGGCATTTTGGGAAATCTCCAGGAATCTCCTGGAGATTTCCTAGCACCAAATTCCTTAGGTAGTTTCCCTCCCAGGCTCATTAGCATATGCATAGATGGAATCTAGCAGGAAATTGAACTGGCTTCCTGTCACTTCCAGAGACAGTAAAAACACCCCGAGTGGGGAGGGGTTCCCCACAGTGACAGAGCAATCAGCCAGACCAGCCGGAAGTAAGAAACTGTAGATGTGTTCTCAAATGAAGCTGAGTATGTGTCCACAGCAGAAACATGAAGACAACTGAAATGGATACTGCAATTAATGCAAGACTTTGGGATAGAAGAATCCAAACACGTACAACTCTTTTAAGACAACCCAGGATGCATAAAACTTGCACAGATGGAGAAGATCAACTCAAGAACTAAACACATAGATGTGAAGCATCACCTAGTACGAAACATACAAGAAGAAGGTCTTGTTGAATTGGGATGCTGTCTTATAGGTGAAATTATTGCAGATGTATTCACCAAGCCACTTTCTCAAGGAAGCCATAGTTCTGGGCAGAGATGTTCTTGAAAAGAGCAGTTTCTGTCAGAGCTCTTTCAGCCCCACCTATCTTTCTTCTTCTGGGAGGGGAGGGGAGGGGAGGGGAGGGGAGGGGAGTTTGTAAGCCACTCTGAGACTCTGAGTGTGGGCGGGGTATAAATCCAGTTTCTTCTTCTTCATCATCATCATCATCATCTTCTTCTTCTTCTTCTTCTTCTTCTTCATTTTAAGGGAACCAAAGTTCTTTACACCACCAAGAAGACTTTCTTATCTAGCAAAGGCAGAACTTATACCCGAGCCTTCCACATGGAAAGACATAGCAAGAAAACCAGCAGAAGAAGCAGAAACATGGAGAAAAGCCACTTCAATAAGAATGCTCTTGACTAGCAGCTGCAATCTTCTTCTTCTTCTTTTCACCCAGCCCTCTTTAAAAACTGTGGGGCAACCCATAAATGCTCTACAGGTCTTCAGTTCTCACAAGATTCCTTTCTCACATGGATACTTGGCTGCCATCACCGCAAGAATTAGGGAACCCCAGCCCTGCCTGTAAGGCATGCAGCACTGTTTCTAAAAAGAGAGAAAGAAGCATTAGCTGATGTAATTCCTGAGCAGAGACTGATAGCGTGTGTGAGGCAAGCAAGTAATGAGGTAGATGTGGAGGAGGCAAGTACAAATGTGAATGGGATATTGATCCCCCCCCCAATCTGTAACCTGGAGCAATGATAGGGTTGCCAACCTCCCAGTGGGGAAAAACCAAGAAGGGATCACAAGTATCCATATAGGAAATACAACAAACAAGCAAACACTGTGATATGAATGACTAGGACATTTAGTAAAGATCATATTGTATTATAAATAAAACTTTACAATATTACAAGGAGAAGTCCATCATTCTCAATGAGCACCAGCATATAAGTTCATTTCGTCCCTATCTTCCTCAGGAGCAGGGGTCATTTCGTAGAAAAAGAGTTGCAGGAGCTCATTAGCATAACTCATTAGCATAACTTATTTGCATATGCCACACCCCCTGGCATCACCGGAAGTGTGTCAGAAGGCAACACCCACCACTCTGGCTTCACTGGACTGTTTTGGATTGCTAGCTATGGGGGGGGGGGAAACGTGCAGATCTGTCCTCGCAGAGGAGGGAAAGATTGTACCTGAGTAAAACTTGGGCTTAAAGGTGCCACTAGACTCTTTTGGACTGGGGGGCCGGGGGGAGCTCTGCAACTTACCTGGCTGCTTCTTGCTCTGACTGAGGGCTGCTGAGAACAGGGGGTGGGGCTTGTTGCATGTGCCCGCCCCCTGGGCTCTTTACTGCTGGAGCTCCACTCCTGTGCGCTCCTGCAATGACCCCTGCTCAGGAGTAATTGTTTTCTTTAATTAGGTGCAAAAGCCTTCTATATTATGCTGTCTTAAACGCTCTCCATGAACATTGTATTAATATTTATAGTAGCAGCAAACCAGTCCTCTTTTCTACTGGGCTGGAAGCCTTCAATTTTAAATTTGGCTGGCAAAATGCTCTCTTTCCTCCCCAAACTGCCTTCCCAAGGCTCCACCCCCAAATCTTCAGGAACTTCCTGACCCTGGAGTTGGTGACCCTAAGTAATGATCAAATAGCTGCTGGTTCAGCTCGCATCCTGTTTGCCAGCTGTGAACCAGCAGCCGAATTTTCATCACACTCTCCGTTGAACTGCTCATGGCTGCTCAGCAAACTGCTTCAACTATTCCTTCTTACAATCCCACAACACAGTACAATGAGTTATTTCCCCCCTGTTTGTGCATTCTCACACAGCCAGGTGGAGTTCCACTCCCCCTCCTATTGTTGCAATGCCATTGTTCTGCTTGGCAGGTGATCGTTTCAACAGACAGTTAAATCAGTCACAGATGATCAATTAGGCATCCACCAGTCATCAATGAATGCTGTGCTTAAAAATGATGCTGCCATTCGATATCATCTAAGTAGCCCTTTGCAACATTAATGGCTGTTAATCTGTTTGGCTCAGCAGCATTTTTGTGCATGCGCAGTTTTGAAACAAACCCAGTGCACACCTGCCCGGCAGGCATTTAAGCCATTCTGTGCCTAACCAAACAGACCCAGTGATCAGCTCACATCTGATCACATCTGATCACTGCAATCAAGACTGGCAAATTCAACTGTCGAATCTGTTCACCATTAAATTTGTGGCTTCCCTAGAGGCAACCAGTTCATTCGGCCTTGTGAGATAGCCAGCCCAGCCCTACTTGGATGAGTCACTTTCTGCTGCCTAACAGGACCGCAAGGCTGCTCTGAATTGCTTAGAGGGCCAGGCTGACCTTCCTGAGTTGTTGTAGATTTTCCAGGCTGTATAGCCATGGTCTTGGCATTGTAGTACTTGACATTTCACCAGCAGCTGTGCCTGGCATCCTCAGAGGTATAACACAGAAAGATGGAATACTCTCTGTGTCAGTGTGAGAAGAAAAATAGTAGGCAGGTAATTTATATCTACTCAGGAAAGTGGGGTAGGGCTGAGTCATTATCTTGTAGGAGTTTCCCAGGCTGTGACATGCTAATGGAGGAGCTTTCCTGAGGAAGTTCTTCTCATTTTCTGACTCATGTTGATGTGCAAGGAAAACAGCTCCTTGTCTGTGGCAGCAAGTTCTCTGCAGGTAGTATGGATTCTCTCATGTAAGAGAGCCTGTTCTAGACGGTCATAGATATGGTTAGCCTGTGGAGTTTTGAAGATTCTTTTTGTTGTGAGAAAACATGGAATGGTTCTTGTGTCCCTGCAGCGTAGCAGAAAAGTTAAAGAACAAAGTAGATGTGCTTTCTTGTTCTGAAGTGTTTCCAATCTCCGGATCTATTGATCCTCTACATCTCTCACCAGGTCTTGAGACCTGTTCAGAACCAAGTCCAAGATGACTACCCCTCTGGTTGGCTCTCTGGCCAACTGTTCCAGTGCACAGCCATTTATTATGTCTAGGAATCTCATTTCTACAGCATGCCTCAAACACACGTTTACCCAGTCAATGTGTGGGTAGTTAAAGTCACCCAGTATAATAACATTATCTGCTTTAGTCATCTCCCTTATTTCCTTCTCCATCTCAAGATCAGCCTCAAGGGTTTGATCATTTATTTATTTATTCCCCGTAGGGCTCAGGGCGGCTTACAAGGCAAGAAAAAGCTTGCTAATAAAACATCAATACTCTAGTACAGTTAAAACAACATATACAATTTAAAACCAATAAAACATTAAGGTGCTCAGTAATCACATTCATTCCAGAATCTCAGAAACTCAGAGAGGGCGGAGAAAGAGGTACTTTTGAGAGGTTCCGGTTCCGGTTCTGGCGACTGCCTGTTGTCGCCAGAACCGGAACCGGACATTCTCTCTTGGCCTTGCCTGTATTCCTGTCCTTCAAAGTTCTTCCAAGAGTTCTGGCAGTGGCCATCACTCTCCAAACCATCCCAGGAGGGAGGTTTGTGCAGGGCGATTTTTCCCGAAGCAGAGAACGGACGGCGGTCGGTTTCTCTGCGCCGAGACTTCGCCGAAGCAGAGGGGCAGGACAAGAGGACGAGTTTTTTGCTACGTCCATAGCCGGGATCGTGGATCCGAGGAGGGGCAGCAGCACAACTTTAAAAGACAATTTCCCAGAAAAGATTGATGTAAGAAGCAGTTACCTTGTTGGTTAATTGTACATTTCCCGTAAGAGTGTGGTGCGACAGAACAGCGGAGAAGAAAGGGGGGGAGAAGAGGGTAACGCCCAGACGCTATCTGCCGATTGCCGAAAAGAAGAGCGGGGTGAGCGGCTGCGGGATACTTCGGCACGCTGGCAGAAGTTTTTGTCAGAGTGGAAGTGAAAGGGGCGCAAAGAGAACTGAGAGATCTGGACACTGTATCGGCAAGGAGAGCAAGCTGTGGAAAGGAAACTGACTAGAGGTAGCAGGCTTGAGAGTCGGGGTCGGTGTTGGAGTGATCGAACAAATGGCTATCGGCTACCACAGTCTACTGACTTAGATAGTGATGTATGCTACAGTGTCGGACGGAGTTTGGAGTTAGTAAAACCTACATAGCCGGGAAAATATTGTGGATTAAGACGAAGTGATAAAGAAGAGACTGGTTGAAGCTGCAAAGAGACTGGTTTAATGAGAAATAAAAAGAAGATAATTATAGATTGTGGTGCAGTTGCGTACTGTGTGGTGAGTTAAAGTTTGAACAACGCCAGAAGTTTGGACTTTGTGCTTTAAAGTAGTGTGGAAGTTTGGAAGTCTTGGTGTGGTGAAGGGTTGCACCATACTATTGGCTGTGTTAATCTGATTACTGCTAATTGCTAATTCTTAATGTGACATTGTGACACTGTGATATAACCCCTATATATATTGATCTTGAAGAAATATTATAGAACTGGTTAAGAAGTTGGGCAGCAGAGGGAAAACTGGGGGATTTAAAATCTAAAGACCTATAGAGTTAAAATACTAGAAAGATAGAAAGGGACTTCAGAAGTAGTATTATAAACTCAAAGTGGTGTGAATAACTGCTCAAAATGGCAAGTGGGGGAAGGAAAACTTCGATACCCTCACCTGGGCAGACTAATGTTGTAGCTGCAAAGCTGAATCAAACGAAAGAAATAAATGCACAAATAAATGAAAGTGTAACACAAGCAATGAGTGCTGCGATACAATCCATGTTACCTGAAATTATAAATAAGGCGATAGAACCATTGCAGACAAAAATAGACTCTCTGACACAACAATTGACAACTCAGATGGAAGAAATTAAAGGGCAGATATTAGAAAACAAACAAGAAATTGCCAAAATAAACAAAGGGAAGGAAGTGACTGAAGAAAAGGTGGAGGCAATGGATCAACGGATGCAAGATCTTAAGGATAAATGTGATTCCATGGAAGAAGCTCTGATGACTCTAGAAGTTGAGAAGGCAGCTTATCTGCTTCGATTTCAAAATATTCCAGAAAACAAAATAGAGAACTTGAAAGAAATTATTGCACCGGTTTTGGCACAGTTGTTAGAAATAACAGAAGATGACATGGCTCAGGAGATGGAATTGTTATACAGAAGGAATTCGGCATATGCCAAGAGAAATAGGGTCCCTAGAGAGGTGCATGTTAAATTCTGTAAGAGAACTACTCGAGATAAAATTTTAGAAAAATCAAGATCCACAACAGTTAATATAATGGGAAACGAAGTGAAGATCTTGAGAGACACGCCGTGGAGGATTAGAGAAAGAAGACAAGAGTATCAGATCTTGGCAGAACTACTAAGAAAACAGGGCACAATTTACAGATGGTTGTTCCCAGAAGGAATTGCCTTCACATATAAGGGAAAAAGTCATAGATTAAACTCAACAGGCTTGGAGACTTCTAACATTGGCATATAAATACCCATAACGTGTTTCCCTCTCCAATAATCCCCGCCTTCCTCAGCCCTTTAGTCACCACACATGGCCCTCAGTGGCCATCATGCCCTCACTCCCATGTTCAATGATTCTCCTCTCAATATTACCCTGAGTGTTTATGCAGTCATCCCTTTGGAGTGACTTGTCCCAAGCTGGAGGCTCCCCAGCTCTTTTCGGCTTTCCCCTTGGGTTTAGTTTAAAAGATGCTCTGCCACCTTTTTGATGCTAATTGCCAGCAACCTGGTTCCCTTTTGGTTCTTTTGCACAGGTTCACCTTGTCCCAGAAAGTTCCCCTGTGCCTAACAGATCTAAAACCCTCCTGGCACTGCTTTCTCATCCACGCATTGAGACCCCTGATCTGTGCCTGTCCAGCTGGTCCTGTGCATGGAACTGGCAGCACTTCTGAAAATACTACCTTTGAGGTCCTGGCCTTTAATTTTCTGCCTAGTAACCTACATTTTTCCTCCAGGACCACACGACTACATTTCCCAATGTCATTGGTGCCAGTGTGCACTCCTTCCCAGCACTATCTTTCAACCTATCTAGACAACACGTGATGTCTGCAACCTGCAGGCAAGTCACCATGCAATAATGCCTGTCACAGACCCCACTCTCTACATTCCTAATGATCAAATCACCCACTAACAAAATCCCACTTCCCCCCAGGGATATCCTCAGTATGAGAGGATATCGGTTCATCGCCGAAGGAAGGGATCAGATCAGATCCCTCCTCCTCAGACTGATGCCTTCTGACCTTGAGAGACTCACTCTCCACAACAGCAGAAGATCTGTCAGCACAGGAGTGGGACTGTTCTGGTAAGTCCCTGAGGGTCTCTTCCCCAAATCTCTGTCTCTGTCTCAGCTTCTCCAGGTCTGCAACCCTAGCCTCAAGGGAATAAACTTGCTCCCTGAAAGCCACAAGCTCCATGCAGCAAGCACACACCCATGATTTCCATGCAGTGGATAGATAATTGTACATCTGGCACTCTCTGCAAAACACTGGATCGCCCCCACTCCCCTGTTGGCCTTCTACCTTCATAACTGGCTGGTGGTTTAAAGGTATCTAGAGTGATGCAGGGTCCCCAGGTCTGATCCCCAGGCTAAGAGCCACAGGCCAAGAGCCCTTTGACTCTCACCTTTTGGTTTGTGCCAAAGGCTTGTACCCCTGCCTAGGAGGAGCCTAACAGTTCAGAGTCCCACAGCCCCCATCTCCAAGCAGCAACAGCAGAGGGTAGGGCCTGCAATCAGCCCCAGGCAAACAGACCTTGCTCCCAAAGAGACCCAGACAAAAACAGCATTCTCCAGCAGGCTAAAAGCACCCACTCACTCTCAAACTCTGTCCTTACACAAAGCAACCTAAGTTAATGCTCCCCAATAGTTCAGCAGTTTAGGAGAGGCAACCCCCTCCTCCAAATACACTCAACTTCCCAGCAGCTCTCTCCTGGGTTCTTTCTTCCAGCCCAGCTGGCTCAGGCCTGCCTTGTCCCAAAGCAGACCATTGGTCCACCACAATCAGTATTGTCTAATAATCAGACAGGCAACTGCTTTCTAAGGTGTCAGGTCCTTCACATCACCAAATCTTTTAACTGGAGTAGCTGGCAACTGAACCTGTGATCTTCTGCCTACCAAGTAGAGGCTCTTCCACTGAGCCACAGCCTCTCCCTAACTTTACACTCCATGGTGATTTCAATCCACTTCTGTTGGTATCCCTTCCCAGCATGCTCTTCACTCTACAGATTCAGTTGACAAGCCCCTGGAAGTGTACCAGCTGCTGAATAGTTATGTTCCAACAGTGGATGGAAACTGCAAGCAGTCTGTCTCCCCCCCCCCACACCAAATACACCTGCAGATAAAAGGTGTCGACAGAGTGTATTGAGATCCAGGAAGACGAACCTTGGGCAGCAACGGGCTTCTTTGTTCTTTTAATTATGGTGTTCATTCATTGCCACAGCAAAATGCTGCAGTGGCAGATATGATCCATTAGCAGACTGCTGGGCAGAAATACTGCAACTCATTCGGAGAAAGAACATCAGGTTAATCTTCGCGGCTGCTGTGCAGTCCTACGTGGGGTTGCACTTGCACAGGCATCCCATGGAGATCTTTTCAAAGCGCTCTAGAAGATTCGGAGTGCTCTCCCCCTCCCCTCGCGGGCCAGCTTCTTCTTGCCCAGCCAGCACGTGACGAGGCAGGACATGCGTTCCTTCTCTCCGTCTTTTCTTTGCTGCTGTGGCAATTGGACATTTTGATCTCTTCTGATACTCACCTCAGGTTTTTCTCTTGATTTTTCCTCTCTCTGTTTTTTTTTTTTTAACTCTTCAATCACTCCAGTCCTTAAAAGGGGGGAGAGGGGAGCGGATTTTATTTTTCCTGAGTTACGGCTTTATTTGAGAAACATGCCGAACGCGCCAAAAAATAGTTGGATGGCCATGATGGTTGTCAGCATTGCCTGGATGAAGCCCACAATGTCTCTGCTTGGCTGATTTGCAAGCAGTTCACCCCCAAAAGCTCATCTGGATTGGGCTTCGAGGCGAAAAGCTGCCCTTTGAGAAAAGACTTTGGCAGCTCCAGGCGAAGATCAGACCGCTTCTAAGGTGTTGGAAACAGAGCGTGGGGTCTGTACCCCTTTGGGGTCAGTGCCATCAGGATCCATATCAGAACCTGGGCCCCTATTGGCTCCAAAGAAATCCTCGGCATCCTGTAGTTCCTCAGAACCACCACCACAGAAATCGATTTCTACTGTATATAAAATTTTGTTAAAATGGTATACAGAAGATGAGACGGTGAAAGAGCAAATGCTTAAATGGGCAGTAAATGTTAATACTGAGATCTCTATGGACTCTTGGGAATATCTGTGGAAAAATTCGAT
>NW_015164189.1:372695-385076 GCF_001447785.1 Gekko japonicus
AGGAATTCTATGAGGAATGGAGAGACTTTAAAATTTACCTAGAAAAGAACTGGGATGTAAAGCACAATCTACTATATTTAGAACAATATTAAAACTAGAATATGATGTTATCTTAAGGTGTACTGGAGTGACGAGGGGGGAAGCATTGCGGGAAGCCACGGGGAGGGGGAGAGTAAAGTGGGGATATTGGGGGTAAAAATTGAAACATTAATGGAACTGATGACATGTCAATATTTTCATGAAAAATAAAATTGTGTTCTAAAAAAAAGAACCACCACCACAGAAGAAAGAATAATAATCCTGATTTCTTTTACAGCCCTAGTCACCAACAAAAAAGTGCTAGTAGCCACAGAAAACACTACAGCAAAATTCTACATAAACAAGAAGGGAGGTACTTGCTCCCTATAGCAATGTGGAAGTTGTAAAGTACTGGGTTCCCCACATGGAGACTCGGACTACGACATGCGTTCAGACGCGTTTATTGTACTTCACACACAAGACAAGAGAAACCGACCCTGCAAGGGCCAACTATATACACACCACCCCACACACCTAGGGTCCCCATAGGAGGGTTTGAATTTCCCGCCAGAGGCCTATTGGTGGACACAAGGTGGTTTAGGATCCGAGGTTCCCTTTGTGTCCGGGAACCAAGCTCCTAATTTAGCTGCGGACCCCTGGTGGCGGTCTGCATACATAACAGAAGTAAGCATCTTTAAGGTCAATAATGGCAAACCGGTTGCGAGGGCAGATGATTGTCATAGAGGGTTTGATTCTAAGATGGATGCTGTCAGGAGACAGGCCACATCAACAATGCTGGGCCAAAGTGGAAGTGGGTTTAGGAATGGTTCCAGCAAGGGACAACTTGACTCAGTAGAGTTGAGGTGTCCATGGGAAAAACCGAGACAGGACACGTGTTTTTAATGACGATATGATGATTTTTGCTGATAATGGCATGTCACCAAGTTGGTAAAAATCCAAGAGTAGTTGTAAGAATCTGATTGGGTTAGAAACAATAATTAATTCTCATATGGCATTGTGTGTAGAATAGCCAGGAGATCCTAAAATTGTCTGGCAGCCAAGATGTTCTAGCTCTTTAACGTTATGCACCACTAGGTGGCGAGCTAGACTTGTTTTTTAAGGCAAGAGATGTTTCAGAGGTAGGTTGCCGTTGCCTGCCTCTGCTTCACGCCCCTGGTATTCCTTGGAGGTCACCCTTCCAAATACTAGCCAAGGCCAACCCTGCTTAGCTTCCAAGATCAGGCAGGATCAGGCTATCCAGGTCAGAGTATTGGGTTAGAAGAATGGGGAGATGAGCTGAATAAAATATAAGAATAGGGGAATATCCAATGGGAAGTCAGGTACAAAGGATCCAAAGCCTCACTTCCCATCTTTCAGGAATCCATCTGAAGGACAGCCTCATGGAGGTAAGGCCTTTTCCTACCAAGCCATCTTTGGGCCAGATTTGAATGTACTCCACTACCCTTTTCCCAGGAGGATTTGTGAAATTTGTATTTATTTATTAAAAAATGGGCTCAGGGCAGCTCACAACACAAAATCAATAAACAATAAAAACAGTAAAACAATAAATAGCAATAGCAGATCAAACCAAACCCATGCCTTATGAACTAATTACCCTAGGAGACTCCAGTGTCCGAATAGTATCCAAAACAGTAGGATACTGGGGGGGGGGAGTCATAAACAGCACTGTGGACAGGACGGGGGCGGAGGCAGAATGGATTGAACATCCACTGCCTCAACCAAAGACCTGGCGGGACAGCTAAGCCCAAGTACCTCCAGCTCGTGTTAATTACACCTGAATGCAGCCACATTTTCTCAAAATGTTGGTAGCAGAACTCATTGTTCTGGCTAGCTGAAGTTAAGCAACAGAATTGTATCAGTGGGCCACAAGACCGATTTGCCATGCACCGGATTAGCATCACATGACAGTGCTTGCTATGTTCTTATTTTGCTTGTTATGCACTATGTTGGTTATGCTTCATGCTGCTTTAAGTAAAATTAATTCTTCACTTATAGGCAAGGATAATATAGGTTGAGCTAAGTTACATGCTCTCAATGTGTTTTGTTCTATGTTGGGCTGTGTTCTGGAAATTCTGAATGTGACTGAAGGAGAAAATCCTTGTTAGAGCTTTGTTTTTCAGTTGCACAGTCGAGTCCGACTCTTCGCGACCCCATGGACCAGATCTTGCCAGGCCTTCCTGTCTTCCGCCATCCTCTGAAATTGGCTCAATTTTATGTTCGTTGCATCTATGACACTGTCTAACCATCTCATCCTTTGCCGTCTCCGTCGTCTTTGACCTTCAATCTTTCCCAGCATCAGGGTCTTCTCCAGTGAGTGCTCCCTTCTCATTTGGTGGCCAAAGTATTTGAGCTTCAGTTTCATTATCTGGCCTTCCAGGGAACAGTCAGGGTTGATTTCTTTTAGGATTGACTGATTTGATCTTCTTGCAGTCCAAGGGACTCTCAAGAGTCTTCTCCAGCACCATAGTGCAAAAGAATCTATTCTTCGGCGCTCGGCCTTCCATACATGACTACTGGGAATACCATTGCTTTGACCATGCGGACTTTTGTTAGAGCTTATGTACTAATAAAAGAAACCCCATAGCATTTATGAACCTGGTGTTCAAGTTCTTTCTTTTCTGGGAAGTGTTATCCCCAGAGTTAGATTCAAAAGATCCCTATCACAAACACAGGTTTAGCCTGGCAATAACATAGGTTAACACACCCCAGGTCCAGAACGTTCCATGTTTCCATTGTGGCCAGAAATGCGGCTAGAATGCTGCCCTCCCGTTTGGTCTAACCACTGACCTCAGGGTATTTACCAAGTGCAGGTCTGCAGTAGTCGCCCATTTACGCCTGAAGGGCTGCAATGTGTATCCCTATCTGGATGGATGGCTTTTCACCACACCTTCTCCTGAGTTGCTAGCCTCAGCTGTTTCGCCCCTAACCTCCTTGGGCCTTCAAATTAACTGGGATAAATCCATCCTATATCCAACTCAATCCATTCCTTTCACTGGGGCCCAACTAGACTCTACATGAACAGGGTGTTTCCCCCTCAAAATAGGGGCGCTTTCCTATGGGCAATGGTGCTCAGGTTTTCCTCCAATAGATTCCAGTCAATTTGATTGATACAGAGACTTCTAGGGCTAATGGCCTTGACTACTACTGAGGTTCCCTTTGCCTGGTTGTTCATGAGGCCCCTTCTAAACTGGTTTCTCAGATCTTCCAACATTCAGTCGGATCCCCCCCAGCTGAAATTGTCCACTCCCAGAGCCGTCATTCCTTCCTTAGGTCGGTGGTCCTCTTGGGAGAACCTTCTAAGGGGCTCCCCATTCGAGATGCCCTCACATGACATTAAAGACTTTACTGACGTGTTTCCTTCAGGCTGGGGGGCACAAAGCAGTTCCCACAGGGTCAGTGGCTGCTGGTTCCCCTCTGAGTGGGAGATGCATAGTAACCTGTTGGAGTTCAGTGCAGTTAGATACGCTTTGGTTTCTTTTACAGACCTAGTGCGATTTTGCTTTGGCATTTCCCTCTGTTATTATACCAAACCCACATTGGAATAGAAATTCCCCTCTGCATTGCATGCCGCTTTCACTTTCTTTGATCATCTGGTTTTATGGTACCTTCTGCATAGATTTGTGGCCGTTCGGGGTGACTTTGCAGTCAGTAAGGCGTTGACCTGGGGTATTTGAATGTGGTTTTGAACTGCACCTTTTCCTCAGTGTTGAGAAAATGTGGAGTGAATGCCAGATGGAGAGCCAGCCCTAGTCACCAGAAAGCAGATGCTAATAGCCACACTACAGAAAAGCTCTACATAAACAAGCAGGGAGGTACTGGCTCCCTCTCCCTCTGTTTGGAATCTTCTCTCCTTTGGGACTGGGCCATTCAGCACGCCGTATTCTTGGAGGCTATTCATATTGCCGGGGTGGTGAATGGGATAGCAGACACCCTCAGCAGAGATGCCACATCCACACATGCATGGTCTCTGGAGGATAATTACCTACTTCCTGTGTTCTGCCATTGGGGCTAGCCCCAGGTGGACCTGTTTGCCTCTTCTTTGAACAACATGTACCCCCAGTTTTGCTCACTGGCTGGGGTGGAAACCCACTCCCTAGGGGATGCCTTTCAGTTGACATGGCAACAAACCCTGTTTTATGCCTTTCTTCCGACTCCCTGGCTCCAAAGTTCAGGCAGGCAAGTCCCACTGCATTCTAAGTGCACCCTTCTGGTCCCAAGGGGTGTGGTTTCCAGCACTGTCTGAAGGCTGCCATGTACCCCTGCCCACAGTGGGGGACCTGCTCCACATAGGACCCCTCCTTCACCACAAAGTCCAGTCCCTACACCTGTCAGCCTGGCTGATACACGACCATTAGAGTGGCCTGATAGGGCAGTGCAAGTACTGTTGTCTTCCAGGAACCCTTTAACAAGGAAGTCTTACTCCACAATATGGTTTTCTTTCTCTGGGCAGCTACCCATGCTTTTTTCCCTGAATCCTCCCCATTGAACCATAGTTTTAAATACCTATTACATCTGAAAGATAGTGATTGGATGGTTAGCTCAATCAAAGTTCATTTGCTGGCCCTTTTGGTCTTCCACAATTCCATAGCAGGCTCTTGTTTTTTTCAGCCTTGATTTCTAAGAAATTCCTTAAGAGCCTGTATAACCTACACCTCTCAGCACCCCCAGCCAGTCTTTCACTGGTGCTCTCTGCTTTAAAGTTCAAGCCCTTTGTGTCCCTTGCCATGCGTGAGCTGCCTTTCCTCTCCTATAAGGTAGCTTTTCTCCTTGCAATTACCTCTGTCTATAGGTGGGAGAACTTGGGGCCCTACACTCTTCTCCACCCTTCACCAGATTTCATGCTGATGAGGTTGTACTCTGCCCAAGTCTGGACTTCCTCCTGAAGGTATTATTCATGTTCCACATTTCCCAGGACATAGTCCTGCCAGTGTTTTTCCCTGCCCCACATCACACCAAGAATGGACTCTGCACACTTTAAATGTTCATAGATCACTGCTCTCTCTCTTTTTTTTAGACCATTCCGCATCCCTGAGGAAGGAGGACAACCTGCTGGTCTGTTTTGCTGGCCTCCACAGGCTGGATGGCCGCCTTCCAAACCATCTTACATTGGGTGGTGAGTGCCTTACAGTTAGCGTCCTCCACTGCCAAGGTCGACTGCCCGCTCCACCTCAGAGCCCACTTGGCCAGGTCTCAGTTGTCTTCTGCAGCTTTCCTCAGCAATGTCCCCTTGGGCATCTGTTAAGGTGTCATGGGCTGGGCTTGGGCTGAGAGGCAGAAGTGAAGACCAGTCTGAGGTCATTGCCAGGAGAGTCAGAGTGAGAACCAAATTGTGAGTCTGAAAGAGGGGTCGTCCAAAGGAGGGGCCAGGAAGCTATGAATCTGAGCCAGAGTGGGGGTCCGAGGACAGGAGCCAAAGGCGGCTGCGAGGCATGCACGGAGGCGGCTCATTGCTTCCACGAGAGCCCAATGCTCAGTGGGATTTATATAGGCCTCTGGCCGGGCTTCCCGTGGCAGTGGTGCTCCTGGTAATACTCAGGACTCGGCGCTCGCCTTCCCTGCCAGCGTGCATCTCAACAGTGGGTGGCTAAGTCTCTGCGAAGCCACTCCCTTAGCGTAACCATCCGCAGACTGAAGGGGGAAAAAAGACATTTTCTGGGACTGTTTCTTTCTTCAATCCTCAGTTCCTGAGGAAATGGCATGATCATCTTGCCACAAGGGACAAGACAGTGAGACACAGGGTGTGTGACTAGTCAGTCAGGGAAGCCCACTTTCCTAACAAAATCACACCTACACTTCCATGTCCCTGAACCCATTAGAGCATGACGAAGTGTCTGCGGCATCCAAGGTCAAAACTGGGCATATCCACCTCTGATAATGAGCTTATTAGCATTTAAATCCGGAATTCCAAGACAGCAGGTTTTGGGTTGCTTCGGTGATGGATGGGATTAAATAACATGAGATGCACCTTATGTGCACATACCAGTTTGGACTGTATTTGCAAGCCCATCTGGAAACACAGAAAATGGAAGTGAGTCCTAACCCAGGGTTACCAGGTCTTCTGTGAGAGTGGCAACCCCAGCGACCCCTTGACTCCCACCACCCACTCTATGAGCCAGGAGAACCAAAGTGATGACAGAGGTACTCATTAGCACAGTAAGAGACTGTGGGTCCCCCCCCCCAAATATGTGCACAACACTCAGCAGCGCAAGTTTGCAGCAAAAGTGCTGTTATTACTGATCATAGGCGATAGTGATACTCTGTTGGCAGCATCTCCCAATCCCTTGCACCTGAGTCTCAGGGACTGTCTCTGTCTCTCACAGGGGTGACCAAACTTGCTTAACGTAACAGCCACACAGAATAAACGTCAGGTGTTTGAGAGCTGCAAGACATGAACACATACATTTTTATTTTAAAATATGGAAATTTGCTTTTTATTAACATTAAATCAGACTGTGTGAAAGAGCCGCATGTGGCTCCCGAGCTGCAGTTTGGCCACCCCTGGGCTACGAGAAGCGGTTTAAACCAGAACTCTCCCTCGTTCCCAGGTAAATTGTGACTGATGACCTGGCTGGTTGGAAACCAGACCGCCTGCTTTTGCTTGCCACCTGTTGGAGCTCTGAAGGTGGTAGTGGAAGATAAATTTGCATAGCCCAGTGGAATATCTCTCTTTCCTTTCCTTCTTGTCTCATGGTGGTGGTGGTGGTGGGGAGTTTCTCAGATTGTTCCTTATTTAAGAGTCTTCTCGACTGCTTGGTCTCTTGCACAACAGAGTCGGCATCACTCACTGGTCTGGAAACTAATGCAGCTGGCTCATCTCAAGAAGGTATATGTAACACGTTTGTGAACTGGGTCCCCAGAAACACTCCCCCGCACCCCAAGATGAGCACGTTGCCCTTCCATAGTGTTGTCAGGTTCTCTCTGGCCACCAGTGAGGGATGGGGAGCAGGGTTGCCAGCTCCAGGTTGGGGAACCCTTGGAGGTTTGGAGGTGAACCTGGGGAGGGCAGGGACCTCAGTGGGGTGAAACGCCTCAGAGTCCACCCTCCAAAGCATCCATTTTCTCCAGGGGAACTGATCTCTGCAGAATGAAGGACAGCTAAAATTCCAGGGTATCCCCAGGGTCCCACCTGGAGGCTGGTGTCCTTACCCGAAACCAGATGCCTTTCCGCCTGAGACGGTCCTATTAAAATTTTAATGCACAGTCAACAGTCTCTCTTGGGTGTAGTAGTTTCATGGTTGCAATTCCGCTGCGTCTGACTGCCTTTTCCCTCGAGGGGCTTGTGACTCAGCGTGCTCAAGGGTTGCTTTGACTGGCACCCTGTGAGGCAAAACCTCTCTCCCAGCTTCTCCCTAAAGGGTTAAGATGGACGATAACCACTGAATCCTAATTAGTTCTCTGGCCTGTACTTTTCTTATCATCTTCGAGGCCAAAGATGGAGGCCGGCAATTAGTTTCTAATGAGAACTTGTGATCTGTGATGGGAGGCGGGAAGTGGTGAGTGGTGATGTAATCTTCAAGAGGTTTCTCAAGGAGACATGGTCTGGTTGGATATCATCACCACCTGGTTCGCAGTGCCAAAAACCATAACTTTAGTGGCCCAATAGGGGGAGGCTAGCTGAGAATTTCATGGATTGTGGGCCTAAGACTATGGCTGGTAATTGCTAGAGACATAGACCATGCTAAATGAGGCCTTCCTATCATACCTGAAGTTGGAGCCACCTAATGCAACTCTGGACAAGGTTCGGTAGATAAAGCTAGCTTTGTTGTTTTTCTGTTCCGTATGATTCCTGAGAATGAGTTGGCACTAACTAGCCTTGTACTTCCTTGACACACCTCCAAAGGCCCAAGATGGAAAGAACTCATGGTACGATGTCCATGAGGCAAAACACCATTCTTGACTCCCCCCAAGGGTTATGTACTGGGCTGGCTCTTTCTTGCAGGTATCGTTAATTAAGGGCTTCGGCCTGTCTGGCACCTTATCAGTCCAAGGCCAGAGCCATTGGCTTCTCATGAGAATGTATTCCTAGTGTTGGGAAGGGGGAGATCAGGAGTGATGATGTAAGATTCTGGAGAATTCTGAAGGTGTGTTAGGATTGGTGTCACCATCACCTGACTTGAGGGGGTCAGAAAACTATGATATCTCGCAGGGGACTGGGGTTCCTTTCTGAGACTTCATGGATAGGGGCTGAAATCGTAGTCTACGCTAATTTGAGGCCTGCATCTGGATGTAAGTTTTGTCCACCTAACATAATTCTCAAAAGTGTTAGGTAGATAAAAGCTAGCTTAATTGTTTTGTGTTCTGTGTGACTTTTAGTAATCTGTTGGCCATATTCATATTAACTTGTCTATTCTTCCAATAAACTTTATAAATATTTATTTAATAACATCAGTCCTGTTACTTGTGTGCTCTTGCCCTGGGAACTCATGGGGTCAGCCTGTTCAGGTCCTTGACAATGTCCTCCACTGTCCTTCAGAGAAGCGCCATCATTCTGGTTGGATCATCTGTTAAGCAGAGAGCCTCTCATTTTCAGAGAGAGAAAATAACAGGTACCTGCTGGGGAAGTATGGAAGTTAAAGGGTTACTCCTTGCTAAGGACAGATCTGCACGACAATTTCAACAAGATTTTGGTGTTTTGCTCATGGCGACAGGCTTTTGTGTTTTCCCTGTTGCAGCTGCCAATACAGCACAGTGACAGCAGGGTTTCCACGTGGTGGGTTTCCCCTCATTTCCCCTGCCCCAGGCCTCTGTGGTGGCCATTCCAACTCCCACCACCACCACCACCACTGGGTGGCTTTTCATTTCATGTTTAAATTGGAAATTGACATAGGGTTAGAGTAGTATAACATTGTAATGATTAATCTACTAGTTCCTCTAAATCCCCAGCTTTTATTTTTAAAGAAGTCTGTAGTCCTTTTTCGTTGCAGAGAGCACTGCAATGAAGTCACAGCTGACTTATGGCGGCCCCTGTGAGGTCTTCAAGACAAAAGATACTCAGAGGCAATGTTCCCTCTAAGCTATGGAGTCTTGTGAGCAAAAATTCTACTTTGTGAGCTACTGGCGTTAAAGTTGTGAGCAAATGATTTGGCTACTGCATAAATTAGTTTGCTCTGGAGCCCTCCTTCCTGAGCTGAGACAAAAACGTGTGAGTCGGAGGCTAAAAAACTGTGAGCTAGCTCACACTAACTCAGCTTAGAGGGAACACTGCTCAGAGGTGGTTTGTGACTGCCTGCATCGTGCCACAGCCCTGGCATTCCTTGGTTGTCTCCATTCCAAATACTAACCAGGGCTGACCCTGCTTAATTTCCTAGATCTGATGACATAAGGCTAGTCTGGGCTATCCAGGTCAGGCACTTTATTCTCACAAAAATCTTTCCCTGCCGTTCCCTTCACAAACTGGTTATTCTAGCATCAGATGCCTCCTGCCCCACTGTGAGCTGAGCTCTATGTTATTCCTTTGCTTATATATTAGCTCTCTGGCAGCTTGCAGCAGCTCAGGAGAACTGAGAGAAGGGGAAACACACGTCCCCTTGGAGCACATGCCCCGAAAGGGAGGTGCTTCCCCAGGTGTTCCTGATGTCTAAAGAAAATGCTGGAAAAGTCCTCCGGTGGTCAGCCAGCACAAGCAGAGTCCCAATGACTGCCTGCACAGAAGACAACTCGAGACAGAAAGGGTCTCTCTTCTTCCATCTGCTGCTAGATCTGTCATTGCCACAAATTGGGAAAAGGCCATGATACCCACTCTCTCACATTGGCATAAAAAGTTGTAGGACTTTTACCTTATGGCTAAGCTTATGGACAACCTTACTCATTTTGACAAGCACTCTTCACCCTCTAACTTTACCTCAATCTGGTTCCCCATTTTGGAACATTTGGTATCCCAACAAGATATCCCTAAACTGATAGAAGAAGGCCGATGGCCTTGGTAACCGCCCTGAGCCTGCCCTAGTGGGGAGGGCGGGATATAAATCTAACAAACAAACAAATAAATAAATATGTATGTGGTGAAACTTAACATTTAATTATTGTATTCTGTAATCCAACATCCTTATATTGCTGTGATTTTTAATTGCCTCTTGTTCTTTTACTATCTTGTTTTTAACCTCAGTCGTATGAGCTGTAGAGCTTCTTTGATTAAGCATGTATCATTCACAAAATCATAATAAAAATTAATGGGAAAGGAGGGGGAAGACAATTTTTTTTGAACCCCCGGAGGGGATTTTTTAAATTGTTTTTTTTCTCACTACAAAAAACTACAACAGAAATAAGGGAGGGGGAAACTACACATACAGGAGAAAGTAAAGTACCCACTACTAACTAAAAACCCAAGAAAGGAGATCCTCCAACTAGCTTTTATACATCCAGTCTTTTCATCTTTTTTCTTTTTATGAACTGTGTCAAAACTTTTAAAACTTTTTACCCTCCCAGTTTACATTTAACTGCCCAATACCAGTGCCCCCAATCATCCTCAAGAACCAAAGGCACAATTCAGAGTCCTTCAGCCTTTACTTCTTCTTCTCTCTTCTCTTCCGCAACTTGTAGGGACTTTTCGGGGCTGCTGCCCCCTGCGGGGGGGGGGAGAGAATTTGATGACCAACAGTTACAGGTAAGTGCAACACTGTTTTCTAGCATCCCTACCTCTTCCGTACACCTTACAGACTTCAGCTTCTTTTTAAAGTGTCATATATGTAGCTCTAAAGTATAAACAAGTTGTTCCTGTCTATATTTACTGTGAGACCTCATTTGTGCCTCTTCCTAATGAAGGACTCACAACTACCAGTGTTTGGGCTTTAATTATAAAATTGTTTAATTTCTATGGAAGCCCAGGTCACCACTGTTGCCAGATCAGTCTTTCATAATCTGCGGCTAGGCAACTGGTTCCCTATCTCACCTCCAGGGACTTGGCTACAGTGATCCATGCAATGGTCACTTCCAGGTCAGATTACTGTAACTTGCTCTATGTGGGGCTGCCCTTGAACCTGACCCGGAAACTGCTGCTAGTGCAAAATGCGGTGGCACGCCTATTGACTGTGACGTCTGCGTGGGCATGCATTCATCCGACGTTGCACCAATTGCACTGGCTGCCAATTGAGTACCAGATCTGGTTCAAGGTTATGGTAATAACCTTTAAAGCCCTGCGCAGCCAGGGACCATCATATCTATGGGACCAACTCTCCCCATATGTGCCCTGAAGAGCGTTACGCTCAGCCAAACAACATCTTCTGGTAGTCCCTGGCCTGAAAGATGTCTGTTATCCTTGATGAGGTCCAGGCCTTTTTCTGCCCTGGCCCCAACCTGGTGGAACATGCTTCCACCGGAGATCAGGGCCCTGCGGGACTTATTACAGTTCTGCAGGGCCTGTAAAACAGAGCTGTTGTGCCAGGTCTTTGGCTGAGGCAGCAGATGTCTAATCCATTGTCACGGGCTGGAATACGGGCAGAGCGAGAGAGCGATAGTCCAGGTCCAGTCTGAGGTCAGAGCCAAGGGGTAGCGAAACGGGAGCCGAATAACAGAGTTCAAAGCATAAACCAAAAGCATCATCGTTGAAGCTGGGATCGAGGAGCCAAGAGTTCAGAGTACGAGTCAGGAACTGGAACATGGGTGAGGTGGGTGCGGAAGCATCGTCAAGTTGACTAGTTGCTGGCACAACGAACTAGCATGGAGTGGAAAGCTAAATACCCCTCAAGACTGCTATCAATTTGCATTTAGTGCATGCATCCCGGCTTCTGCTAGAACTCAGGGCTGAGGGACCTGCCGCCGGGATGCCAAGTCCTGATGGAGCCGGCTCCACAGACGCCTGTCCTGATGGAGCCACCTGTGGAGGTGAGTCAGGGGGGCTGTCTGCCGTGCATCGTTCTTCCTCAGCAAGGATACATCGACGGGCTCTGCAGCTTCATCGGGATCAGATGTGGGTTCGGCTGGGGCCGGGAGCTCATCCTCAGCAGCACTCATGACATCCATCCCAGCCTCCCCTGCTTGCACTGCTCACATGGCTGGCACGGCTCGAGTGCTACAGTGCCCTTTCTGACTTGCCCTGCGTAAGAGAACAATAAGCACCACCAGATAACAAGTCGCAATTTTATGATAATCTTAATTAATTAGTTAATTAATTAGAAGGCTTTGAATCTGTCGTTCCTGGGTGAGGTAATTGAGAAAGTAGTGGCTGAATAGCTCCAGGGTTTCCTGGATGAGACATCGGCTCTGGATCCGTTCCAGTCCGGCTTCTGCCCTGGCCACGGGATGGAAATGGGGTTGGTTGCCTTGGCAGATGATCTCCGTAGGCAGCTGGATTGAGGCGGGTCGGCGCTGCTATTGGTAACTAGATCTGACGGTGGCATTCGACAC
>NW_015164189.1:385142-391666 GCF_001447785.1 Gekko japonicus
GTGCATCGTTCTTCCTCAGCAAGGACAAATCGATGGGCTCTGCAGCTTCATCGGGATCAGGTGTGGGTTTGGCTGGGGCCGGGAGCTCATCCTCAGCAGCACTCATGACATCCATCCCAGCCTCCCCTGCTTGCACTGCTCACATGGCTGGCACGGCTCGAGGGCTACAGTGGCCTTTCTGACTTGCCCACCAGATAACAAGTTGCAATTTTATGATAATCTTAATTAATTAGTTAATTAATTAGAAGGCTTTGAATCTGTCGTTCCTGGGTGAGGTAATTGAGAAAGTAGTGGCTGAATAGCTCCAGGGTTTCCTGGATGAGACATCGGCTCTGGATCCGTTCCAGTCCGGCTTCTGCCCTGGCCACGGGATGGAAATGGGGTTGGTTGCCTTGGCAGATGATCTCCGTAGGCAGCTGGATTGAGGCGGGTCGGCGCTGCTATTGGTATTAGATCTGACGGTGGCATTCGACATGGTCAATCATGACCTTTTGACCCACTGCCTCACTGACACATAGGAGTTCACGGGACAGCCCTTCAATGGCTTACCTTGTTCCTCCGTGGTCAGGGACAGAGGATGGCTCTAGGGGAGGATGTGTCCTCCAGATACCTATTGTGTAGTGGGTTGACCACGTGGCTAGGCCCACTCAGCTCCCAGAACATGGTGCACGCTTGACTCTTACACAATTAAGACAAAGACAAACGGCCAGGAGGCCAACTATATACATATCCAGGGGACACCCCTGGATCCCATTGGGAGGTTCACACTTCCCTCCCCGTTTCTATTGGCTCCCGTTGGAGAGACCAAGAGACCAGTTCCCATTGTCCACCCAGGGTCAAGCCCTGGGTACTCGCTGGCCCCTGGTGGCAGCCAGCGGACACAACAATACCCCTTGGAGTGTGGGGTCCCTCACGGGGCACTTCTTTCACTGATGTTGTTTAACATCTATATGCATCCCCTCGCCCAGCTGGCACAGAGTTTTGGGCTGTCACCAATATTTTCATGACATCCAGCTGTATCTGCTGTTGGACGGCCACTGAGATGCTGCCCCAGAAAATCTGGCCATGGCTTTGGAGGCCGTGGTGGGATGTTTAAAAAAGGGCAGGGTGAGACTGAATCTGACGAAGTTGGAGGTGCTGTGGCAGGGGGAGGCTTAAGGACTCGGGTTCAGTTTACTGGCTCTTGATGGGGCACCATTGGTACCAGTGCAGTCCATCAAGAGCCTGGGTGTGATCCTGGATGCCTCTCTCAATATGGAGACCCAGGTCACACACACAGCCAGGACGGCATCTTTCCATCTATACCAAGCCCGGCAACTGGCCCCTTTCCTGTCACACTCCGACCTGGCCACAGTAACCCATGCGATGGTCACCCCCAGGCTCAATTACTGTAACTCACTCTATGCTGGCCCGCCCTTGAGAGACTGACCTGGAAGCTCCAACTGATCCAGAATGCGGCAGCGCGTGTCCTGACGGGTACACCATGGACTGCATATATATTTGTCCTATGCTGCACCAGGTGTCCTATATATGACTTAACATCACATAAGGCTCCAAATATTTCTCAAATGTACATCAATATTCATATGTGAAATCCATGAACGGCAATAAATAGGCT
This sequence comes from Gekko japonicus, assembly GCF_001447785.1. NCBI lineage: Eukaryota > Metazoa > Chordata > Lepidosauria > Squamata > Gekkonidae > Gekko > Gekko japonicus. The sequence continues at coordinate 386,761 of NW_015164189.1, forward strand.
GGAGATTTAAAGCAGTATCTAACATTTACTATTTGACACTCCCAAAAGAAAGACTTCACAGATTCTCAGTTCACAATTTCAGTGGACTGCAAAATGTAATCTTCAAATGTCCATCAAGCAAGTACATCCACTTCTTAAGACTTAAGAAAAACAATATTAAACAATATAAAGTAGATCCAGTCCTTAAGAAATAGGCTGCAGTCGACTCATCCTCCGGATTATTCAATGAGTTTTCGATGCCTCCATCAGGACTGCAAACGGGGACTCCCAGAGAGGCACAGCCACAGGAACTTATCAGCCAGAAATGCCTCCAAACTGTCTTATTGTACAGCAGTGTCTCAACACTGCCTTATTTTCCTTTGTTCATGATGGATACGTGTAACCTGATTCTATAGGTGTTCTTCCATCTAAATGAATGTAAAGTCGGCTTTTGGCTGAGAGGTTCCTGTGGCTGTGCCTCTCTGGGTAGTCCCCGTTTGCAGTCCTGATGGAGGCATCGAAAACTCATTGAATAATCCGGAGGATGAGTTGACTGCAGCCTATTTCTTAAGGACTGGATCTACTTTATATTGTTTAATATTGTTTTTCTTAAGTCTTAAGAAGTGGATGTACTTGCTTGATGGACATTTGAAGATTACATTTTGCAGTCCACTGAAATTGTGAACTGAGAATCTGTGAAGTCTTTCTTTTGGGAGTGTCAAATAGTAAATGTTAGATATTGCTTTAAATCTCCAGCCTATTTATTGCAGTTCAAGTATTTCACATATGAATATTGATGTACATTTGAGAAATATTTGGAGCCTTATGTGATGTTAAGTCACATATGATTCATATTTGTTCATCCATTTCCTTAAATTACTATTAGCACCAGGTGTACTGGCTTCCGGTGGAGCACCAAGTCAAGTTCAAGGTCTTGGTTTTGACCTTGAGCAATCTGGGACCAACGTACCTGCAGGACTACCTCCTCCCTTTACACTCCCGGCAGAGCATTACGCTCTTCACAGAATAACCTACTGGTGGTCCCCTGGCCCTAGAGAGATCTGGCTGTTCTCAACCAAGGCTCTGGGCCTTCTCAGCCCTGGCTCCGACTTGGTGGAACTCTCTGCCAAATAACATCAGGGCCCTGTGGGATCTTATGCAATTCTGCAGGGTCTGTAAGGCAGAGATGTTTCACCAGGCATTTGACTGAGGACAGCAATGGTTTACATCATGGCTGGCACCCTGCCTTACCTGAATCTCCCGTTCCTTGTGAGTTATTCCCTCCCCATGGCCACGAAACACTCAAAATCCGGGACCAGGAGGAAACTACAAAACATAAATTCGCCACTTGTTTTAACTGTGTATAATATGTCGGAGATAGTTTTATGGTTTTAATTATTTTAAATTTGTCCTTCGCCAAGGGATTAGACGATTTATAAATACAATGAAATAAATACATAAATAATGAATAGCTGCCATCTTTGATCTGACTAGTAATTTTATTGTTAGCAATTAACTGTAGTTGTTCTACTGTTTTAATTGTTCTCTGTATTCATATATGACTTGCTGTGACCCGCCCTGAGCCCGCTTGCGGGGGTGCATGGGATATACATCAAATAAATAAATAAATTATAAAAGGTAGCTGACTTCTACATTACAGAAATAGTTGGCACTGAATGAAAGCCATTGTGGCTAAAACCACTGCACGGATGTGACTTCCAATCCCCACATCTGACACGAAGCTCACAGAGTGATATCGGAACAGTCACAGTTTCTCCATGCAATAATATCTTAGGCCATGAGCTCTCAGCCTAACCCGCCTCTCCGAAATAACAGGAGAGCCTCATCAGAGCTTTCCTTGAAGGGAGGGAGAGATGTTCATGCATTTGTGTTTGTTGTCCTCAGGTGTTGAATGCATTGCAGTGGCCTAGAGGAGTATCTGTTATGGACTGGGCCATGACTCAAGGAGAGTGACTGCTTGCCAATGCCCTCTGCTGCAGGATGGAGCCCAACCTCAGCACCAGGCCTGTATCTTTAAACGTGGGTCTTCCCACAGGTCAAGTGGCGAAGCAGAGATATGATGTCAAGTGGCATATGGATGTGGGCTGCAGAACCCTCTTATCACCTTGTCTGTTTCCTCCAGTGTGGGGGTGGAGGCCTGAGCTGTAGCATCTTCCAGGGTTCTCTTTTTCCCTGGCAGGGCCTTAGGAGTGCCTCAAGTAGGGTTGCCAACTTCCAGGTGGTGGCTGGAGATCTCCTGGGATTACAACTGATCCCCAGGTGATAGAGATCAGTTCACCTGGAGAAAATGGCCACATTGAATCCCCACCCTCCTCAGGCTCCACCCCCAAAATCTTCAGGTATTTCCCAGTTTGGAACTGGCAATCCTATTGGCCCAGAGGAGAGGGGTTTGCTTCCTGCTGGCTCCCCCTCTCTCAGGCCTCCTTGCGTCCTTTCCCATTTGCAGCCTAGGGAGTGGTTGAGCCCTTCCTCCTTTGCCCACCTGGGACCCACCTTTTGGAGGGTTCCCTGGCTTCCTCTCCTTCCACTCCATGGGTCAGGCCCTGTAGACTGTCAGGAGCCAGATCCAATGGGGCATTCCCCAGGTTTGGGTATACCGTGCCCCACCCTGGGCCTATACCCTGAACTTTGGTCCTAAAATACATCAGATGTGTTCTGGGCATCCTGGATTAAGAGGCCTTATTTACTTAATTCATTTATACCCTGCCTTTGTCCCCAGTGGAGACCCAAAGTAGCTTACATCATCCTTATCTCCTTCATTTAATTCTCACAACAACCCTGCGTAGTAGGTTAGGCTGGGAAAGTGTGACTGGCCCAAGGTCATCCAGTGAACCTCCACGGCATGAATGGGGATTTGAACCTGGGTCTCCCAGGTACTGGTCCGACAGTCTTAGCCTCTACACTACACTGGCTCTTGGCACGCTGGCCTTCACATCTTGGGTTATATGATTCATGAAGCTGCCCTGTATGGAGTCAGACCTTTGTTCTGTCAAAGTTAGCATCATCTCCTTTGACTAGAAATGGTTCTCCAGGGACAGCGGTCTTTCACATCACCTGCTTCCTGATCCTTGTAACAGGAGATGCCAGGGACTGAATCTGGACCTGGACACTTGAAAAGCAGATGCTGTACTACTGTCCTGTGGTGTTTTAAAGAAGAAACTGCCTTATACTGAATTAGACCATTAGTTTATTATGAGCACCATTGTCTACTCTGACTGGCAGCAGCTCTCCTGGGTCTGAGTTTGAGGCCTTTCACATCACCTGTTTTCCGATCCTTTTAATAGGAGATGCAGGGGATTGAACCCAGAACCTTCTGCACGCAGGGCAGATGCTCTATGGCTGAGCTATGGTGTATCACTGGCCCCAGCTTGTTTGTGAAGTGCATCTAGTCTAAGCAAACAGGCTACCCTCCAAACACCATAAGGACACCCAAGTAGCATTAACAATGGAGCAGGCTTGGCAAGGTTCTGGTTAGAGCCAAAAATGTCAAAGCAGGAGAATTAAAACACAATCATCTATTGCAAAATACCCAAATATAAAAAGTTAGGTTCACCAAGCATGCCCTAAGCTAGATGGAAAACACGGTGAAGAACATGAGTCTGGTCTGCAGTTTGTTAATGGGTCATAGAGCGTCCGGGGGAGGGGGGGGGGAGCTGCATTTAGAACTTCTGGTACTTATGAACTGGTCTGCAGTTTCTTTTGAGTATTAGCCTGCAGTGCAAGTAAAATGAATAATGTTCATATATAGTAAGGAATTCCTGTAAAAAGGGAGACCTGCACAGGGCCACCTTCTCTCTGCTCATGCTGGCTGCCCTATTAAAAAGTGTAATGTCTCAGTGGTTTGTCTCCAGGACTCTTCTCCCTGTGCGTTTAAGCAATGGAAATAGTAGCTTTCCCATGGTTTCACAAATGCTTTCTTCCAGGTGCTTTGACGGGCTTAGAATGAAGCAAGTTTGAGACCTTTAGACCCAGTAAATAAAGGCAAATCTTATAAGAGGTCAAAGCGGCCTCCAATGTTTCCTCCCAGTCTTTACTTGCTAGTTGTAGGCATTCCCCTTAGGCGTCAGAAGTTCAATGATTAACCCACCCTGTGCCTCACATCCTCAATTTGACAAGCTCTGCAGGTACCTGAGAGGTGCAGAAGGAAAATCTGGAGAGTTTTTTCTAAAGTGCCAATTACAGCCTGATCAGTCTTTACCAGGCAGGACGTTTAATTCTGAATCCTCTTCTGAGTTACCACCTAGGATTTAACCATTGAGTTTTGGATGAATGCTAGAGCATCATCCAGCACGATGACGTCACTTCTGAGTTGCACCGGAAACAACGCCATCATGCCAGGGATGCCCACTGCTCCCGCCATATTGCCAGGCAATTTCCTTCCACTGCCCAGCTGAGCGGCAGTGGGCAATGACGGTTGGTGGCACATGGTCTTCCCCTGCCAGTGGGCAGCTGGCAACCCTACCCTGACATGACAACATCACTTCTGGTTTTGTGCCGCAAGTGATGTTACGTGTTGGCATGACATCAAAGAGATTGTCCCTGCCCCCCAAGTTCTCCTGCCAGGTTGCCAACCATGCACATAAGTTTCCTCAGTGCAGAAAACGCCTGCTCTGCAGGGACCGTTTCAAGTCAGGGAAAAAAATGGTGGGTGGGGAGGTTTCAGCCCCCCTCTCTCCTCACATGCTATGGTCATGATCCAAATTGGGCTCCCATGTGCCTGGAAATTAAGTTCTGAGCACAGAAGTCCCAGTGCACATCTGGTTGATAGGATTAGGGTGGACACGGGGTGGATGAGGATGATATAACATATATAGGGACCACCGCAAGCCACAGCTAGACTCAGAGACAAGCATTTGGGAGCTGCAGGTGCATGGGCAGGTGTCAAGCCCCTGTTATCCTAAAGATT
>NW_015164189.1:392771-392925 GCF_001447785.1 Gekko japonicus
ACCACTGCAGCTGGTATTGCCACCCTGGCATTTAAATGGTTAAGTGTGGTAATAGTGGGAGGGGAAGGAAGGAGGGGGGCTTGCAGAAGTGGGGAGACCCAAAAAACATGCAGGGAGGTGGTGTTCTCTCACCTTTGCTTCTTCCCCCTCCCCT
>NW_015164189.1:393331-416861 GCF_001447785.1 Gekko japonicus
CTGCTCACAGCAACCCCCCCTCCCCCCACCGTAGGGCTAATTCCTATAGTGACTGCCCAGGCTTCTCCACCTCCCTGTTTCTCTTGCAAAACGTGGGAGGGCACAATTTGAACAGCTTCAAAGCAAAGCAGGCAGAGCAGGCAAGCTCGCTGAGTGTGTGAGGCAGGGAAACAGGAGAGGGAGAGAGAGAGAGAGCGCAAACGGCAACTTTATCAGGCAACTTCTTGTCAGGAAGGCCAGGCAGGCAGCCTGCACAGGACTGGGGAACACTCTTGCTCTGCAGTCATGGAGTGCAGCTGGACCGAAGATGGGGTCTCAGAGCCTGTGGGCACTCTGTAATAAAAATAAAACATGGGTGTCAGACCCCAGTCCAGTTATACTCAACAACTCTCTCTTTGGCAGCAATAAGTTTATTGAGGTATATGCAAGATCCAGAAAGTCACTGTGTCAGAACTAAAGACTTTTGGTGGACACAAAGTAAATTCAAAGAAAGGCCCCTTCCCCTTCTCCAAGCACACGTCATACTCATACCACGCCTAGCTTTGCCATCCCAACCAAGTGAAAGATATATGGCTTGGTTATCTACATTCGAGGATGGCACAGAGAGATTCTCAAGGACACCTTCCCTTGGGAAAGAAAAAAGGCAGGGAAGGAGGATGACTTGGAAAGTTATGTCTGCTATAAGCAAAGGTCTCATTCACTCACTCACACCACCCCTTCCCCTAAGGAATTCCCTCCCCCCCCAATAACAATGGCACCCAAAGCAAGCGAAGTGTAGCAAGCTTTGACAATGGGCTTTGGTCATAAGTTTCAAACAGCCATTACTGCCCTATATGAAAAACCAACTGCAAATCTCAAAATCAACAACATCATCTCAACTATAAATATCAAATGTGGAACTCAACAAGGGTGCCCATGCTGTCAATATGGGACTCAAACCGAGCTAATTTACTTCCATCCTTCTCCAGATTTCAAACTTCTACAAACCAGCCATGGCTTTCTCCAGCCTTCCATAACAACCAGTTTGACTTGTGGAAAACTGGATGTAACCACACTTCAGGATCTTATATCCAATACCTCATTGCTATCTAAATCTGATCTTAGAAATAAAATAAATGCACCAATTCCATGGTGGCAATCAGTGTTCTCTCTAAGCTGCGTTAGTGTGAGCTAACTCAGCTCACAGTTTTTTAGCCTCCAGCTCACACATTTTTGTCTTAGCTCAGGAAGGAGGGCTCCAGACCAGGGGTGGCTAAACTGCCGCTTGGGAGCCACATGCGGCTCTTTCACACATATTATATGGCTCCCAGCAGGGCGGATGGGAAGGGGAGGAGAGGCCTGCCTCCCCAATTGGTCTTCCCTTCCCCAGCCAGTGTTCCCCTCCCTGGGCAGGCTTGAGGTGGTGGGGAGCAGAGAAGGAAAGCCCGCCCGCCCCAGCCAGCTTGGAGAAAGCATTTGTCTCTTTAAATATCATTATCAATATCTGTTTTTAACCCTTTTGTTTTTATTTCTGGCAGTCTTATTTAATGTTAATAAAAAGCAAATTTGCATGTTTTCCAATAACAATATGTGTGTAATATTTGTTCATGTCTTGTGGCTCTCAGACATCTGATGTTTCTTCTCTGTGGCTCTTCTGTTAAGCAAGTTTGGCCACCCCTGCTCCAGAGAAAACTAATTTATGCAGTACCCAAATCGCTCACTCACAACTTTAATGCCAGTAGCTCACAAAGTAGCATTTTTGCTCAAAAGACTCCACAGCTTAGAGAGAGCTTTGGTGGCAATATCTCCAAATTAGTCATATGTGTACCCAAATTAAAATCACAAATATTGTTAGCCTTTGTAAGCCACCCTGAGCCGCTCTAGCGGGAGGGTGGGATAGAGATTTAATAAATAAATAAAATAAATTTAGTAAATAAATAAATTTGACAGACTTTGAATTAGTTATTAAACATGCTAAACATCTGATCTCCTTAATATATTCAGCTCTCAACTCAGAAGACAGATCAAATCCACTCACCTATCAATCTTCTTGGAACAAATATTGTGGTCACGAAATCAATATGAAACAATGGGAGGAGGTATGGTCCTTGCAGCCATTTAAATCTAGTGTGGCTGAAATAAAATTACAATCTTTCAATTTACTCTAATTATGGTAAGGTAAAGGTAAAGGTTCCCTTGCTCGAAAGCCAGTCGAATCCGACTCTAGGGTTGCGGTGCTCATCTCCGTTACAAAGCCGAAGAGCCAGCGCTGTCCGAAGACGTTTCCGTGGTCATGTGGCCGGCATGACTAAACACCAAGGCGCACGGAACGCTGTTACCTTCCCACGGAGAGAGAGAGAGAGCGCAAACGGCAACTTTACCAGGCAACTTCTTGTCAGGAAGGCCAGGCAGGCAGCCTGCACAGGACTGGGGAACACTCTTGCTCTGCAGTCATGGAGTGCAGCTGGACCGAAGATGGGGTCTCAGAGCCTGTGGGCACTCTGTAATAAAAATAAAACATGGGTGTCAGACCCCAGTCCAGTTATACTCAACAACTCTCTCTTTGGCAGCAATAAGTTTATTGAGGTATATGCAAGATCCAGAAAGTCACTGTGTCAGAACTAAAGACTTTTGGTGGACTGTTGGGCCTTTTGCCCTAATCTACATGAGTTTTTTTTGGGGGGGGGGATTTTAGAACAAGTTCAAAGAATCACCAACCTAATTATTGCTTTCACCCCCAAACAACTATTTTTAAATGGGGGGCATTGATCCAGATTGCCCACCTCATAAAAATGAAATTGTCTCCTTTCTTCTCACAGCAGCTAGAATAGCAGTGGCAGCTAGATGGAAATCAGATAAACCTCCTGACATAAACTTCTGGCATAAAAAACTATGGAGTACCTACATAATGGCCAAGCTCTCTGACAATAGTAACCAACGCGAACGTCCTCTCTCCTCTTCTACTTTCTTGGTTGTCTGGTTCCATATTCTAGAATATCTCATTTCACAAGAAACCATCCCTAATATAATTAATGACCTTTCCTTATGGTAAAGGTTTTTTTTTACTGCTGCTTGTGTTGTTTAATGGCATGGAATATCTTGCTTAATCACTATTAGGTTCTATATAAGCTATAGGTAAATTTTCTTATGAAGGTTTCAACTTTACAATTATTTATACTAGCTAATATTTGAATTTTATTGTGCTTTATATTTGAGATGATCATTTTGAACAGTATATATGTACTCTGTATATGATGGTGAAACTACAATAAAATGTCTTTTGAAAGAAACTCCTGTTTCGTGGTCTGTTTTTAATTATGTTTTTTTAAAATTGTTTTAATTATATGCGTTTAGGAGGGGGGTTGATTTTAATGGTTTTCAAATGTAGTTTTATAGTGTATCTTTTAAATTGTTAGCTGCATCGGAGGCCCTTGTAAGGGCAGAAAGGCGGGATACACATTCTGTAAAGAAATAATAAATAAAAATAAATAATATGCCATAGTGCTGAAGAGGGGGTAGAAAGGCAGAAGACAATGCAGTAAAGGGGGGATACATATAACAAATAGTGCAACACACTACAGTCAAATGCCCTTGCCATGTCTGTCTTCCGCTTCTTTTTGCTACTGTTCTTCAAGCTAAGTGTCTGCAGTCTCCATTCCTCAAGCAGTATGATGTGTTACTGTTTCCTGTCAATCCTCCCATAGATTTAATCTTTTATCATTAAGATTTCCTATTGTTTTCCCCCATAAGAGACTAAGTATTACAGCAAACTCCTTCTAGCCCACCCTCTTCCCCAACATAGCCCATCAACAAATAACAGAGTACAAGCTGCATACACTTAGGCAACTATGAGTAGAGATTAAGAAAGGGGGGGGAAGAGGAGAAAAAGAGAGAGTGAGAATGGGATGGTGGGAGGTAAGAGGTGGTAACATGGGCCCAGCTAAGTAAGAAGTGGAGAAGGTGAGCCATTACTGCTCAAAGAGATACAGGAATAGGGTTGCCAGGTCTTACCTGGCTGCTGGTGGTGGTGGGGGTCCAGCCTTGTTCTGGGAGTCTTCTGGAGGTGATGTCATTGTGCCGGGCACGTTGGGTGGGACGCTCTAGCATTTGAGCAAAAAACTCTATGGTAACCATAGAGTTTTTGGCCAAATGCTAGAGAACCCCCCCCCCATGTGATGTGCCCGGTGCAATGACGTCACCTCCGGGTGACGTCATCGTGCCAGGCATGTTGTGTGAGATGGGGCTTTTTGGGAGTTGGGCTCCCCTGCTGGCCAGCTGGCTAGTGGTGAATTGGGCCCCCCAAAACCAGGGGAACCCCCACCCCATCGGGGGGGTGGCAACCCTATGCAAGAAATCTTTCCAGATGGAAGTGAAGGTCTCAGGAGTTTCTAATCTGTGATATGCGATTCTCTCTCTTATACAGAGATCTAACATATAATTGACCCAATCATCCCTAGAGGAAGAGATACAGGATTTCCAATGCTGCAAGATAATTTGCTTGGCAACCAAGGCTGCCCTTTGACTCTCTAGCACTTGATGTTTGAGCAGTGCTCATAGAGAGGGTATATATCCTAAGATTAGATTATTAAACCGTGAGGACATAATTTAGTGGATAATTTGAGATTTTGGGGCATCCCCTGAAGATGTGAACCAGATTGGCTCTAGGATGGGGTCCCCAACCTTTTTGAGCCTGCAGGCACATTTGGAATTCTGGCACGGCATGGAGGGCGCAGCAACAAAATGGCTGCCACAGAATGGCTACCACCGGAGGTGGAGCCAGCCGCAAAATAATTGCTGCAGTGTAATATCAGTAACACAGTGCAGATCCTTGCACTGTGGTGGGAGATGCTGCCGCCAAAGCATCATTTAAAAAAAACTGCACAGTCAGAAGTAAATCAGAAGCCTTGCTGGGCAACAGTCCTGCCTGGCTTCATCCACTTCCTAAAAACACTTGGCAGTTGCCCGAAAAGGTATCAGTAGGCACCATGGGGAACTCTGCTCTAGGAGTTTGGCAGCACCAACAGGCATCATTCTCAGCAAGACCCAGGTGATTAATATTAAAAGGGGGGTTGGTTGGTTGGTTAAAAAAGCTTAGATACTCTAGATTTGCAACAGATTTAATGGACTTAAGTGCCTTTTGCTATTGAATTAGGTAGACTGGAGTGTTCAGTCCCAAGTTCCCTGGGAACAGATACAATTTAGATTATGTTTTGTTTGGCTCCTTAAAATGTTGTATATGTCTAGGGAGAATTTGTGAGGTTGAAGCGGAGAAAGCAGCAGGCGCATTTCTGAAGCTGCAAAAGCCTCAGGGTCAAACATAGAGTTTAGACAATGTTTTATTTATTTATTTATTAAAATTTCTACCCAGCCCTCCCCACGAATGGGCTCAGGGCGGCTAACAAGCAAGGGCACCATGTGCCAATACATAAAACCAAGTAAAACAAGATAAATAAGTATCAACATTACATAAAGTGCTCAGTACTGTTATTCTTAAATTAAGACAAGATGGTGTCCAGTAGATGTTGCCTCCATCCCCGTACAACGGTACCGATCTACCGTGCCATTGAGATGCAATTGTCCTAGGGCCACTTCGTTCCCAGTTATCAACCGGGTTCGTTGGTGATGGTGGTAGTGGTTTTAAATGAATATACTGCCAACTAGCTGTAGCAGAAAGATTAAATTTTGTGCACAGAGTCCTGAAGGCTTTGAAATTATCATTTGGTCCAATCAACTGAGATAGGAACATTATGTTAGAATATACAAGATCTGCTATGTGCACGAAGCAAGAAGGATAAGAAAAATATCCTACAGGGGGCATTGGAGGGGTTAAGTAACTAGCATAGTCTGATTAAGAACTTCCTGGTATTTTCAAATGATCCCCTCCTGTCTCCTGATTAGCTCATTGGAGACTTCCTCTTTTTGAGCCTACTTCCTCCCTAGTTTATTCTTTACTCAGTTACATGGTTAGATAGATTCAGGTGGGGTAACCGTGTTGGTCTGAAGCAGCGGAACAAAGTTTGAGTCCAGTGGCACCTTGAAGACCAACAAAGTTTTATTCATGGTATAAGCTTTCGTGTGCAGGCACACTTCCTGAGATAACAGTGGAACAGAACCTCATCAACCATTACGTATTGTCTGGTCCCCGACAGCTATAAGTCCAATACACGTTTATACAAAGTAGTATTTTATTAAAGCCATGATAGAGCAGGAACAAGTTCACTGTCCAGAATACCTGGGCCAGGGTGGGCAAGGGATAGTGTAAGACATTCAAATGACAATAACCAATAATTTTGGTTCCCGCCGAGCGGGCAGACTCCTGGGTTCGCGCTCAAAAGCCTGAGAATCAACGTTTCCTGAAACATAAACAATTATAGATTCACACGGTTGCAGTTCATTATACTTCGAGCTAAGCGGCTCCTCCACACACCTGTTAATCTTGCTGATAAGCGTTGCCTAGCGTTTACAGACAAGAATGCATGACACAAGACAATACACGGGGAGGACAGGGCATGCGCAGATGCCTGGCAGGTCGGGGGGGGGGAGGACTACTGTTACACAGTCTTCTATGGCAGCTAGCTGACACGTATAGGGGATGGGGGGGTTGTTGTCAGGGAGGGCCATTTAGAGTCAAGATACATAAGTACTGGGTGATTATAGCTGAGATTGGATGTAAGAAAGATCTGTGAATGGCAGTAAATTAGCATACAAATACAAGAGTTAACAAACAGATGTGGGAATGAGGTTTGAGTCCAGTGGCACCTACAAGACAAGCAAAGTTCAATTTTGGGTACAAGTGAGAACTGAGAGACTTAGGTCAATTTCAGACAGCCTATGTATTCCATTTCAGGAACTGGTCACTAACGGTTTTTTCCTGTCATTTCAGACAGACCCGTTTTAGTGACTGGTCCCTGATGGAATATATTTACCTGTTCAGACAAACATGCTTCTGTCCCGTTCAGGAAGCGTGCCTGAAGCGTTTTTGACTCAAACAGCTTTCCTCCAGTCTTCAATCCTTTCTACCGCTTCTGAAGCGCCATGGGGTGCTGTATAAAATGCCCCATAGCGCTTCCTGCGATGACAGTTCTTTTTGTGCCCTTTTTCTCCCCTCGCGCAATTGTCCTCTTTTTCTTTTTGAATGTTCTATTGGGAGCGTTATGGCGCTGAAGCAGGACTACAAACCAGCACCAAAGCGACCCCATTGAGATGCCTGGACTCCATTTAAATACATTGACCTTCACTACTGCTGTCCCCTGGAAACAAGTACCTGATTGCACAGCTTGTTTAAGCGGGAGATCAGGGGCATAAGTGAATGGTGAGACAGATGTTAGGTCGATTTTAAAAAAGTTTGCTTGAGAGGAAGTGTAGACTCAGGCACACACACACAAGCACACACACTCCATGGTTTGTCGGAGTTAAGGAAAACTTCCTGAGTTTCAAAACTGTCTGATTCCCCCACCCCCGCCCCGTGCTTGAACTCTGTATCCAGTGAGCTCCTTGTTTCCAGGTGCCAGCAGTAGTGAATGTCAGTGTATCTAAATGAAGTCCAGGCATCTCAATGGGGTTGCTATGGTGCTGGTTTGTAGTCCTGCTTCAGTGCCATAGCGCTGTTAGCCAAATGGCTCTATTATTATCAATATTTGGGGAATATGAGATATTATAAAATAGCAATAGGCAATAAGGGAGCAAACACCTTTATATACAGGGGTCCCACCTCTTCCAGAAGCACCAGAAATAGACACGGCAGCTGGTTTCCAATATAAAATGATTCCTTTACTGTAGATTCGTCACAAGCAAACAATATACAAGCACACAAACACAATTACATAGCTTCTAAGAAAATTAGATAGACAATCAAGAGACGTTTGCGTGAGCAGGATATCGTTGAGGGGCAATAGTTACCTATCCAGCGTGATGATGCATCCAAATGGAAGAATAGGGGAGACTAAAAGGAAATAGAGATCGTGTTCTGAACCAGCCAGAAACAGGTGGAGACTTTGGCTGCAGTCCAAAAGTCTTTGAGGCAGGGTATGTTTAGAGAGCAAGAGAGGAGTCTAGAGAGGGCAAAAGAGAGAGAGAGCACACTGCTGGGTGCCCACTTTTGTATGGGGGCTCTGTGGGGAGGGCTTTGCTGGCCACCTCCCTTGAGACAACCCCTGGTGGTCCGTTCCAAAAGTCACATCTGCAATGGGGAGGTGGGGCTTAAAGGGTTGGTCAATATTAAACTTCTAAGTCTATGGCAGAGACACCTCGAGGGTAGGGATGACTCATCGGCTGTCATTTATTGTGATGGAAGTTCATTTCCTCAGCCAGGTGGTTCCTCCAAAGGATTAGGAAGGCCAAGTCCTTTGTTAAGCGAAAGGCAGGAAAGAGTCTTTTGTGCCTTCTGTGCAGAGAAGGTTGGGGGCGGGGAAGGGAAGTTGCCTGCGTGATGAAGAAGGACTCTCTTAATGGCGCCGGGAGTCCCTGGTTTAAAGCGCAATGACAGAAGGCTGTTTTGGAGTGCTTCATGTGTCTAGGGATATATCTTGGAATGGGCGACCTCGAGAACCACGGGCACATCATCTCAGGGTACTGCTGGCATGTGTCTGGCATCACAATCTGGTCACCTTACATCAGAGTCCCTTTTGCACATGTTATACACAGTCCGTTTATGTCCACAAAAGCGCACAAAGCTCCTTGCTGGGCAACAGCGGTCCCAATAGAATGTTAAAAAATAAAAATAAAAACCCTGTCAGGGAGATCGTGTGCGGGGGGGGGGAATGGCAGAAAAAGAAAGCAGTGCAGTTTGAAATAACACACCGCTTCAGAGACGGCTGCTTATTGTACCAGTTTATTCCATGACAGTACAATAATGGTTTAAAAAGGGTAATGTGAAATTCCACTTAATACGTATACTCCTTCAGTTCATGGTTAGATAAAAACCTCTCTCCTCTCCTCTTTGCACAGTTGTTTCTCTTCTAAATAAAACTTTTTATTCTTTCAGCAGCTTGTGCTCTGCTCCTTTTTACATATTTAAAAGTCTGCCAACACATTAGACCATTAGACATCCAGTGTTTCCAAAAAACACCCCTGTTCTCTATCTTAATCTTAGGATCTTTCCAAATAGTTTGATCCTTGTGTTTGAATGGTTCAAAGGCAAATTGAATGCCAACCATCTGCCAGGCCCACTTAGTTGTCTCAGTTACCGGAGAATACACCCGTGAATGACTTAAGTGGATAGCGGCCAAGGCTGCCCAATTACACATGGGACAGAGCTGGGCCATTTCTAAGAGAGCCTATTCAGATGTTTCCTGCTCAGGAGCTAGAGCCCAATATTTCCTGTTAGACAGCAGGAAGGCTGATACTGGCACAGGTTAGGGAGATTAAAGGCCCCTTCTTCTACTGGTACTTGAAGCTTTTTATATGCAATCCTAGGCCTGCCTGACGGATCCCAAATAAAATTTATGGAAGAGGGAATCAATTTTTGCAAAAGAATCTTTGAGGGATATGTACTGGAAGCCCTTTCAGCATATTAATAATACATGGCATAGCATTCATTTTAAGCATGTTACTTTCATCCCAGATACTCATAGTTAAAGAGGCCCATGTTTCAAGATCTTGGGGGAGTTGTTTCAGAAAACCGTGCAGGATATCATCTCCTCCATGACCATTCTGCATGGGGAAGAGGAACTCAGCATCAGCTCTAATGACTAGCTGACCCTCTCCCAAATGGTGCATGTCCTCAAGCCCTTCCAGGACACTACTGATGTGCCATGTGCCCATATGGCCAGCCAGGGGCAAGTCATCCCCCTGATTTGAGGGCTAGACCGGGGGCTGGCCAGTGTTCCCTCTAAGTTGAGTTAATGTGAGCTTGCTCACAGTTTTTTAGCCTCCAGCTCACACATTTTTGTCTTAGCTCAGGAAGGATGGCTCCAGAGGAAATTGATTTATGCAGTAGTCGAATCACTTGCTCACAGCTTTAATGCCAGTAGCTCACAAAGTAGAATTTTTGCTCACAGGACTCCATAGTCTTGAATCTTTCGTTTCTGGGTAAGGTAATTGAGAGAGCGGTGGTTGAACAGCTACAGAGTTTCCTGGAGGACACCGAGGCCTTGGACCCATTCCAGACTGGCTTCTGCCTTGACCATGAGTTGGAGACAGTGCTGGTTGCCCTCACGGATGATCTTCGCAGACAGATGGATTGAGGCGGGTTAGCGCTGCTGTTATTACTGTACCTGACAACAGTGTTCAACACAGTTGACCATGACTGTTGATCCACCACCTTGCCAATGTAGGAGTTCATGGGGTGGCCTTGAAGTGGCTTATCTCATTCTTCCATGGTTGGGGACAGAGGGTGGTGCTAGGAGAGAAGATGTCACCCCAACACCCCCAAGTGTGTGGTGTTCCTCAACGGGCAATCCTCTCTCCAATGCTGTTTAACATCTACATGCCCAGCTGGCGCAGAGTTTTGGGCTGGTTTGTCATCAGTATGCTGACAGCACCCAGCTGTATCTGTTGATGGACGACCAGCTGGATACCAACCCATCTATTTTGGCTGAAGGGCTGGAAGCCATAGCTGGTTGGTTGAAGCAGAGCCAGCTGGAATTAAATCCTTCAAAGACAGAGGTTCTGTCTCTGGGTGGGGTGGGGGTTACAGGGCTGGGGTGCTAACTCCCAGCTCTTAACAGTGTACCTCTAATACCAGTGCCAGCTGCCAAGAGCCTGGATGTGTCCCTGGCTGCCTCCCTATCTATGGAGGCCCATGTCACAAATGTTGCTAGACTGGTGTTTCTCTAGCTATACCAGATCAGGCTACTGGCCCCCTTCCTGTCTCACCCTGACCTAGTCACATTAATCCATACAACCATCACCTCCAGGTTAGACTACTGTAATTCACTCTATGCAGGGATACCCTTGAGACTGACACAGAAATTATAGCTGGTCCAGAATGCAGTCCTTACTGGAAGCACACTTCTGACCAGTGCTTCGCCAGCTGCACTGGCTCCAAGTTGAGTACTGGATCAGGAGCAAGGCTTTGGTATTAACCTTTAAGGCCTTAAATGGTCTGGGACCATCTCTCCTGGTGTACCCCCTGAAGAGCATTACGCTCTAGGGAGAAGAACCTCCTGGTGATCCCTGGCCAGAAGGATATCCGGCCATCCTCAACCAGAGCCAGGGCCGTTTCAGCCCTGGTGCCAGCCTGGTGGAACTCTCTGCCCAATGACATCCGTGCTCTGCAGGACCTAATGTAGTTCCACAGGGCTGGTAAGACAGAGATGTTCCACCAGGCCTATGGTTGAAGACAGCAATGGTTTGCCATCAAACCTGGCCTGCCTGTCTCTTTCCTGCCCCACTTGAGGAAAGGATATCTACTGTTTAAACTCGATCTGATAATAATAATAATAATAAAATGATGATATTGGATTTATACCCCGCCCTTCACTACCCAAAGGTGTCTCAAAGCGGCTTACAAACATCTTTCCCTTCCTCTCCCCACAACAGACACCCTGTGAGGTAGGTGGGGCTGAGAGAACTCTTGAAAGAAACTGCTCTTTTTCAAGAACAGCTGTGCCAGAGTTATGGCTTGCCCAAGGTCATCCAGCCAGGTGCAAGTGGAGGAGTGGGGAATCAAACCTGGTTCTCCCACTTAACCACTACACCAAACTGGCTCTCTGATTAGTTCTGATCATTACTGTTTTATTGTTTTTGAATTTTAATCTGAGTATATGTGTTTACTGAAATGTATTTACTAAATGTTGTTAACCTCCCCGAGCCCCATGTAGGGGAGGGTGGTCTACAAATCAAATCAATCAGTCAGTCAGTGAAAGGCAGCATTGCTCTCCTGAATACAGAGCTCTTGCAATGGAAGCATGAGCTCTGCAAAGGAGTGTGGAGGCTAGATGCCAACAGAGGTGGCCAGAGGGAAAAGCGGGTGGAAGAGGCTGGGGAGGAGGAGCTGTAGCCCAGCACTTCTGCCTCAAAGAGCCCAACCAGGGAGAAGCCCCTCTACTGGCTGTCATTAGTGAACCACAAGATCAGCAATAGTGGGGATGCCAGGTGTCTAATGGCGGAGGATTTGGCAGAGGTGATAGTGAGGGAGTACCTTGCCAAATCCCTTGAGAAAGCTGATGCAGATTCCATGGGGTACTGGTTGCACAAGGCTGTCATCTGGCCTGACCTCACTTGCATGGCCTTGAGCCCTGAGTCCACCTAACACCCAAACCCCAGCAGGGAGATGAGTTTACAATCAGGAAGGTATAAAAAGCGGGTCTTCAGCAGAGGTACACAGTGCGAGCAGAGACATTGGGGTTTTCTCAGAGCCCTGAATCCACCTAACACCCAAACCCCAGCAGGGGGAGAGAAGTTCATAATCAGGAGGGTATAGAATGTGGGTCCTCAGTCGAGGCACTCAGTGTGTACAGAGAGACAGGGTTGGCTCAGATCTCTGAGTCCACCTAACATCCCAAACCCAGCAGAGCAGAGGAGTTCACAGTCAGGAGGGAATAATGTGCTCTGCTATTCAGCTTGTAACAAGTTCCCTGCCTCTCTGTGTAACTGCAAATGGCTGACAGAGGAGAGGGTGCAGAGCTAAGCTGAAGGTATATATAGTATTCTGATCCCACAGAGTAGAATGAGAACTTTATCATTGGCAGACAGCAGTGCCTGTTAAGATTTGGAGGGCTCCTACTGGTGTTTCCAGGACTGGAGAATTCCTTCCTCTGAGTTGCCTTGGAGTTTGTAAACAGTTTACTTGAGCAGAGACAATCTGTCAGGAAATGTAATCAATCACAAACCACAACAAGCACCAAAATTTGTGAAATGTTTGTGCCCTTCCACGAACATCATTTCACAAAATACAAACCAGCCAAAATTCGTGATGAACTTTATTTTGTGAGCCAGTTTGTGCCCATCCTTAGTTCTTGCAATAGTGGTACATCAACATCAAGGCATCCAATGTACCATCAAAATACCACCAAGATGCTTTTATATGCAGGTTATGTTGTTTTTACACTACAATATCCAAAGAATTCAGTGCAGAACTTAAATGATACAATAATTGACTCTGGGTAGTGTCTGGATATAAAATGAGTATAACAAATCAGTATTAATGGACGTAGAGCTAACAGATAAGGATAAACAATTTATTCTAGAAACAATCAGTGCATCAGGGAAGAACATAAGGATAAGGTATTTGGGCCTCGGTCACACGGGCCGGAAAATGCGAGGGGGGGAGCGTGGCTGTTTGCCCCAGAGCAAACTAACGCGCGGCCACCAGATCACACGTCCCGCTGATGTCCCGTGCTTCGGGGGGAGGTGCCAATCACATGACAATCCTGCGGCGTGGCAAAGAAGTGGCACGGCGCGATCACAGCAGCAATGGCTAGGTGCCGCTGCTGTGGCAAACGGGGTTGTGTTGTTTTTTTTAACCGAAGTGTGTGCATGCGCCGTTGGGTGTTTGTGCGCATCTCGTGGAGACTTGGGGAAAAAAACTTTTTTGCGACAGGACATGGGCAGGCGCCGGATGCCACAAACTACCACCGGAAACGCGATCAGACGCCCGCCCTTGCCCCGTGGTTTCTGGAAACTAGTACCTCGGAGGTACTAGTTTTTTACGCCGCATCTTCGGCGGGAAGCCTTGGGTTAGCCACGGGAGCTCTACACTTCCCAGATGTTGTGGTGTGATCGTGCCTGGAAAATCTGCTTATCTTCCGTCTCTGTAGCGTGGCTAATGCTCCATGTGACCACAGCCTTGGATAGTCTTATTTCTAATGAATTAGGCTCCATGATGCAGCAAAACCTAAGTCCAGTTATTAGACAGATTAAAAGAGCTGGTCAAAATATAAGCTTTCCTGGTTGGGTTGAACTGCCCTCATTAAGATGAAAATATTACTGAGATTCCCTTTTATAATCATGGCAGTCCCAATGTTAATAAAACGTCCCTTGTTATTTAAATATTTAACAGATTTATCTGGGAAAACAGAAAGCCTAGAATTAGAACTCAAGTGCTCCAAGAAACAAGGGATAATGGCAACCTGACAGCACCCTCCATTGAAAGATATTATCTGCCTTCTAGGCTTGCCACTTTAACTAATTGGTTTGTAAAGGATAAGACAAAGCTGATCTGTGAGATAGAACAATATGGTCTTTCTTGACCCCTTCATATCTGGGCCTGGGAAAACAGCAGTCAGAGAGGGGATGCAGGTATTATGCACATCCATATTGCATTGAGCAAAGCATGGGATCAGAGTAAAAAGAAATTGAAACTGGGCAGCTCCCATGTATATAATAACCTGGGTCTTCCTGGCAGGTGTTGCTAATTAAGTACTTTGGCCTGCCTGGCACCTTATCAGTCCAAGGCCAGGGCCGTTGGCTTCTCATGAGAATGTGTTCTTAAGTGTTGAGAGGGGGAAGACCAGGAGCAGAGATATAAGATTCTGGGGAATTCTCCTGGAGATATGTTAGGATTGGATATCACCATCACCTGACTTGAGAGGTCAGAAGTATAATTATAATATCCCTCTTGGGGCTTCGTTACCTATCTGAGACTTCATGGACAGAGCCTGGCTCTATGCTTGGCAATTGCTGAAATTGTAGTCTATACTGATTAGAAGGCTTCATTTGGATGTAAGTTTTGTACCACCTAACAAGACTCTTTAGTAGTGTTAGGTAGATAAAAGCTAGCTTTATTCTTTTCTGTCCTGTGTGACTGTTGGTAATCTGTTGACTATATTCATATTAACTTGTCTATTCTTCCAATAAACTTTATAAATATTTTTAAGAACATCAGTCTGGTTACTTGTGTGCTCCTACCCTGGGAACTCACCAGGTCAGCCTATTGACCTCCTTGACACTTGGTCTATATTTGTATTATAGGATATGAATGAATGGTTGCAGCAAGTGACTGAAACAGTGTTTAAGCCCCATCCCCAATAGCTCTGTGTGAGTGAGGGCTGATTATTAAAGGGGGCTGGGCTACCCTGTCCGTAGAAGTCTCTGGGAGTTAGAGAGAGGACCTGAGATGTGAGAAGGTCATAACTCTCTATAGATTTTAAAAGAGACAAGAAGGGTGGCAAGTGTGATGTCCTGACCTACTTATAACCCATAACCTGAATAGGGGGTATTGTAGAGGGTGGTAGGCACTTTGTGTGAGTGGAGAAGAGATATCACATAAACTGGTAGTGGTGGTATACTAAGCCCAATTTGGAGGTGTTCTTGAGGTAAAAAGCACTGATAAAGTAAAGAAGATCTGTTGCTGTGGGGGAGGGGAGTTTTTGTGTGGCCAGAGCCCTCTTGAGGTAAAAGTTTTAGGTAACATGTAAAGAGGTGCAATAAAAATAATCCTAGACAGTTTCAAAAATGGGAAAACAAGTTGACAGAAAACATTTGCCATCCTGAGGTAAAAATGTCTGGTAAAAAAGTAAGCAGGAGCTATAATAAATATCCTAAATAGTAAAGAAAATAACAAACAGGTTTGGCAAGAAGATTTGACACTCCTGAGGTAACAGAAAAGGGTGAATTGTAGCAGCGGTGTCAAACACAAGGCCCAGGGGCCAGAACCGGCCTGTCTAGGGTTCTTATGTGGCCTGCAAGCAATTGGTGCAAGGGAGGGAACAGGGGGCTGCACAGGGGGGGGGGGAGCCACTCCGATTGTGGCTTCAACATGGTGGAACAACCTCATCTGCAGCTGTCAAACAGAACCCCTTCACTTCAGAGACAGCCTCACTGGAAAGTTGGGAGCCGCTGCAGTGGCGCAGGCAGTAAGTGAAGCCTGCATTTACATCTGGCCAAACAGCTCCGGCTGTTCGAGCCCCACCGCGGCTGGGGTGAGCTCCCGGCCCTATGTCCCAGCTCCCGCCCACCCAGCGGCTCGAAAGCCCGTTAAAGGGCAAATAGATAAATGGGTACCCGCTCTTAGAGTGGGGGGGGCACCCGTCCCTTGCTGTGTAGCGGCGGCGTGAACGGTGGCGGCGGAGGAGAAAACATGGCGGCGGTTGGTGAGGCAATGCGAGTGAGAGGAGGCGGGGCCGGCAAAGCGCGGAGGCGGGGCGACGCAGCAGGCTGGAGCCTACTGGACAGAGGCCGGCAGCGAGCATGCGCGGACGTGCGCTCGGTCCAAACCCGAAGGAGTCGCAACAGCCAGGAAGTCACAAAAAATCAAAGACCAGCGCCAGGAGGACGTCGTCGAACGAGCTCCCGCAGACAACAATGACTCGCTACAGGGTGCCTGGTAGGTTAGTCACTCTCCCCCTTGTATGTATGTGGCCCTAGGTTAGGATTGGCATTAATGGAACATGTAAACCGCTTAGAGCCCTCAGGGGGTGAGTGGTATATAAATTGAAGGAAATAAATAAATAAATAAATAAATTCATACCTCTCCACTTGGCCTGCAGCTTTGGGGATGCTGTCCTGGATGGCCACAGGGATCAGTGTTTACATGTGGGGGGTGCAGACCAATGCTCCCTCTAAGCTGTGGAGTCTTGTGAGCAAAAATTCCGGATGAGCGGATAAGGGACTAAGTAAAACTACCTCCTATAATGAGTCAAATCTGAACAAACAGAGAGTTAAGCGATCCGCATATAAATAACCAAGTCTCTGTCTTTTGATTGACTCGAGAAAGGAGTGGCGGGTGGGGAAGGGTTGGGGATTCACCCCCCCAAAAAAACTGAGCGGTCCCTGAGTGTTATAGCAAAAGCAAGAAACGAAACTAACCATGCGAGACTTTAACGGAGCATAAAAGGTGCAAATTAATCCAAGGCACATTAAAATCAGAGAAGCTTGACTTTAAAACCAATAACTTTCTTCTTGTATAAACGATGGCTGGTAGAGGGAGGAGAATGGCACCATAAAAGAAACCTCTCATAGGGAATACTACACCAATGACTCCCTCCCAGGCACAGGAAGCAGCTGCAGACTTTCCCAATATGCTGGCTACAGTGCTGCGCCCTCTGATGGAGCAGATATCTAACATCGCCAGTAAGCTGGACTGTGTTCAAAAGCAACTAGTACAGATGGATAAAAGAGCTGACAAAACAGACAGAGCAATCAAGAGAATTGAAACAAAGACTAAAAGTGTGGAACAAGATTTGAAGGAAGTGAAAAAAGAAAGAACCACGGATAAAGACAAACTCCTGCAACTTAATTGGAAAAATCAATGTTTGCTCTACGCTTCCAAGGGGTTCCTGAGCAAAAAGGAGAAAATCTAAAAATAATTTTAAGTGAAGCATTAGCATCAATGATGGACCTTAAACAAGATGTCCTGCAAAACGATATGGACCTGGTGTATTGTACTTATTTGGATTTTTTATATATATAAAATGCCTGGCGAAATATGTGAAATTCTCTAAGAGGTCCACTAGAGATGATGTCTTGAAAGCTACATTGGGGAAACTTGAAAATTAAAGATGAAGACATCACAATTCTAAAAGACATTCCATTTGAGATCCGGAAATGAAGACGGCAATATAAAGAATTAACTTTTTTCCTTCAAAATAATTCAATGACTTATAAATGGATCTTCCCAGAAGGACTTTTATTCAACTTTAAAGATAAGAAAACTAAAATTGACTCTGTCCAAAAAGTCAAGGATTTTCTGAACCAACAACAAAATCTGAACAAAGATGATAAATCAACTGTGGATGATCTGGAAGAGGAAGGAACTAGCAATGGAGAAATTGACGATACTTTAAGTGACTCTAGTAGTACCACGGAAACTTCTGAGTTGGAGAAAGGAGAAGCAGCACCTAAGAAGTCAAAATCGAATTTGAAACACAAGAAGAAGAAATGTAAGAGATAAACCGAACTTAAAAAAATTACAAAACACCTGAACTTAGCTTAAGAAAAATTTACTAAATTAACTCTATTGAAAACTTGTATTTTTTATCACTATTGTAGGTTGGATATATCATGTAACGTTCTTGTATGACCCTTATCTTTTTTAGTTGTAGAGTATTCCCCCTGGTCCCTACCCTTTAGGATGTAGTATATAAAATGTAATTAAAAATATATACATTTTTTAATCCCTTCCTAATAATCCCCAGCATAGCATTGGCCTTTTTTATTGCAGTCGCACACTGTCACAATATTTTCAGTGAGTTATCTGCTACGACAGTCAGTCTCCGCCTGAGAAATAATTGCCCAAAAATTAATGAAAAGTGAAAGAAAAGTCCTAAGTATGGTGAAACAGGACACTGGAGATGGGATTGCCCCAGAATTAATAAACAAACCAGCACCATTATATCAGAGCAAGTGAATGTTATGAAACAGATACAGATAGGGTTGCCAAGTCCGGACTTACCTGCCGGCGGGGGACTTTGGCTTTGCTCCCGGCGCGTGCGCCGCATGCACGTTACTTCCCTGTGATGTGCACGTGGGGGTGGGGTTTCCCCCGGGGCCCGATTCCGCGGGGGCGGAAATCGGGCCTCCAAAGCGGGGGGAAATCCGCCCCCTGGGGGGATTTGGCAGCCCTAGATACAGACTGCTGTAGCCCCTAAACAGTTAACAGGAACTGACAGAGAGAGTTTAGAATGTTTAGAACAGACATGTCAAACATACTGCCTGGGGGCCCAGAATCAGTCTGTCCAGGGCTCTCATCCAGCCTGCGAGCAACTGGGAGAAAACTATTCTGAATGTGGACTGGAAATGCCTATATTGGGGCACTATACCCCCTGCTGTGGTCCCTTCTTTCCCCAAACATGGGCCCTCCCCATAGTCTTCCCCCAGATCTTTAGGGATTGCCCAACCCAGAGTTGGCAACCATAAGAGGTGAGGAGGATTAGTTTAGCCCCGTGTCTCCTTTGGGCCTGCCTGCTGCCCTTGGCCCAGGCACCAGGCCAGGATGTGCTGTCTGCTGCCTAGGAATGCCAGCCTCCAGGTGGGACCTGGGGATCCCCCAGAATTACAGCTCATCTCCAGACTGCATAGATCAGTTTGCCTGAGACAAATGGATAATGTGGAGGGTGGACTCTATTGCAATGTACCCCACTGAGGTCCCTGTCCTCCCCAGGCTCCACTCCAAAATGTCCATGAGTTCCCTAACCTAGATATGGCAACCCTACTCCCCCCCATCCCCTAGCAGATGCCACTTGGTCACCTGGCTTTGGCTGCTGTACCTGCAGCAGGGGAATGAAGCCCTTCATGCTCCAGCTCATCAAAAGATTCTGAAATGTGTTAGTCTTTCAACTAAAATAAATAATGATAAACATGGTCTAAAGTTGCAGACAAAATCAGTGAACAACTGTGAACATCACACCCCAAAGTATCAACAGTCAGACAACTTGTATATGCAATTAGTAATATCTATTTGAAATGCATCTTTTATACAGTAAACAATGTCTGTTTGAAATGAATACAATGTACAATATCATAAGAAAAATCCTATTCAACATTGTTTCAAAATCCTATTCAAATGGAATTCTTCCTCAGGAAATATCCTATACAGAGTAGTAACCTTCAAGCATGGCTGCAAGAGTTGGACTATAAGGAAGGCCGAGCACTGAAGAACAGATTCTTTTTTTAATTATAGTGCTGCAGAAGACCCTTGATAGTCTCTTGGACTGCCAGGAGATCAAATCAGTCAATCCTAAAAGAAATCAACCCTGACTGTTCCCTGGAAGGCCAGATACTGAAGCTGAAGCTCAAATACTTTGGCCACCAAATGAGAAGGGAGCACTCACTGGAGAAGACCCCAAGGCTGGAAAAGAGTGAAGGTCAAAGAAGAAGGGGATGGCAAAGGATGAGATGGTTAGACAGTGTTATCGATACAACGAACATGAAATTAAGCAAACTTCGGAGCACGACAGAAGACAGGAGGGCCTGGCGTGATGTGGTCCATGGGGTCACAAAGAGTAGGACTCGACTGTGCGACTGAACAACAACAACCTTCAAACTCTTAAGATTATGTCTATTTTTCAACAAGAGCAATAACCAATCAGTCAGGCACAGATCGCAAAACCTTCCCAAAGTGAATATTACATGAATATCTTATTTGGATCCAATTTAGAAAAAAAAATCACAAAGCTGACAAACTTGATGGCTCCCATAGCTTCACAGCATAAAGAAATAAAAGAGTCACTGCATGTAGTGACCCAAACGGCAGACACAGCAATGGAGCTGGGACTAACACCCCAAGATGAAATAAGTAAACTGCAGATCAATGAAGCACGGATAAAATACAAACTGGAAGATCTCAAGGCTTTGAGGAATCCATGCAGGGCACCAACGATCTGTCAATTTTTATGGCAATTTGGCTGGCAAGCAAGCTGGAGTTGGAAGACGGCATTGCCCCATAATTCAAAGGGCCCATAGAATGGGTCCCTTGCCCAACTCATGCCACAAGTTCCTGAGAGATATTAGCATAAGATTTCTTAATTACCGCACTAAAGAAAAGATCCTGTAAGAATCCAGAACCAAAGGAGCCTTGCTATACAAGGATATGAAAATCTATGTTTACCAGGATCAGTCTGCAGAGACTTTGCAAGACTAAAGAAATCTAAAGCCAATCACAGAAAAGTAACCAAAGCTAACATTTGTTATAGATGGGGCTTCCTCTTTAAACTCTTGGTCAACCATAAGGGTCCTCTCTTCCAAGCAACAGATTTGGAAAATGGAAAAACGCTCCAAAAAGAGTATGGTCAATGCAGGGAAATAAAACAGAGCAGATTAACAAATTTATTTATCTTGGGGCGGCATTCCAGGAAAATGTGTCTTATGCTGCACATTGTAAATTGAGAGCAGAGTGTGCCAAAAGGACTATGCATGCAATACTGAGATTTTACCATTCTAAGGGAGGCCTTTATGTACCTGCTGCACTGAAGCTCTTCCAGGCAAAAGTGATAGCCCAACTTCTGTATAGCACCCTTATTGGTATTTCGGCTACAAATCTGAATTTACTTGAAAAATTACAATCTAAATTTCTTCATGCCATTTTACAGGTTCCCCCCAGCATTCCTAATTTCCTTCATTTAGAAACTGGCCAAATAAGGATCGAGGTGAGGATTTTCTTGGCATCCACCTTTCAATGGCTTAAGATATATATGATCCCCAAAAGCCTTCTCCCCCTTGTACTGCAAGATTCTTACCAACCAAGATGGTTACACATAGCTGAGGAAGGCCTTGGAAAAATCGGTTTTCAACCTGGCACTCTTTTGTTACAGTCCTTTGAATTAATCTTTAATTAAGCAAAGGATCTGTGACATGGAACGCCAGCAAGATTTAACAAAGTTAAATCAGGGCCTCTGAGGAGATGAGAGACATCATGACAATGGCCAAATATCTTAAAACTTTAGATTCCCACCCCCCCATAGGAGGGCTTTTACACTGACCAGATGTGACACCATGCCATCCAGGCTTTTAGAAGGAAGATATAAGAAGACCCCATATTCTGAGAGGACCTGCCCTTGCTCTCTAGCTGAGGTAGAAACAATAGAACCTTTTTTTCCCCTGCCCGCTTTATAAAGAAATATGCAACACAACATTTCTATCCCTTGTTGATAGATCCGCTGTTGTGTCAGGCAGGGCAAGCTTAGATAAACTATTAGCAGATGAAAAACCAGCCAAATTCTGTGCTTAGGCGATTAGAGTATGTTTCTGAGTTCTGAGTTCCAATTTAGATTTTATTAGGAGTTCTAATAAATAGTGCCTATTTTAACTTTGAGGTTTATAATTAAATGGTTTTATGATGTTATCTTATTAACTTATTAACTTTTATATGTATTTAATTATTTTAATTAACCTTTATATCTATTTTAACTAGCTACTCTGTTATAATTCTATATTTTTTTCATCCAATTGGAGCGTTTTAACATCTACACCTTCATACTTAAAAATGATTTGCTGTGTGAACTTGTATCTGGTCGTGGACCGCAATAAATTATGTTCATTCATTCATAATTGGGTTGATAAAGATAAGCATATGAGGGGTTTGTTCTTTTTATTGTTTCACTTGTTAGATTGTTAATTGTGTTCACATATTCGTCAACATTTTTGTAGACTTGCTGTTTTGAATTTTCCTGGAAAGAAAGTTAAACTTAAAAAGTTTTTAAAAATCAAAACTCAGCAAGGTGCAGCTAAGGAGTGAGCACCAAAGAGGTATTACAATGTAATGAAACTTCTGAAGATGGAATTAAAACCCAGAATGAGGTAGAGGGAATAAGCAAGATTTAAAGTGTAGAAAAGGGATCAGCTGATAGTTTAGCGGAACCACATCAGGATGACAAATTGCAATTCTTAAAAGACAGGGCTTAATACAAACCCTCCTGACCTCACACCTGAACATCATGGGAAGTTGTTAAAGGAACAGGGCAGAGTCTCTGGAAAAAAACCTAGACAAACTGCAGGTAAACCAAATGAGCAATTAGTGGTGCGACAAAAATATGGAATGGATTTACGGAGGATGGCAAAAGCTAGTTCTTTCAGTGGACACCTGAGTGTGAGTGGAAATAATCAAATGTTGACCCAAAATCTATATAGGTCAAACAATAGACAGAATATGACAAGCATGTTAGTAGATGTGTGGTTATTATTACACAATGTTCTCAATGTTCCCAAATAATCCAGTCATTCAATATCAACAAGGTCACAGTTCTCTCCTCTCTCAACAGTTACAATTCTGGTTGAAAAGGCAAACAAGATCTTCACTTTTTGTCTTTTAACTGGGGCAGACAATCTCCATTAAATATATCCCGTGTTTAAAATGTTTCTTGTTAAAGCTTAAAGTTGTAAGTAAAACTTTAATATACCCTTGACAAGGCAAAGTTAGTTTTTAGTCTTACCAATCTTCATCCAATCATAAAGTCTTACTCAATAGTAGAAGAAATAATGAATTGTAACTCCACTAGAAATAAGGCCCGTTGTGGAAATAAATACAACGGGATCTAGAAAGAGGCTCTGGGAGAGTGCTCTGGCTTTGGGCAAACAGTGTCAGCAGGGTATAATGACAAAGTCCACTGTTTTCTCCAGAGGGACTGATCTGTGCTACCTGAAGAGCAGTTGTAATTTTGAGTGATCTCTAGCCCTCACCTGGAGAGTGGCAACAATTGTTACCCAGGCTCCACCCCTCAAATCTCCAGGAATTTCCATACCTAAAGCTGGCAACTTTATCTCCTCCCCTCTCAGCAGCCTCTTTCTAGGCAAAATTCTGTCTTTCTCATTAGCAGGGAGCAAAGCAGCTTACCTCATTCTCTTTGGCTTTGCGATCTGTACAGCAACGCTGTAAGGTAGGTTAGGCAGAAAGTCTGTGGCTGGTCCGAGATCACCCAGGCAGCTTCCATAGGGATGCTCTTGCTGAACAGAAGCAAGCAACCAGGGCTAGTGATGCCATGCCAGTCTGGAGGCATGAAGTCACCCTGAGAGTGCTTGCAGGCCTAGGGTTGCCATTGCCAACAAAGACAAATTGATGCAAAGGAGGATGGAAAAGTCTCAATATCTCTATTTTGCCTTAAATTGGTTTTGATGCCAGCAGAGTGAGAAAATGCCAGAGGCTCTGGGTGGGTGCCCCATGGTAAATGCACCAAACAATTCCTAAAGATTTGCCAAAACACTACTCTGTTGATAAATCGTTTTCTACACTCACAGC
>NW_015164189.1:416967-417462 GCF_001447785.1 Gekko japonicus
CAGGCAACCATCAGCCTACCTTTATCTGCCTGTCTGTCTTCAGGTTTACTTCCCTCCCCCCAGCCTCTGCCTAGGGAAAGGGCAGTCTTTCCCTGCAGTGGGAACCAAAGCAGCTGACATCATTCTCCTCTCCCCCGTATGATCCGCACAACTACCCTATGAGGTATGTTAAGGTTGAAAGTGTGTGAATGGTCCATAATCCCCCAGGCAGCTTTTAAAACATGAACCTAGGACCTACACACCATCCTCTGAAGCGCTCTCAGGTACATATCTGTGGCAGAAATGGGATGACTGCTGGCACCGTTTCCTATCATTTTTTGCCTTGTGGTATTCTGCTTGTGGTGTGATCTGTCTGTTTTGTGGTGTGGCATGATTGTGTTATTGGGTTTGTTTCTGTTGAAGGGGAAGTGATGTGTTGTGAGTGAGGACATATTTTACCTCAGAATACAGCAGGTCCCATATGCAACTGACAATGCCAACTGTTTTGCAGAGGGA
>NW_015164189.1:417572-420434 GCF_001447785.1 Gekko japonicus
TGGGCGGGACTACACAAAGCAGCCAGGCAACCCAGCCAGCGTCTTCTGACTGACAGTTCAAGCCTCCAAACACTGTTGTTGTGAACTGGAACGTTGGGCCCCACTACGGCTTTATATATAAGGGAGAGATAAGGGTGTCTTTTATAAATCCAGAAGATACAGGGTCCAAACCAAAAAATTAATAAAGGTATATAAATCCACCATGCAAGGAAATCTTTCAAAAAGAACCAACACGCCAAAGGAAGACAAAAATAATTTGTAAATCCACTGGGAAAGCCCAAAAATTGTAAATTGTCTTTTATAAATCCAGAAGATACAGGGTCCAAACCAAAAAATTAATAAAGGTATATAAATCCACCATGCAAGGAAATCTTTCAAAAAAAACCAACACGCCAAAGGAAGACAAAAATAATTTGTAAATCCACTGGGAAAGCCCAAAAATTGTAAATTCACTAAATTACTAGTTATATTGACAAAGAATTCTTTTAAAATTCCAGCACGGTGTAGAGGTTCAAATCCAGAGGGGAGAAAATAAAAATGGAAGCAAAAAACCAAAGCTATATTCCAGGAGAGATTTCTTCTTCACCAGGCCAAGTCTTTTTTTAAAGTCTTTAAGTCGTTATTTTATTTTTAAGTCAAAATTAACCAGTTTCTCCCCTTTTCTAAAAAGTCAAAACAATATGACAATATGACAAACTTAAAGTCCAAAAACCCCAAAGTGGGAAGAAGAAAAAAAGCACTTCACAGCAAGCTTAACAAAAATCCATTTACAATCTTCTTAAACATCCAAGTATATCTAGTCTCAAAAATGTCTTAAGGTGGAGAAAGCACAAAGTCTGTAAAAGGGAGAAGTATACCCAAGAACATACTGTAGTGATACCGAAAAAAGGTAGAGACCCTTTACTGCCTGTGTCTTACAGACCTATATCCCTGTTAAACCAGGATTTAAAGATTCTAACTGTGGCTCTGGCAAAAAGGATTAATACCTTTATCTCATAACTAGCAGTAAAGCCCGTTGTGGAACACTCTGACCAGGTGGGTATCATCCCAGGCAGGGATTTAGTGGACAACACTATCAAAACTCTGTCTCTTCTTCGTCATTGCCAAAAATCTAAACATTCTGCCATTTTTTTATCCCTAGACGTTGAGAAGGCGTTCGACTCAGTGGAGTTTTCTTACCTCTTCTCAATACTAGAACAGATGGGTTTTGGACAGAGATTTATCTCTACTATTAGGACATTGTATGCCTCACCCATGACCAAAGTTAAAATTAATGTGTCTCGTTCCCCCTTGGACTTGGGGATGGCACCCCCGGTGGCCGTTGTGCCGCAGGCCGTCCGCGCCCCGTGGAGAGCTGAGTGGCCCAGGAAGCAGGAACGCCCAGGGAAAGGTTGGGGAAGAGGAGGGCCTCAGAATGGCAGGGAATGGGGTTAAGTGCACCCCTGACGCCCCTCTGCCAACACGCTGGGGAGGCTTTCTCTCGTTCTCCGTCTCTGTTTCCACTCGCTTCTCTCTCTGACCATCCGTCCCCAGTGTGTCCTTCCTCCCCGGCCCCCTCAGGTCCAAGCCTTTTATTCCCTCCCTCTCCTCCTCCTGGACCACTCCCCCTCCCCCTTTCATGGCCTCGCCCCTCTTCAAAAGGGAAGATGCCCAGAGGGTGTTTCCCGAGCGTGCGCACGCTGCTGCTGGCCTGGTGCTCTGCTGCCTCCGCCCTTCAGAGGCGTCTCGCGGCCTGTCGTTTGGCCTGCTCGCTCTCCGCCATCCCAACGCCGACGAGCCCGCTCTCGCCTCCGGGCGCGGCCCGCGTCTCGCCCTGGACTCTCGACTTCTTCTTGATCGGCCGGACGTCGGGTCGTCGTCTCTCCGCCGGGCCAGGACTCTGCTTGTAAGTTGGGGAGTGTGCGTTTCCCGGGGCTATTTAGGGGTTCCGGGGTCTGCTGCTCTTGATTCAATCTGAGTTGTTGACAATCAATCATCAATCCATGCATACTGAGTTAATCACTACCTTAATCAAATGGAATAAATTAAATCTAAATTGGATTGAGAAATTTGATTTTATTAAAGCCTTCATATGGCCTAAGTTTATTTTTCTTTTTGAATGATTCCTATCACTATTCCACCTGCTTTAATGAAATGTTGGCAAAACACCCTGCTCAACTTCCTATGGGACAAGAAAAAAACCCAGAATACGTTTTAATGTTTTATGGAGACCTAACTCACTTGGTGGGTTTGCTTTACCAGATTTTCAGTATATCATCGGGCCATACAGTTGTCCAATATAATCAAGATGTTACGTTCTACTACGCAACCTATGTGGGTGGATATTTGCAATAATCTGATTTACCCAAATTCTTTAGAAGATATGATCTGGGTTCCTGAACATTCTACCAAACAAAACACTGATGCCATAGACTTTATATATCCATCTATTAAATGTTGGAAGAGACACACTAAAACTCTACTACCTAAGATATCACGTTATTCTGCATTCCTAAATCAATAATGGTTCTTGCCTGGAGCTGATCTCAACTTAATTAAGATTTGGAGAAATAAAAAAATGTCTCGAATTCTAGATATTGCAACAAAACAAGGCATTCATAGCAAAATTGACCTTGAACAAAAATTGTGCAATCATATACCTTGGTTTCTTTACTTGCAGTTAAGTCACATGCTTAATCACCTTAATGTTAAATACTCTGTTATCTACGCCTCAGACTGAACTAGAATTACTAATATGTGTTTTTGATAACCAAAATAGAGGTCTTATCTCAAAACTTTACTCTCTCTTATTTAAAAACTCCTGTACCAAATCTTTGATTTACCAATCTGCATGGCAAAGAGATTGTGCAGAAATCCTCACCG
>NW_015164189.1:421291-426550 GCF_001447785.1 Gekko japonicus
CTCTTATTTAAAAACTCCTGTACCAAATCTTTGATTTACCAATCTGCATGGCAAAGAGATTGTGCAGAAATCCTCACCGATGAGCTGTGGACTAGCTTTTGGGACTCCACCAGTTTCACTTCCAAAACAATAGCAGTGCGTTTTCAAAATTTAAAAGTTATGACTCGATGGTATGCTACTCCATGTAAACTCTCTTACATCTCGAAAGAGAAAAACTGCTATCAGGTGGGAGATTTTGCCCACTGCTGGTGGAGATGTGCTAAAAGTAAGAACTTTTGGTTGGAAGTGTTAGATATAATTCAGAAAGTTACCATGATACGAGTCCCATTTACACCAGAGACTTTATTCTTAAATGCTTGGCCTCTTAGATGCTAGACCACATAAAGCCACTATTGAGGTCATGTTGGATGCTGCTAAAATGGTGATTGCATCTTATTGGAAGGATGTTAAGGCCCCAACGACGGAGGTATGGTTTCGAAACTTATGGAAGCAGTCACAGATAAATTGAACTATACGTCTCAGCACTTAAATCATTCTAAATTCATTGGGAAGTGGTTCCTGATATTAGACTATATGGCTCAACAACAGTTTATCTCTTCTGAATCGTCTCAATTTCATAAATGGCTCTGAGGGGTTTTTTCGCTTGTGTTTTACTTTTGTTATACCGCTGTAACTTAGTTTTAGCTCTCCATTATTTCTTTCTGTTGTGCATTCTACAAATTATATTTATTCTCTTATGGTAGACTATTAACTATTGTCAAGTTGAAATGTTTAACATACCGTCTGGAAGACATGTTGCTAACTGTACACAAACACTATTCTACATATGTATAATGTTGTTATTGTTCACATTATTTGTTCTATTAATTACTGGATAGATGTGTTACTTGTTCACATCTGTTAAAATTAATAAAAAAAATTAAAAATGTTTGCAAGACCTTGAGTTTCAGGTGGTCCATATTCCCGGGAGTCAGAACGTTTTGGCTGATAGTCTATCTCGATAGGGAGGAGAATGAAAGTGCCTAACTGAATCTATGACAGTAATATGATGTGTATTGTAACTAATATGTTAAGGTTTCCTTTTGCTTATGAAGAATGTAATAGCTTCGACTATGGCTTAACCCATAAGTCTCAGCTTTTCGGGGGGCATGTGAAGCAAAAGTGCCCATGAAGGGTTAAGTTACATGACAATTTGGCTAGTGCAGCTGTTTCAGTTTATTAGTGTTAGTGTGTTGATCTCAAGGACAGGCAGAGGTTCCAATTAACCATACTGAAAGAGCCAGCTTGATTGTAAACTGATGCAGCTGGTGTTTTATGGAAGAAAGTATATCAACACCCCAGTTGGGGAAAGTTAGCCTAGGGGATTCCGGGAGTTCCTGCATGGTTATTGCATATGTGGACTTCACCATGCTCCTCGTCTTGATTTATTGCTGTGCCTCCTGGTGACTACGCTGTGAAGTCAGGTAGTTTAAGGCAGTGTTATTTATTTTCCTTTGTGCTCCCTGAAGTGTTTTGTTGCTGGGTTTGTTTTATCCCTTTTGTCTTCCTTTTCTTAAAATAAATATTTGAATTTAAAACCCAACTGTTGGTTTGTATGTGCTCAAAATTCCTGTGACTCACGAGAAAGCCTTGCAATCTTGACAGGGGTCTCCCTAAATCAGCTGCGACTTGATGGCACCTTCCACCCCCAATCTTATTGGATGTCTCATCAAATTGACTGCATTGACTTGGGGGTGGTGGAAAGTGTCATCACGTCACAGCTGATTTATGGCAACCCCATAGGGTTTTCAGGGCAAGAGACCTTCAGACGTGGTTTGCCATTGTCTGCCTCCACAACATGACCCTGGTATTTCTTGGTGGTCTGTCTCCCATCCAGATATTACCCGGGGCTGACCCTGCTTAGCTTCCAAGATCAGGCTAGTCTGGGGCCAGCCAAGTCAGGACATTGATTTACACTGCGTAATCTGCTTTGAGTCTCAGTGACAAAGGCAGGCTAGAAATAATGCAACTGAATAAATAAACTCAGCTCACAGGGCAATTGTTGTGAGGATAAAATGGAGGAGGAGGGAACAAATGTTGTAGACGGCTTTGGGTCCCTGTTGGGAAGAAAATGGGGTATAAATATTTTTAAGGACTAAATAAATAAAACTGCGGCATCTTAAAAGATAGGGATGTATATTTCATTTTATTTAAACTATTGAACAGTTTAAACTTTAAACACTTAAACACTTTAGACATTAATAAGTGAACTCAACTACCACCTGGATTGCCAAATTTACTGGGTCAGCAGGGAAACATGTATGCTTCCCTGTGGGGTGCTGCCGCCTCCAGGATGGACTGCGGATGTGCTGCTTTTATTTATCTGATTTATAGCCCACCCTCCCCTGTGTAGCAAGGCTCAGGGCAGGTTACAACAGTATAATTAAAACATAAACAAACATTAAAATCCAGATATAACATCAATCAATAAACACAACCAAACGGCACTCAATGGTGCCAGTTAACACATCTGCTTCCAGCCCAAAATTCCACCCATGTGTGCAGCAGGTGGTAACCAGGGGTCATTTTGTAGAAAAAGAGGTGCAGGAGCTCATTAGCGTAACTTATTAGCATAACTTATTTGCATATGCCACACACCCTGACATCACCGGAAGTGTGTCAGAAGGCTCCACTGGACTGTTTTGGATTGCTAGCTATTGGGGAGGGGGGAACGTGCAGAGAGGTTGTAGGAGAGCTTGTACCTAAAGGCGGGGCGGGGACTCTGCAACTTACCTGGCTGCTTTTTGCTCCTCACAGCCCGACTGAGAGCTGCTGGGAGCAGGGCTTGTTGCATGTGCCCGCCCCCTGGGCTCCTTACTGCTGGAGCTCCGCTCCTGTGCGCTCCCACAGGAAATGACCCCTGGTGGTAACTAATACTGAGGAGGAGGAGATTGGATTTATACCCCGCCCTTCACTACCCAAAGGTGTCTCAGAGCGGCTTACAAACTCCTTTCCCTTCCCCTCCCCACAACAGACACCCTGTGAGGTAGGTGGGGCTGAGAGAGCTCTGACAGAAACTGCTCTTTTTTCAAGAACAGCTCTTATCAGAACTACGGCTTGCCCAAGGTCATCCAGCCAGGTGCAAGTGGAGGAGTGGGGAATCAAACCCGGTTCTCCCAGATTAGAGTCCGCGCACTTAACCACTACACCAAACTGAGAGAGAAGAGCAGGCAAAAAGAACACTTCAGGATGGAACTAAGTTGGAACCAGGCAAGGGAGGCCCATACTGCAGGAATTCCGCCACCCCAGCCATAGGCCTGGCGGAACATCTCTGTTTTATAGGCCCTGCGAAACTGCATTAAATCCTGAAGGGCCCGTCTCTCTCTTGGGAGAGTGTTCCATCAGGCTGGCAACCAGAGCTGAAAAAGGCTCTGGTTGAGGCTATCTGGACCTCCTTCAGGCCGGGGATTACCAGCAAGTGTTGCTCCATTGAGGGACATATTGGAAGAGACGGTCCTGTTAGGTATGTTGGTCCCAGACCACATAGGGCTTTAAAGGTTAAGAACAAAATCTTGAACTTGACTCAGTATGCAAAGCTGGTGCAGGTGGTGGAACACCGGCTGTATAGGGGCTCTTGATGATGTTCCTGTAAGGGCACATGCCGCTGTGTTCTGGACCAGTCGGAGTTTCTGGGTTAGTCTCAAGGGTAGCCCCGCATAGTGCGCATTACAGTAGTCCAACCTGGAGGTAACTATTGCATAGATCACTGTGGCTAAGTCACAGGGGGCGCACCATCAAGAGTTGGGAGTTTGATCCCAACTGATCTGTAGAGCAGCTGCCTGGCATGCAGAAGGTCCCAGGTTCAATCCCAGGCAGCACCCATTTAAAGGATAAGATTTCCACTTGAGACTCTGGGGTGTTGCTGCCAGCATGAGCAATAATTACATGGATAGGCTTAGGGTCTATCAGTGTAAGGCAGTTTCTTCTTAGTTCAGCAATGTACTTGGCATGCCAAAGGTCCCAGGTTCAACCCCACACATCTCCAGTTAAAAGCGTCACATAGGAGTTGATGGGAAAGACCTCAACCAGGGCCAGGGCTTGGTGGAACTCTCTGCCAGAGAACATCTGTGCCCTGCAGGATTTATTAATAACAACAATAATACAGTCCACAGTAAACAATGACCAAGAAAACCCAAAAAATAACAACTGTGCACTGTAAAAACCCGCACAAGAGCTTACAAAAAGAGACTTCAACACAATAAGTAATTCAACACATGTAATCCATCACAGGAAAATACAAAACTCCACAATTTCCCCAATAAAGTCTGGAATAGATGTCCAACACTGTTTCAGACTTCAGGTCCTTCCTCAGGAATTAAAAGCCACTACAGGTAGTCTCATTGCAGTTTCTTAACAGGTAAACATAGGAATTAAAAGCCACTACAGGAAATCTCATTGCAGTTTCTTAACAGGTAAACATTATTCAGTTTCTCCACTACAGGAAATCTCATTGCAGTTTCTTAACAGGTAAACATTATTCAGTTTCTATATGGGCCAGGTCTCCTAAGCTTTAGAAAGCACCTACAAAGGTTGCTGCTATGTAAGTTGGACCAAACTTGGCTGAGACTTTGTTTCCCTCTGAGAGATTCATATTCTGGGGAAATTGTGGACTTTTGTATTTTTTTTATGATGGATTACATGTGTTGAATTACTTATTTTGTAAACTCTTCTGCAGGATTTATTACCTTTCCACAGGGCTTGTAAGGTAGAGATGTTCCACCAGGTTTTTGGCTGAGGACAGCAAGTAGTCTGGCGCTCTCAGGTTTCCCGCTCCCCCCTTACCTACCCCCTTGGAGGCTCTGGATAGTTCAATTTTCTATTCAAAGTATTCGCCACCTTGGAATTGCTTTTTACTTATGTCTCTGTGCTGTGAACATAAGAACATAAGAGATGCCAATGTTGGATCAGGCCAAAGGCCCATCCAGTCCAACACTCTGTATCACACAGTGGCCAGAAATACCAGTGCCATCAGGAGGTCCACCAGTGGGGCCAGGACATTAGAAGCCCTCCCACTGTTGACCCCCCCAAGCACCAAGATGACAGAGCATCACTTGCCCCAGAGTCCCTATCTATACCTTGTGGCTAATAGCCACTGATGGACCTCTGCTCCATATGCTTATCTAATTCCCTTTTGAAGCCGTCCATGCTTGTAGCCACCACCACTTCCTGTGGCAGTGAATTCCAAGTGTTAATCACTCTTTGGGTGAAGAAGGACGTCCT
>NW_015164189.1:426633-427274 GCF_001447785.1 Gekko japonicus
GCCGAGGCGCATGGAACGCTGTTACCTTCCCACCAAAGCGGTACCTATTTATCTACTTGCAATTTCTTGCTTTCGAACTGCTAGGTCGGCAGGAGCTGGAACCAGAGACAGGAGCTCACTCCATCATGTGGCACTGGTGTCTCGAACACTGTAAACAGTTTTAACACTGGTTTAATTTAACCTGGATTATTCTGTTTTAATTCTGTTGTAAGAGTTGCAGTGGCTCAAGTGGTTAAGACGCTGAACTGCATGCTGGAAGGTCGGTAGCTCAGCAGTTCGAGACCCAAGTGCCGTACGACGGAGTGAGCGCCCGTCTCTGGCCCCAGCTCCTGCCAACCTAGCAGTTCGAAAGCAAGAAATTGCAAGTAGATAAATAGGTATGACTTCGGTAGGAAGGTAACAGTGTTCCGTGCGCCTCGGCATCTAGTCATGCCGGCCACATGACCACGGAAACGTCTTCGGACAGCGCTGGCTCTTCGGCTTTGAAACGGAGATGAGCACCGCAACCCTAGAGTCAGATTCGACTGGCTTTCGAGCAAGGGAACCTTTACCTTTAAGATGCCCTGAGCCCTGCTTGCAGGGAAGGGTGGCCTAAAAGTCTAAACAATAAATAAATATTGAACTCAAACCGTCGAGGCAGG
>NW_015164189.1:428464-436375 GCF_001447785.1 Gekko japonicus
CCTCTACGACCTGTCCCCCTTCGTGCGCCTCCACCCGGGCGGCGAGCAGCTGCTCCGCGAGCGGGCGGGCACCGACATCCGCGACGCGCTCGACGGCCCGCCGCACCGGCACTCCGACAACGCGCGCCGCTGGCTCGAGCAGTACTACCTGGGCGACCTCGCCAACGCCGAGCGGGGCGCCGCCGAAGCCACGCAGGTAATCCGCTACGTCGAAGCCTCTGACGGGCCGCTATCCGGCGGCGCCTGCCTGGTCCGGGGGACAGGCGGGAACATCCAGGCCAGGGAACCTTCTTGCGACGCCGTCGAGGGCGCCAGGAACGCGGGAGAACCGCCCCACCGGCCCCTCGCTCTCGCTTTCGGATTGCAGAGCGCTTTCAGGGACACGTGGGAGTCGAAGGTGGCGGGGGTCGCGCTCTTCTTCCCCCGCCGCTTCTTTTTCCCCCTTGGGAGTGCTGGGAAAGAGCTCCCCCTGCCACAACCCGGGCTTTTCTTCACGGTGGGCAAACGGCTGGAACTTGTAAGGGGAGGGAGGGAACGGGAAGATAAAGGGCGCCTACGCGGGGCATGTGTGGAAAGGAAAACACGTGTGGGGGGAAAAGGAGACTTGAAGTAGTGGCTGGTGTTTTGTTCGTGCTGCACTGGGATGCTCTGTGGACAGGAGCCCCGACGGGGGTCAGGAGGGCATAGCAAACCATTTCCGTGAAGGGTATAAAGGACTCGCGTCCTTGCAACTGGGGCTCTCCAGACTTGCAAAGTCAAGAGAGCCCTTGCAGTGCCTCCCCCCCCCCCCTTGCAAAGTCAAGAGAGCCCTTGCAGTGCCTCCTCCCCCCCCCCCCCATGTCGCAGGTCCCTCTTTCTCCTGAAAATTTCAGGACTCAAGGTGGGTAATTGGAACTCATGACCACTTTTGAAATGGGGTGTTGCCGGGTAGTATGAAAGAGAGATTCCCTTCCATGAAGCTCACTGAAGAACCTTGGGCCAGTCACTTTCTCCCAATCTAATCTGCTTTACAGGGTTGTTGTGTGAATGATATTAAGGAGAGCCATTGTTGTCACCCTGAGCTCTTTGGAAGAAGGGTGGGCTAAAAGTGCAGTCAATAAACTGGTTCCTTCCTCTGCTCAGATGAAGATTTGATGCTATCCTTTCTGTTCTAAGGTGGTTGTGCCACCTTTGCTGATCTGGTAGCCCACACAGTGGGATAATTGAGAAGCTCTCTTGCTTGACTGGAAGAAAGTGTGTGTGTGTACCTGCCTGCATTCCACTGTGGAACTCCCTGCTTCGCACAGCTATAGTGCTGCCCTGCAACTTAGTTGGTTTTTAAAGAGGATTTGGCAAAATGACAGAGGATATAGGCTTTTGGGGAGAGCCAGTTTGGTGTAGTGGTTAAGTGTGCGGACTCTAATCTGGGAGAACCGGGTTTGATTCCCCACTCCTCCACTTGCACCTGCTGATGTGACCTTGGGTCAGTCACAAGCTCTGGCACAGCTGTTCCTGAAAGAGCAATTTGTGTCAGAGTTCTCTCCGCCCCACCCACCTCACAGGGTGTCTGTTGTGGGGAGGGGAAGGGAAAGGAGTTTGTAAGCTGCTCTGAGACTCCCAAGTGAAGGGCAGGGTATAAAGCCAATCTCTTCTTCTTGTTGTTTATAAATCCAATCTCATCTTCTTCTTGTTTAGGACAGTTAGTTAAATAGAACCTCCACATTCAGAGGTAGTATACCTTTGAATACGAATGCTTCTCAGAAGCATCCAGCTGTTTACTGTTGGGAAACCAAGTGCTTGACTAGATGGACCCCTGATCCAGTGTGGTAGGGTTGCCTTTATGTTAATCTGTATGATGTTCACAGGTTGTCTTTCTGTGCTAAATTGTCTGTCTTCAATCAAAAAAAGGGAACATGAATCTGCCTGTAACAAATGAGGCCAAATTGGGCTCATTGATGGGAAAGAATACCTGCATGGATCGTCAAAGCAGCTCCGAACAGTAGCTGTATGACTCCCAGTTTTTGGGGTGATACAGATAAAGGAAGTTTTGACTTTCCTCTGACACAATTTTGTTGATTGAAACTAATTCTGGACCTTCTCAGATATTAATCCTGGAAGAGGAAAGTAAGGTAGTTTAAAAGAGTCTATTCCAGGTCTTCTGACAGTCTTGCAGGGTTGGTTTTGCTTGGTGTGGAGGAAGAAGGGTGAAGCCCTGCCCCCTTGTGTGTGCGTGTCTCAGATCTGAATTAGCCTCCTCTGTAATGTGGCTGCTATTTCGCTTCAATAAATGTTGCGAAAATATATTACCAGATTTCCCAATGTCCCTTCGGGTTTTCTGGGTTTTGGAAGGTGTGGTGTTTTCTAGGTAAACTTCTGGATCCAGTCCAGTTCGACTGCTTCTGTGTTCCTGTGTATGGGTGTTTTGTTTGCTCCATTCTTCTGATATCTTGCTTTTCTCTTTCTGGGGCTCAAACCAGCCTGCAGAGGGGTTGTTTCTGACTGGGGGGGGGGGTATTCTGCTCCTCCCTTTCTCCCTTTTTGCAAATCAGTTATCCATGCTGTGATCTGAAAATGAATCCCCCTCTCATCGGTGGGGCCGATTTACACATGATGTGCCATTACCCATAACTTCTTGCCTTATGCATTTGGAGGCCTGAGTTTTGAGCAGAATATATGGGTGTGTGTGTTTAACCCTTTCTTTCTTTCTTTGGTTTTGGAAGGTGTGGTGTTTTCTAGGTAAACTTCTGGATCCAGTCCAGTTCGACTGCTTCTGTGTTCCTGTGTATGGGTGTTTTGTTTGCTCCATTCTTCTATCTTGCTTTTCTTTTTCTCTTTCTGGGGCTCAAACCAGCCTGCAGAGGGGTTGTTTCTGACTTGGGGGGGGGGGATATGCTCCTCCTCCCTTTCTCCGTTTTTGCAAATCAGTCATCAGTACTGAGATCTGAAAGTGAACCCCAATTTACACATGATGTGCCATTACCCATAACTTCTTGCCTTACGCATCCGGAGGCCTGGTTTGAGCAGAATATCGGGGGGGGGGGGGTATTTAACCCTTCCTTGAGACCCATTTCCCCCTTTGCTTGCTCCCCCCCTCAACACCCCCCCCATGGTGGAAAAGATACTAAACATGTATTTCTTCCATAATGAGGAGAAAATCGGCATGGGTGACAGGAGAAGCAATTATGAGTGGTAAAGTGACGGGGGAGGGGGAATTGGGAGTTTTTCCTCCTTTGGGTCATGACTGCAGGCTCCTCTGGTGGATTGTCCTCTATATCATTTGGGAGGAGGGAATTGCATGTGATGGTGTGTCATTTGACCCCAGCTTCCATACTCGGAGCAGGCTCTCTTTCGAGCGCAGGTGAAAGGCGTGGCGGGGCACAGCAGTGTGTCAGTTGGGTGCTTAGGTAAATGTCACACGCCCTGCACAGCATGGCACTGCTGGTCCCGTATGGCTAATCATTATCCATGGCGTTGCCTCCCAGGCTTCTCCCAAGTGGCTGTGCCGTGTCACACGTTGACACTTCTCCTCACCCTTGCTCTGCCAATCCATCAGCTTCTCTGAAAAGGAGAGGAAATTATACAGTTGATGGGAAACCTATTTTATTTAAGCAGTTCCCAAACAGGATGGGGAGCTTTCCAAGTGGATTTTTAAAGATACGCAGTTTTCACTTCATGCATATCATGAAGTAAAACATCCCAAGGGAATGAGAGTAGTAGCTCTATAGTAGCTCTGTGATGGCATGTACCTCTTTTTTAAAAACAAAAACAAAAAACCTGGGGTATTGTGATCCTTAACCCCGTGCTGGTGAACTATGTAAAAAGGATTTGTGTTAAGACAGAAAGTCCGTGAATTGGTTGGGCATTCTTCACTGTGATAGAAAAGCCATGTAAGTCATCCTAAGCATGTGTCACAAAAAGGGGGAGAATCAGTCAACTTGAAGATAATGACAAGAAGATTGTGGCTGGGACAGGACAGTTACGATGCTCATCGCTTGTGGTGGCACAGGCACTAGCCAATGGGTGCCTGTGCTGGTAGTGTGGCTGCATTCCACACAGTAGTGATGGTAGCAATGAGTTTGGTCACCCAGGGGAAGGAGTCACACCAGATGCTGGGGTATGTGTTCCGCTTCCCTGAATGAAAAGTCCTAGGAACTAGCTCAGCTGATTTGTCACTTTTGTGTAGTATTTATTTTATGTACAGGTGGACTGCTCGTTTTGGATTGTGGATCTATGGAGAGAGAGAAGGAAACACAGCCAACTCAGAATGGGCTGCCTGCTCCTCGACCTTTCCCAACATCTCAAAACTGCACTTCCTTTCCCCACTGACACCCAGCAGCTCCCTTCCCCCAGCTAGGCAGGACGTTTACATCTTCCAAGCCCTGCTGGGCCCTTAAAGAAAACCATTTCTTCATGCTTAAGGTCCCTTGAGGGTTGATCCTCTGTTCCAGCAAAGGCACCAAAACCCAAAGTTCTCTGCTGTGAGCGAGCACAAGGCAGGGGCTGTCAGTTGAAGGACCACCAATGAATCCCTCTTTTCCCCAGCTAGGCTTCTTTTCTTGCAAGCCCCTGGGTCTCCCCTTGTCTCCAGGTTGGCAGAACAGGTCCCGCGAGTTCAGTGAATGAGCTGAGCTGGACAAACGAGTTCTTATTCCTTTTCCCTTGACATTCCATTGATGGGGTATCAATGCAGGCAATGTCGGAAAGCGGCTGCCAAGGCAGAACGACCACAACCTGGCACCGAAAGAGCTGCTCAGCTGGCAGGGGCGCTTGCCTTTCCCTGCGCTGCTTTATCTTGCCCTTGTCCGATCCTGACCGAAGGACCCTTTGCAAGGACTCAGTGGAAGGTCAGCATTGCATACCCACTTTGGCCTGGCTCTCGCTGCTTTTTATTTATTCAGCCTTGTTCCTTTTTCTATAGAAGCATAATTTTCTGTAGAAAAATCTGTGTTGTGATATCAGGCTGCATCCGCACAGCGTGGAATATTGTGCTGTCATTTGCCCTTTGGGGTTATTCCACCTGTGCAGGGGGCTGGCGTCGGCATACACTGAGGTGGGGTGGCTGCCAGGGGGCAGGGTGTCAGGCAGGGCTTTCCACTCACTTGCTAGTGTTCTACCACTTGTGCTAGGGCTCCCAGCTTCACACGCTTCCGAGTACCACTGGGGAAAGGGCTGCAGGCATCTGTGAGCATGTGTGGTGGGAAGGCTTGTGAGCAGACAGGGGGAGGACATGGAGGCAGGTGGCAGGGAAGGAGGGCATGAGTGGGGGGGTCCTGTGAACTCTACCTGGGGCTCCCCAAAACTTGAAATGTGCACTGCAGCTGTGTGCACTTGTGCGCACTGCACATGAACCTCCTGATATGGTTTTAAAAAAAGGGCTGTTAAGTCGCAGCTGATTTATGGGTAAGGTTGCCATCTCCAGGTTGGGAAATACCTGGAGATTTGGTGGGTGGAGCCAGTTTGGTGTAGTGGTTAAATGCACGGACTCTAATCTGGGAGAACCAGGTTTGATTCCCCACTCCTCCACTTGCACCTGGCTGGATGACCTTGGGCAAGCCATAGTTCTGATAAGAGCTGTTCTTGAAAAAAAGAGCAGTTTCTGCCAAGAGCTCTCTCAGCCCCACCTACCTCACAGGGTGTCTGTTGTGGGGAGCCGAAGGGAAAGGAGTTTGTAAGCCGCTCTGAGACTTCCTTGGGTAGTGAAGGGCGGGGTATAAATCCAATCTCTTCTTCTTCTGAGAGGGGCAGGGTTTGGGGAGGGGAGTGACTCCAATGGGATATAATGCCATCGAGTCCATTTTCTGG
Source organism: Gekko japonicus (assembly GCF_001447785.1). Lineage (NCBI taxonomy): Eukaryota > Metazoa > Chordata > Lepidosauria > Squamata > Gekkonidae > Gekko > Gekko japonicus. The sequence continues at coordinate 434,246 of NW_015164189.1, forward strand.
AGCAGCCATTTTCTCCAGGTGAAATGATCAGTCGCTTGGTAGATCAGTTGTAATCCCAGGACATCGCCAGCCACTATCTGGAGGTTGTATAAATATAAAGACACTCCGTGAATGAATTACGAACATAAGAAGAAAAATTATATTGTATTAAACAATTCAAACATTTTGAAATCTTTGTTAAAGAACCCTTATATATATATATATTTTACAGAGCTAGGAACAAAAAGTACTTGATATAAAGGGAGAATACAATTAGAGTCTACAATTCCTTTGTATAAAAAACTTCAGGAGTGCAATAGTTCCACGTCATATGTGAGTACAGCTATACACGGCTGGCTTCACTGCCGCGTTCACGTTACACTAATTCAGATAGCTGGTACTCTTTAGCTGTGAACTGAAAATTATATTTCCATGTCATATTTACTATATTACAACATATTAACTATATCCCCAGTTGTCAGTACATATATACTCACTGAAATAAAGTTTCAACAATTTTCCTTCACTAGTTTCCCATTCGCTCCACTGATAGGTTCTCTTTATGCCGATTAGGCTTCTGCAGTAGTGGTGGTGATTAACACACAACATATGCCATTAATTATGTACTGACAATCTGGAGTCACAATATTCTGATACAATTTACATCAGTACATAATATCCTATTTTATATTTTTATTTCTAAGAATGAAGTTTCTAATAAACTGGTGGGTAAACCAAAAGCAGGAAAACTGACCTGAAATAACCTACTTGTTTACAGAATTTTATAAGAAACAACTTAAATCAAAATCAGTATTTAAACCATATCTGGAGGTTGGCAACCCTATGGGACCTCATAGGGTTTTCAAGGCAAGAGACAACCAAAGGTGGTTTACCATTGCCCACCTCTGCGCATGAGGTCAGGGCACCATGCACATGTAGCCTCAGTAAATATGCATGTTGCCCTTGTTCCACATGACATGATCTGACTTAGCATGTTTTATTTTGACATATTTAGTAAAGACCACTTAAAAGGTGCCCTCATGCCATTGTTATGTCCCCCAAACAACAAATACTTGGACTGAAATACGTGGAGAGTATTTTTATTGGAATAATGCTTGTAAGTACTGTTTAGCAAAGGAGGGGGAATTCTTGGCAACGTCTCTGCTGGCTCAATAAGATCGAGGTCTGCAAGTATTGAAGCCTGGGTGGGGCCAGAGGCAGTGCAGAAGAAGGGCAGGGACTCTTGGCCCATGTGGCTTGTGGTCTGTAGCTGAGTCAGTTGGCCAGTGTCCAGATCATGCAAAGTGATGGTATCATTTTACTCTGCTCTGGGTAGACCTCACCTAGAGTATTGTGTTCAGTTTTGGGCACCACAATCCAAGAAGGATATAGATAAGCTGGAACGTGTCCAGAGGAGGGCAACGAAGATGGTGAGGGGTCTGGAGACCAAGTCCTATGAGGAAAGGTTGAAGGAGCTGGGTATGTTTAGCCTGGGGAGGTGACGACTGAGAGGTGATCTGATAACCATCTTCAAGTACTTGAAGGGCTGTCATATAGAGGATGGTGTTAGCCAAATTGCCTTTAATTGTTAATTAGTCTGGGTGAAGTTATGATTATTAATTGGCAATAGGCAAATTAGGGTTCTCACCAATGTATACAGAAGACACCTTCGCTGTAAGTATCTGAACAGACACAGAGACTGGATTTAATGAAATATAATGTCTCTTTACTGGAAGATATATATCATTCAAACAATACACAACCACACACACATTTATACATATGCTAGGAAATAAAGATAGATTCTTAACACACTTGCTTTAGCAGGATATTCGTTGGTTGGGCAATATTTACCTGTCTTCATTAGTTGAGCTGTTCCAATGGAAGAATGGAGGGGTTTAGAAATAGAAAATGGTGAACACGTGCTCTGAACCAGCACAACCACGTGGACTCTAGCTGCAGACTAGAGGTTAAAGATGGAGGTAGGGTATGTGGATAGCAAGCTGGACATAAGAGGGTTAAAGCTTCGGTAGGGGTCATGGAGAGGGTAAGTAAGAGAGAGACCATGTGGTCGGGCAGTATCTCTCCCTTATTATAATTGAATAGCAACGTTCTATATTGAACGTTCTAAATTTGGCCCCTTTAGTGTTT
>NW_015164189.1:438212-464146 GCF_001447785.1 Gekko japonicus
CTGGAAGAGGAGGGGGGGGGAAGAGAGGTTGCCTACATGTGCTGGAAGAAATTCCTAGTGGTGTCTGGTGTTCTCTGTCCTCATGATTTTCCATGGCATGGCATCTGAGGTTTGGTGCTGGCTTATGGAACTGCTTCATCTCACAGCAGGTAAGAAAGCTGGTGACTCTGGACTATCACTGTGGGAGCAACACTAAAGGAAAGTGTCCCTCTTTCAGGTGTGCAGTCTCAACAGGTATTCTCAGGTCTCCATGTTGTACAGTCCCTTTGCACAGTTCATATTCCATAAAAACACATTGATAGGCTTGCATGGCAACAATGGTGCGGAGTTGTTTTCTGTTGCCCCAGAAGGTCGGACCAGAATTAACAGGTTGAAATTAAATCAGAAGAGTTTTCGGCTAAATATTAGGAAGAACGATGGAAGTTCAATGGAACAGGCTTCCTCAGGAGGTGGTGGGCTTTCCTTCTTTAGAGGTTTTCAAACAGGCTAGATGGCCATTTGTCAGCAATGCTGATTCTGTGAACTTAGGCAGATCATGAGAGGGAGGGCAGGAAGGGTTGCCTCAGTGCTTAGTTCTTGTGGCCCTTCCTTACACGCCCAAGGAAATGCTGATTGCCACTTGATTCTACGATTCCGTGATTCTAAGTCACTGAAAACTGTTGACACAGTAATTTTAGCACACCCAAAGAAATGTGCATGACATGCTGTAGACGTAGGGTTGAAATTAGAGTTGCCATGGGTGGGCTGAGGAGGGGCACAGCTTGGAAGAATTTTTTGTTTGAAGAATGCAGCCTCATATATTTATTGGCAGTAACAAAGGGTATTGCTGGAAATTCTGGTAAGACCTGGAGCTACCATTTGTGAGAGGAGATATAAATATGAATTTATATGAATAAGAAATAAGAATCAAACTTTTGATTTGCCTTGCACAGCCAATAGGGTGAATTAATAACTAGTAAGTTTGGATTGATACGAATGTGTGGCTTTATCCCTCAGACAGTTTACAAATCAACATAACACATACGCAGTCTTTCTCAATTCCTGGCAAGTTATTGGCTGTGAAAACTTTGGAATGCCTTGACCTGATAGGATGGTGATGATGACACCAAAACTTTGGAATGGCAGGGCAGTGGTAGCACATTGTTTTGGTGTTGCTACCACCCTATCAGTTCACCGTTGTGGACTCACTGTTCCTGTGATTCTCCATCCTCTCCTCCTGATCACCTACAACTGCCTTTCACCTCCTTCCACTGCTGCCAAAGGGCTTCTTGGTGACTTAAGAAAAACAGTAGTAACCATATCCCTTAAAGTGTTACAACAGTGTACTTACTACCAATTTTTAAAAAATTCTTGCTACAGGGAGGGGGAAATGGCATTAAAGCGATGTATGGGGAGGTTCAGAAATCTGAAGCTTCTTATCCATACTGTAAGGAAATCCAATTGTAGTTTGATGTTTCCAGAAAGATGAGAGCAAATTGGGTTTTGGAAGTACTGGAATAAACCCCGGGATACCCCAGAAGGTGAGAGCACAGATTGAGGATAATGTTGGATGGATGCTCTGAAAATCTCACTCCTCTTTGAGAGCCAGGATAGAGCAAATCCACCATATGGAAATGAGCCAAGACTCTGGAAAGTTCTGACCACTTGCAGAAAGTGTTTGGCAACTTTTCAACTTTTAGTCCTCTTTGACCTTGTTGGATCTTTTGTTCTGACTTCTGTTGGACCTTTGAGATATGTTTGGTCTTTTCTGACTTTCTGTATGTGTTAGCGCATTGAGTGAAATTGTGTCAGCTGTTTATGGGTAGTGGGTTTGTGGGCCAGCTTGTCCCCCCCAAAAATGGGAGATGTGATTAAAATAAATATAAATACAAGAAATATAAATACAAGAAAGATTCAATCTGTTTTAAAAGAAATCGTGACATTAGAAGGGAAAGGAGAATAAAAGTTGCAACTCTGCAAACTTCCTGGGATGCACCTTTGAATCTTTCTGCCTAGGACTGAGCTTTGAAGTGAATGGATGGCATATACTTCAAAGCTACCTTTGGAATATCCAGTCTTGAGTTGGTTGTCTAAAATGGGAGAAACACAGAATGATCTTTGGAGAGGGGTGGGATTGCTAACTGACTCACAAGTCAGTGGCAGAACAGTCCTGCTCAGGCCTGCAGGTCCTGCTCCACCCTGCCCTCTAAGGTTTTCACAACACCTGGAGAGGGTTTTCTTTCTCTCTTAGGTAACCACTGCCATCCCCTAACCTTTGTAAGGAATTGCCTGCTGGAAGGGTCAGGACTCCCACCTTCCCATCCAAGTTCTGAGGCCTTGCCTCTGTGTCTCCCGCTGCCCTGTGCCTGGTTACCATGTGGACTGTTTACTGCCTTGTGTGCCCTTGAAGAAATAGCCATTTGCCAACTGGCTGCCTTCCCACTGGTGCTCCTTTTAAAAAAGCATGTCCTAGATGGTGGCAGTCTATGTGGTAAAGAGAACCACTACCAGCATCAAAAGTTAGAAAGTATTTATTAAAGAGAAAATGTTCACAAGCATACTTTTAGCACAGTACAAGATTGAGCAAGGGATTAAATAAATTTCAATCGTTGTACTGTTGATATTTGGCTCTCTTGACTAATGAGTTTGCCCACCACTGCCCTATCAGATGTTAAAATATTAGGACAAGGTCTTTAGCTTAGGAAGTTACAGATCTCTACAGAGTTGTCATTACCTTGAAGCTTCTTTCAGCTGTCTAAGCCAACACATGGCTAATGGCTGCCTCCTCTAGACCTCAGTTGAGTTCTGTCTGACCTGAGACTCAGCACAAAAAAAGCTTCCTCTTGCTTCCAGGAGTTTTATCTTCTCTCTTTTCCACACCCACTGACCTGGTCAGGCCCGGTCAAGGAAGCTTTTCTTGACATTTCCAGAAATTTCTTCCTGAAATCTTTCTAGTCTTAATTCCTCCAAATCTCTGTTGGGGACTAGCCCATCCAATTGTCTCTAGCTAGACCTATTAGCATTTGTATGAAGGTGGGCTGTGGTAAGTCTGGGAAGCAATTGAACTGGCTTCCTCTCTTCCTGCCTGTTCTCTGCCCAGAGAGAAAACAAAATGTTAAAACTCAGAGTGAAGTTTTTGCTCATTTCACACCTCCAACAACAACAACAAAATCATTTCTTCACAGGGTCATAGGTGGGATCACTTACCCATTGGGTTGTGGTTGGATATGATAGGACTACCGGGCAGGAGTCCATAAACGGATCTCAACAGTATAAGCAAGATTCTTGTTAGCAGTTATGTTTGGAAATGGAAGCTGAGGTCCAAATGAGCCATTACAGATAAATGTGTACAATGATAACATGGCAAATGAGGTTCAATGTGGGCAAGTGCAAAGTAATGCACATTGGAGCAAAAAATCCCAACTTAAATATTTGTTGATGGTGTCTGAACTGGTGATGACTGACCAGGAGAGAGATCTTGGAGTTGTGGTAGATAACTCACTGATTAGGAAGAGGACTGAAAACAAATTGGCCACTATCATAATGCCTCTGTATAAATCTATGGTGCAGCCTCATTTCGAATACTGTGTACTGTTCTGGTCACTGTACCTCGAGAAAGATATTATAGCATTGGAAAAGGTGCAGAAAACGGCAACTAAAATGAGTTAGGGGATGGAATACCTTCCCTATGATGAAAGGTTAAAGAGGTTAGGGCTTTTTAGCTTAGTGAAATGACGATTGAGGGGTGACATGATAGAAGTTTACAAAATTATGCATGGGATTAGGGATGGGCACGAACTGAACCACAAAGCAAAATTCATTGCAAATCTTGCCCTGTTTGTGGTTTGGGAACAGAAGTTCGTGATGTGTCTACCGTCCCGAACTTCCACTAACTTTTAGAGTGGTTCATGGATCTAGCAGGAAGCAGGGGTTTAAAGGGACTCTGAGTCCTTTTAAACCCCTGCTTGCTGTTCCCTGTGAAAGCTGCAAAAACAGCTGGGTGGGTGGGGAGGTGCTGTGCAGCTGTTTTGGGCTATCTTGTGTGGTCACTTTAAAGGGACTGCAGAAGACGGCATAAAACAGCTGCACAGCAGGGAGTGCCTCCCTGCCACACAGCTGTTTTTTGAACTGCCTTCTGCGGTCCCTTTAAAGTTTAAATGGACTGTACAAGACAGCCCAAAACAGCTGGGTGGCAGGGATCAAGCTTATCCCTACCACTCAGCTGTTTTTTGGACTTGGAAATTGCAAAGTATTTTACTCTAGAAATGACAAGACAAAGTTGATTTAATAGTGAGGTGAGATGTGTAGCACAGGCAGTCGGGCTAGAATGTGAGGTTTGACCGAGTAATCTCAATCAGACTTCATGGAAAGCCTATCAACATAACCGTCATTCAGGTTTATGCTCCAACTAGAGATGCTGACGAGAAAACTGAAAGCTTTTATGCAACTGTCCAAGAAGAAAGTTGATCACACACCCAAAACAAGATGTGCTGATAATTATAGATGACTGGAATGCAAAAGTAGCAAACAGAGCAGAATCAGATACTGTTGAAAGATCAGGGGTAGGAGCACAAAATGAAGCAGGAGAGCAACTCATAGAATTCTGTGAATATAACAACTTGTGCTTGTGAACACATGTTTCAGGCAGCTGAAGAGACATCTGACTGTTTTGATGTGCAATCTGTACCCAAGGCAGGAGGCTACTGTTAGGATAGCATATATAGAAATTGGCAGAGGTATCAGATCAGGATGTATTTTATCTCTCTCCCTGATCAATCTGTATGCAGACCATAACATAAGGAAAGCTTTATTAGATTTCTATGAAGGTGGAGCGAAAATTTGTGGAAGGAATATTAACAGTTTGGGATATACAGATGACACAACATTACTGGCAGAACATAGTGAAAACTTGAAACAACTGCTGATGAAGGTAAAAAGCAGATTACAGCTGACTGTAAGGCAAAAGTAATGACTACTGAGGAATTACACAGGTTTAAAGTGATGGTATTCCCAGTAGTAATGTATGGCTGCGAGAGTTGTACCATAAGGAAGGCTGAGTGCCGAAGAATAGATACTTTCAAATTATGGTGCTGGAGAAGACTCTTGAGAGTCCCTTGGACTGCAAGGAGATCAGATCAGTCAATCCTAAAGGAAATCAACCCTGACTGTTCCCTAGAAGGCCAGATGCTGAAGCTCAAATACTTTGGCCACCAAATGAGAAGGGAGCTCTCACTGGTGAAGTCCCAGATGCTGGGAAAGATTGAAGGTCAAAGAAGAGGGGGGCAGAAAGGATGAGATATTAGACAGTGTTATCAATGCAACAAACATGAAATTGAGTGAACTCTGGAGGACAGGAGAGCCTGGTGTGATGTGGTCCCTGGGGGAGCGAAGAGTCGAACTTGACTGTGTGAGTGAACAACAAGGTTGATATTGAAGAAATTGAAATTGTTCAAGATGTTCCTTGGTTCCATCATCAACCAAAATGGAGTCTAAAACCAAGAAATCAGAAGAAAATTGAGGCTTTGAATGGCAGCCATGAAGGAGCTAGAAGAGATCCTTAAGCATAACAATGTACTGCTGGCGACCAAGATCAAGGTAATTCATACTGTAGTATTCCGCATTACTATCTTTGGGTGCGGAAGTTGGAGAGTGGAAAAAACTGACAGGAAAGTTGATTCACTTGAAACGTGGTGTTGGAGGAGAGTTTACAGATGCTGTCGACTGTCAACAAGACAAATAAGTGGGTTCTAGATCAAATCAAGCCTGAACTCTTTTTTAAAGCTAAAATGATTTAACTGAGGCTATCGTACTTTGGTCACATAATGAGAAGATGAGTCCAGATTCCTCAGGGAGGTTGTCAGAAGCAGTGTGGTTGTGAGTGCCCAGCGAACACCTTTCATGTCTCTGGGCCTGTGGTAAAATGTAGAGTTAGTATTTGACCATTTCTGAGTCCTTGGGGGAGGATGTCTTTCTCCCAAACTGGTAGATCAGTTTCTCATTCTTCTGTATTTGTTTTGAATGGACCAAGAATAATTCAGAGAGTGCTTTCAATTCTTCCATTGCCCCTGTTTTTCCTCAAAGTACTCTACTTGAACAGTGGTGCTGGACAGAGAACCTAAAAGGAACAGGTGGCAACGGGATGGACGAATATCATATTTATGCATCCTGCACAAATGGCCAATGGGAGGGGCATGCCAGTGGGACTTAAGTCAACCCATATCCTGTCACCTGTGTAACTGCAACACTCTAACTCAGGGGTGTCAAACATACATCCTGTGGGCTGGAACCGGCCTATCCAGAGCTGTTATCCAGCCTGTGAGCAAATGGTGCTGTTCTCAGCCCATGAGGGAAAAGGCATCACGGAAGGACAAAATGCCCCCCCCCCCGGGGGTTTGGAAACAGCCTCTCTGTCAGGTCTTTTCCTCAGCCCTGCTACTTCTGTGGGAAATGCCAAGGGGGGGTGGGGGGATCTTGGAGAGCCAGGCTTTTGTGGGTTCCCCAGTAGATCAATTGGTTTCACTGCTAGGAACCGATTACTTTTCTTTGTATTTGGAGTTAAAAAAATAGTATCATTAATTGAGTTTTCCTGTGTCCTTTATAAAGATTACTAGGGAGCAAAGCCTATTGTGGACGAAGACAATGGGCCCTAGAAAGGTAGGGTGGGTGGGTGGTAGATAGGTAGATGGATAGTTAGAGGGGTTTGGAGAAAGAGAGGAAGGAAGGTAGGAAGGAAGGAAGGAAGAAGGGGGAGGGGGAGAGAGACATAGACAGTCAGTAAGCCAGACAGAGATGGAGGGAGGGTGGGATAAGGGGGGGGGAATCCGCCCGCAGTGAGTGGTGATGAGCTGCCGCCGCTGGCGGCCTTCCACTGATTCCCTCCAGCCCTGTCTAGTTGGGTGGGGGGAGAGTCGGGCGGCAGTGAGTGGCTTATCGGCGCTGCCGCTCTTCAAGTGCTCCCTGGTCCCACTCACCCACCAGGTGGTTGTCAGCAGTAGTTTGACGTCTGAGAGCTACAGCCTTTGTGTTCTGAGGTGGGACTTAGGCGACACGGCCAATGGAAGCTGGGGAACCTTCTGACAGATAGCTCGACCCTCCAAACACTGTTGGTGCGCATTTTCTCTCTGCTGCGTGACGCAGCCTTTGTGTTCTGAGGTGGGACTTAGGCAACACGACCAATGGAAGCTGGGGAAGCTTCTGACAGACAGTTCAACCCTCCAAACACTGTTGATGCGCATTTTCTCTCCGCTGCGTGATGCTGCGTCTTACTCAATTATATATAAGGGAGAGATATCGCCAGTACCTGGCATTGCATTTTATGGCACACATGGCCCGACCTGACAAACTGACATTTATATCAGATCCGGCCTTTGTAACACATAAGTTCAACACCTCTAACTGCTATACCACAGTTGAATGAATGAATGAATGATGTTTATTTGCGGTCAAAAACCATTTATCAAAATAATACATGTTCGTTAAATACAAGCAAATTAGTTTTCAGCTCTAAAAATAAACATATAACCTTAAAATCATTATAATTTTAACAGCCCATTATATCAAAATAATTATAAGATGTTTAAAACTAAACTGCTTATGAGTCATGCAAAAGGTAAATGAGGATTCTACTTGATCTGCTTCTTATTGTGAAATTTTACCAGTTGCAAGCAGACTTTTGCTATTTGTCTGGAGATCTGCTGATTATCCTCTATGAAAAGTCTCTCTAGATCAGCACTATCTGCATCAAGTGCTGGTCTATCCAAGAGGGGGGCAATAAGCTTATATCCCTATAAACCTGATGTAAAGGACAGCGAAAGAACATGTGGAACATGTTCATTGCTGGCATACAGAGTGGGGATAACAGGCTTACGAGGCTGCTTGTGAAGGCTGGCTCATCTGGTTTGATGGCTTAGGTCTGTGCCGACCTTTCTGGCTCAACCGCATTCTAGTAGCACGATTCATTTTTTGATAAGGGGTTTGCATCTGGAGGGGAGCAGTGCTGGATTCTCTGCTTTTGCAATGCTGTCTGATGCATCTGTCATCAAGCTTGTAATCTGTGTGGTGCATGGCTCCGTTTAATTTCACACGTCCGTGGAATTTAAAAGAGGCCCTGCACTTTTTGCAACCTTTTGCAAGTTTATGTGTTTTCGGTAACACACACCCAGATCGTGCCACATTTGCTAACAATAAGTGTGTTTATGGAGCTGGGTGTGTCCCATGTTTGTTTATTTTTGTTTTCTGGATTGTTCTTGCTTGAGTTTGTTGGAATGAGTTCATTTTTGTTGCAATGGATTTCCTGACTTGCAAGGAAAATGGAAGAGCTTGGTGAGGGCTGAGAACAAAGGGCTCAGGTGATGTCGGCCTCAGGAGCCCCAGGTGCAAAGGAGACAACCGGGACACTAGCTTGGATGGCTGCTCAAAGGCAAAACCAAGATGGAATTGGCCTGTGACCACAGAAGTAGCTTTGGTGATTGCCTTTGCTAGCAAAGTGTTGGCATGACTCTAGGGAAACATTGTTCAGGATGGTTTCCTAAGAATATATGAGGCCTTGGCCAATGGGAAGACCAGCAGGAAGGATGGTTGACAGTTTACTGATAAGGTGTACAGCCTGACTGAAGAGTTTTTGCTACCCTCAGGCAAATTAAAATTGCTACTGCTACTGCATAGTGGGAGTACATTAAATGATCAAAAGCTGGAATTATTATTGTTGTTGTTGTTATAATTATTATTTTATTTTTATTTCCTTTTTTAAAAGTGCATCGGTCTTTGAATGTTCTCTATTTCCTCTGTCTATGCCCCAGGCAGTCAGTGGGGATTGGCCAGCTTTTAACCGCGTCCTCCAGAATGTGGAGGATTTTATCTAGTTCACAGGTCAGAAGCAGCAAAACAAAGTTCGAGTCAAGTGGCACCTTTGAGACCAAGAAAGTTTTATTTAAAGTGTAAGCTTTTGCGTGCAAAATGCACTTCTTCAGACAAAACTGGAATGAAATCTCAAAAGCTAGTGACAGGGGAAAAAGAGGGTGGGTGGGGGGGAAGCTGTTAGGAGAGGCCACCCAGCGCCCACACGCAGACCCAGAGCCGAAATTGGAATGGGGAGCTGGTAGGTTTCAGTGGCAAATTATGTGGGCTTCGGAGTTGGTACAGTCCGGGGACATCCCCAGTCTTTGTTTTTGGGTGCAGCGGTGTTCAAACCCCTCTAATTCAGGCACCATAATCTCCTTTTGAATCAGAAGACCGAGGCTTGACTTCCAGCTTTCAAGGCCAAATATGCTCCTGCTTCTTACTGTTTTTCCATGCTGTGGATGGTGTGTAACCAGGGAAGGATTACAAATTCCATGCAGGGCAATTTGTCTGGTTGGATTTTTAAATCTTATTAACTGGTGTGGGGCATTTCTCAAGGTTTGAAAACACGCTTAAGATTTCTGAAACTATTTCCTTGTGTGCAATTTGCAAATTACACAGAGGATGCAAAGCTAATGCCAATGCAGGCGTTAACCCTCATTTGCAGCACAGCACTTAGCCAGTTTGTCTGCGTATTTTCACATCATACACCAAAATGGGTGAAAGATTGGGTGGGGGCTGGCTTTTCAAGATGATGACTTGAGAAAGTGAAAAGGAGAGAGAGATCTCATGAAACTTGCTGCCAGAAAAAATTTTATTGGAAACACGCAATTGAGTACAGTGGTGATGAGCCTATCTTTATTTATTTGCTTTATTTATACTTTATAATTTATTTACTGATTTTATAATTTATTTACGGATTTTCTATTTGAGAATCAATGTAGATTACATGGCATAGAACAATGTAATTGAACAGCGTGAGAGACCTAATAAGCAGTGCAATAGGACTAGGATTACAAAAACTAGGAAAATGCAAAAAAGTATCAGACGTGATCAGACCCCACCCACCACAGGTTTAAAAAATTCACCTATGGAAGATGTATAACAGGATTCACACCTTTTTACCTCAACTCCTTCTTTTTTTTATAAAGAGAATTTGCTCTTGAAAGCAGGGGCGATTACCAGTTTTTGAAGGCCCTGAGCTAAAATCTGTAACTGGGCCCCCTTCCCCCCTTTGTTAGAACCTCTTTCTTCTCTAGCCACACCCCCTTCCAATTGGCTCCTTCCCTTTGGTTCTACCTTTCCTTCTTTAACAACTCCCTTTTCCATTTCAATTTACTTTGATGAAAACAAACTTTTGCTTTCTTAGTTACCTTTTATTAGGTTGTATAAGACCTACAACACCTCATAGAACTAACACCAAAAAATGATGTCCTCATCATCATAGGGGTACGGAATGTTAAAGTAGGAAGTCAAAAGGTAACCGGAATAACAGACAAGTTTGGCCTTGGAAAGCAAAATGAAGCAGGGCAAAGGTTAACAGAGTTTTGTCAAGAGAACACACTGATCATAGCGAACACCCTTTTCCAACAACCTAAGAGGCGACTCTACACATGGACATCACCAGATGGGCAACACCGAAATCAGATTGACTATATAATTTGCAGTCAAAGATGGAGAAGCTCTATCCAGTCAGTAAAAACAAGACCTGGAGCTGACTGTGGCTCAGATCATGAGCTACTCATTGCAAAATTCAGACTTAAACTGAAGAAAATCGGGAAAACCACGAGGCCATTCAGGTTTGACCTAGATCGCATCCCTGATGAATATACAGTAGAGGTGAAGAATAGATTCAAGGGTCTGGATTTGATAGATAGAGTGCCTGAAGAACTATGGACGGAGGTTCGTGACATTGTACAGGAGGCAGCAATCACCACCATACCAAAGAAAAAGAAATGCAAGAAAGCAAAATGGCTTTCTGATGAGGCTTTACAAATAGCAGAGGAAAGAAGGAAAGCGAAAGGCAAAGGCGAAAAGGAAAGATTTACCCAACTGAACGCAGATTTCCAGAGAACAGCAAGGAGAGATAAGGAGGCCTTCCTGAATGAACAGTGCAAAGTAATAGAAGAAAACAATAGAATGGGAAGGACTAGAGATCTCTTCAAGAAAATTGGAGAAATCAAGGGAGCGTTCCATGCAAAGCTGGCCATGATAAAGGACAAAAACGGTAGGGACCTAACAGAAGCAGAAGAGATTAGGAAAAGATGGCAAGAATACACAGAAGAACTATACAAGAAAGACCTCGATGTCCTTGACAACCACGACGGTATAATCACTGACCTCGAGCCAGACATCCTGGAATGTGAAGTTAAATGGGCCTTAGAAAGCATTACTAACAACAAAGCTAGTGGAGGTGATGGTATCCCAGCTGAGCTATTCAAAGTCTTAGAAGAGGATGCTGTTAAAGTTCTGCACTCCATTTGCCAGCAAATTTGGAAAACGCAACAGTGGCCACAGGATTGGAAAAGATCAGTATACATTCCAATCCCAAAGAAGGGCAATGCCAAGGAATGTTCAAACTATCGCACAATTGCACTCATATCACACGCTAGCAAGGTCATGCTCAAGATCCTACAAGCTAGGCTTCAACAGTACGTGGATAGAGAACTACCAGAAGTACAAGCTGGGTTTCGAAGAGGTAGAGGAACGAGAGATCATATTGCCAACATTCGCTGGATTATGGAGAAAGCAAGAGAGTACCAGAAAAATATCTACTTCTGCTTCATTGACTATGCTAAAGCCTTTGACTGTGTGGATCACAACAAACTATGGCAGGTCCTTAAAGAGATGGGAGTACCAGACCACCTCACATGTCTCTTGAGAAACCTGTATAAGGGCCAAGAAGCGACAGTTAGAACCGGATACGGAACAACTGATTGGTTCAGCATAGGAAAAGGAGTACGACAAGGATGTATACTGTCACCTTGCTTATTTAATATATATGCAGAGTACATCATGCGAAATGCTGGCCTGGATGAATCACAAGCGGGAATTAAGATTGCTAGGGGAAAGATCAACAACTTCAGATATGCAGACGATACCACTCTAATGGCAGAAAGTGAAGAGGAGCTCAAGAGCCTCTTGCTCAGAGTAAAAGAGGAGAGTGCAGAAGTGGGCTTGAAGCTCAACATCAAAAAAACCCTAAGATCATGGCATCCGGCCCCATCACTCCTTGGCAAATAGAAGGGGAAGTTGTGGAAGTGGTGACAGACTTCACGTTCCTGGGATCCCAGATCACCGCAGACTGTGACAGCAGCCATGAAATTAAAACTTTTGATGCCTGCTCCTTGGGAGGAAAGCGATGGCGAACCTAAACAGCATGATAAAAAGTAGAGATATCACCCTGCCAACAAAAGTCCGCATGGTCAAAGCAATGGTATTCCCAGTAGTCATGTATGGCTGCGAGAGTTGGACTATAAGGAAGGCCGAGCGCCGAAGAATAGATTCTTTTGAACTATGGTGCTGAAGAAGACTCTTGAGAGTCCCTTGGACTGCAAGAAGATCAAATCAGTCAATCCTAAATGAAATCAACCCTGACTGTTCCCTGGAAGGCCAGATAATGAAACTGAAGCTCAAATACTTTGGCCACCAAATGAGAAGGGAGCACTCACTGGAGAAGACCCTGATGCTGGGAAAGATTGAAGGTCAAAGAAGACGGGGATGGCAAAGGATGAGATGGTCAGACAGTGTCATGGATGCAACGAACATGAAATTGAGCCAACTTCAGAGGACGGCGGAAGACAGGAAGGCCTGGCGTGATCTGGTCCATGGGGTCGCAAAGAGTCGGACTCGACTGTGCAACTGAACAACAAAAAAGACAATATAACTTAGATGTAACATTGGTGTAACGACTATATTTCTTTTTCTATAACAATGTTCTTTTAAATATGACTTGCATATGATTTTTGCAAACAAAAACTGACTGAAATCCAAAGCCCCTGAGTGTCCTGGCAGTGATGCATATAGAGATGTGAAGCCCTGGACATTTTCTAGAAATTTACATCTCTAGGTGCGTGTAAATCAAAACACTTTCTGCCTTGTTTTCCTGCAGCAAAATGGTGCACCACAGTATCAAAATCGACATATTCTGCTTCATGTGATTCAATTGCCATGACTGCTGAAGCATTCAGTTGATCTTGGGACACTTGTGACCTGAGATAGTTCTTAATTCAGGTTGCTGAAGTTCCTTATAGTTGATTCAGTTGAAACAGGAATAGTCAGCAACAACTTCAGAACCACAGTGAATGAGGTATGATGCAGCACAAAGTCTCTAGAAGGGATCATTCTACAAAGAAGGTTAAACAATAATCCATTTTGTTTAAAACCAAATTTCCCCTTCCTTTATTTACACATGATGAGCAGCTTCTTGTAAATGCATGAAGATTTTCCCCACCTGTATTGTTTGTTCCACTTCCACCTTCCTGGGTTGCAGTGTGTCAAATGGGAATCCCCACCACCACCACCACCAATGTATCACCATAAAAGTGTCTGTTTCTTCCTCTGAGCATGAAATGAGGCTTTGCTCACAGAACACACGGAAGGGTGTCTGTTCTTGGATCGATGGCCCCTTTGATTCACAACACCATCTCCCGTTGAACTCAACCCCCCCCCCCAAAAAAAAACCCCAACAACCCTGCTCTGGTTTGGCTCTATGTGACTTGCTATAGGAAGACTCGAGAATAGCTATAGGCACTCGAACTGGAATGTAATAGGGTTGTCAGCCCTACGTGGGGCCTGGAGATCTCCCAGAATTACAAGTGATCACCAGACTACAGAATTATAGAATCACAGAGCTGGAAGGGGCCAGACAGCCCATCTAGTCCAACCCTCTGCTCAATGCAGGATCAGACTAGAGCAGTGATGGCGAACCTTTTAGAGACCGAGTGGCCAAACTGCGACCTAAAACCCACTTATTTATCGCAAAGTGCCAACACGGCAATTTAACCTGAATACTGAGGTTTTACTTTAGAAAAAACAACTCATACATTAACTTAAGATGATCCAAACAAAGTAAGGAAAGCAATCCCAAATGCTTTCATTTACTTAAAATTATTTGGCAGAGAATTCGACACTTTAATGATGGTCTGGGCCTGGCTGGGGCGATGGCACGCGTGCCAACAGAGAGGGCTCTAAGTGCCACCTCTGGCACCTGTGCCATAGGTTCGCCACCACTGGCCTAGAGCATCCCTGACTAGTGTTTGTCCAGCTGCTGTTTTAAGACTGCCAGTGAGGGGGAGCTCACCACCTCCCTAGGCAGCTGACTCCACTGTTGCACAGCTCTTACTGTAAAATGGCTACTTCAGAGGGTAGATTCTATGACATTATACCCAATTCACATCTCTCCCCCAGCTTCTGAGGTTCCATTGCCAAAATCTCCAGGAATTTCCCAACATGGAGTTGGTAACCCTAGTAAGCATGTGCACGCGCACACTTCTGTCACATCTATAGCCTGCCTGGCAAGGTGGTTGCATTTACAAAGCGCAAGCCCCTCCTTAAAACTTCTTATGATGTCTCACTTCTGTAATGCTTTGGTAACCTGGGACTGTCTTGTTTGTTCCTGTATGCTGTGTGATGGGTCTCTGACCGTAATAAACTCTGATGATGATGAGCCTGCCTGGCATGCCGGGGAAGGGTGGCTTTATTGCTTCACACAGATGGGAAGGGAAGCTGGGGGGGGGGGGGTCTCCCCCTACAGGTACAGTGATCTCCCCCCCTCCCTGAGTCCAGCTAAAAGAGAAGGCAAAATCGTGGCCAGCACCAGTTCATCAGTGCCATTGTACAATGATTTTAAAATGCTGTAATGACCCAGTCCACTGTGGGCTTGTGGTGCAGAGCTCTTCCTCTCCGAAGTGTTTTCAAGGGGCAAATCAGATGTGTGGGTGCCTGCACACACTGTAAAAGGGTCACGAGTCCACTTGTGGAAGGTGGAATACAAAGGCTGCTTCCGCCACTGACCCCCTCTGTTGCCAGCCATGTTGGAATTCTCCCTGCCCCCCTGGTCAATATAAAGCAAAAAAACAAAAAGCTCCTACCTTATGTGCTGCTGATGAGGGGAATCCGTGGCTGGAACAAGCTAGGGAGCTGAGGCATGTAAAGGACTGTGTCACGTGCTTCTGAGCAGGTAGGAGCAACTGCTTTGTGCAGGAAACAAAAGTGCCAAGGGAAAGCCGGGGAGGGAGGTGAGAGGAGAGAAGGAGACTCCCTCCCTCATTGGCAACAAGAAAAAAAAGAAGAATTGTGACAGATCTGAGAGAGTTCTCATCCAACCTCTAGTTCTGATTGGAGGGGCATGACAAATGATTGATGGGGCCCAACCCCCTTTTGTACCACCATGGCTAGGGGGCTGGGAACTGGAGGGGAAAGGCTCTGGAAGGAACAGTTTTCTCTGTTCTCTGCCCCCCCCCCCACCAACATGGAAGGAACAGTTTTCTCTGTTCTCTGCCCCCCCCCCCAAAAAAAGAGGTTATACCTACAAACAGGATAACAAATGACCATTGATATTTCATTGCAGTCTTTTGTATTTAATATATAGATTGTGTCTTCTAATATATGTGTGTGGGTATGTTTTATACATGTACACACACACGTACACACACCCTGCAGAGTGCAGGGGGTTGGACTAGTTGACCTGCAAGATCCCTTCCAACTCTAACATTCTATGATTATCCTGTTTCCCCCACCATATCTGTTTTGGATTGCCTCACAGTGTATTTTAGGGCTGTGTTTTAGGGGCAGATCATCTGCTTTGCTTGCAGAAGGTCCCAGCTTCAATCCATGGCATCGTCAGTTAAAAGGATCAGGTGGTAGGTGGTGTAAAAAAAGTCCCTACTGGAGAACCTGAACAGCCGCTGCTGGTCAGAGTAGACAGTACTGACCTTGGTAGATCAGTGGTCTGACTTAGGTAAAGGGCAGCTTCTTATGTTCAGGCAGCCTTTGAAACAAGAACGCAGCTTTATGTAACAGTGGTACTTTTAAAAAAATCAGTAGGACATGCTTGTTTTGTGCCATAGCATCCAGACCTTATATCGAGTGCTGTCTCCTATGAATGTATGCACAACTTCCACTCTGCCATGGTTTTTCAGCATTGCTTCCCTCCAGTAAGTCTTTCCATTTCCCTTTACTGCTACTGGATAGCCCAAGTCCAGTTTCTTCCATGTTTCTGCCGATGCAGCAGACTTTGGAGTCCCTGGATTAAGCTGCCACTCCCTTTTCTCCCCAATTCCTTCATCCGCATCCAGGTAATCCTGTTTTTTGGGCTAGAACTGAGTCTTGGCATCCACTTGTGGTAAATGCAGTGGCTTACCAAACTCAGCAGTATTTGAATGCTAGTGAAGTTGGGGCAGGCAAAGTTGATGGCTTAAACTGTAACTTGCTAAATGGGAAGGAAATAAGCCTGTTTTAATTACACGAGAAAAATAGCACAGGTTACAATTTTAATGCAATATTTATATACTGCTTTTATGGCATGCACTCAAAGTGGCTCCCCGGCAATGCTCCCTCTAAGCTGTAGAGTCCTGTGAGCAAAAATTCTATTTTGTGAGCAACTGACATTAAAGCTGTGAGCAAGAGATTTGGCTACTGCATAAATTAGTCTGCTCTGGAGCCATCCTTCCTGAGGTGAGACAAAAATGTGTGAGCCGGAGGCTAAAGAACAGACTAATTTATGCAGTAAAACATTAAAACTATCAACAGATGATCAAAGAAAGTGAAAGCAGCATGCAATGCAGAGGAAACTCAGCTTAGAGGGAGCACTGCTCCCCAGTATACAGATTTTTTTTTTTTTAAATGGCTTCATTTATCCCCCATTTTCCTCCAGTGGCCTTCATTCTCCTGTCCTCTATTGCATCCTCACAACAACAATCATCTGAGATAAATTAGGCTGAAGGGATCTAACTGGCCCCAGGTCACGCACAGAGGCTGATTCTGCATTGGCTTTTCCCTCCGTTGTTTTAGCAAACCCCCGTTGGAACAGAAATTCCCCTCTGCATTGCATGCTGCTTTCACTTTCTTTGATCATCGGATTTTATGGCACCTTCTGCATAGATTTATTGCCATTCAGGGGTGATTTTGCAGTCAGTACGGTGTTTCCCTGAGGTGTTTGAATGTGGTTTTAAATTGCACTTTGCCCTCCCAGTTGAGAAAATGTGGAGTGAATGCTAGATGCAGAATTGCCCTTAAGTTTCCATTGCAGATTTGGGATTCGAATTTGGGTCTCTCAGATCCTAGCCTGGCAGTCTAACTGCTACACCACACTGGCATTAAAACTATCAACAGTAGATTCTGACAATCAGCACAACCGGAGGTCCATTTCCAAAGGCCCCTTTAAATAATTCAGCTTTGCCTTTTTTCCTAAAGATCCCCAGTGATTTGCACTTCTTCGTGTTTCTATTGGCAGCCTGTTCTGAAGAACTGGAGCTACCCTGGAAAAGCCGAGCACAAGCTGAAATTGCCCTAACCTCCCTCAGTGTTGGGCCTATATGCAGCTGAGCAATTGCAAGGGCTTATATTGAAAGATTTGGTCCAGCAGGTATGTTGGTCCCAGACCATTCAGGGCTTCCAAGCTTGGAGTGAACTCAGAATCCAACCAGCATGTGATGTTTCAAGATTTCAGTAATATGGCCAAATTTGCAAGCTCCTATCAGCAACTGGACAGCTGCATTGTCTCCTAATAGAAATCTGCAACTTGGCTTCAAAGACAATCCCATGCAGAGCATGTTGCAGTAATCTAGTCTCAAGGTTACAGTCGCATGGATTAGTGGTGCTACATCAGCTGTATATCTAAGAGGAGATGCAGTTTTAGGGTTTGATGTAACTGAAAGAAAGCAGTCCTAGCAACAACACTGACCTGATTCTCCATCCATGAGACTCTTAACCGAATCCACCAGAGCCATAATGACACCATGAAATGGTGGTTAAAATGCCTCTTAGAACACTGGCTTTTTCAACTAGCATTGTCTCCGTCTTAGCTGGATTCAATTTAAAGTGGTTTTCTCTTAGCCACTTGGCCACAACTTCCAAGAAATGCTTCCCTGAACCCGATTTGCTTAACCACAGCTGCATGTTTTTTAAAAAAAATTCTGTGGGGGCCAGACTTAGCTTGGGAACTATTGTGTGTGGAGGAGGGCCTCATGCCTTCTCCCCTTCTCCCCCAGGTCATTTTCCTGAGCCAAAATGGTCCCTGGGCCAGTGTGTTAGAGATATGGGGCTGGGTTTCACCCTCATATTCATGACACCCCACCCCCAAACTCAGGGTAATTCCATCAAATGGCTCTTTTTGTTGTTGTTGTTCAGTCACACAGTCAAGTCCGACTTTTCGCGACCCCATGGACCAAATAACGTCAGGCCCTCCTATCTTCTGCCATCCTCTGGAGTTTGCTTAATTTCATGTTTGTTGCATTGATAACATTGTTTAACCATCTCATCCTTTGCCGTCCCCTTCTTCTTTTACCTTCAGTCTTTCCCAGCATCAGGGTCTTCTCCAGTGAGGGCTCCCTTCTCATTTGGTGGCCAAAGTATTTGAGCTTCAGCTTCAGTATTTGGCCTTCCAGGGAACAGTCAGGGTTGATTTCTTTTAGGATTGACTTCTTTTAGGATTGACTGATTTGATCTCCTTGCAGTCCAAGGGAATCTCAAGAGTCTTCTCCAGCACCATAATTTGAAAGCATCTATTCTTTGGCTCTCGACCTTCCTCATGGCCCAACTCTCACAGCCATACATTATTACTGGGAATACCATTGCTTTGACCATACAGACTTTTGTTGGCAGGGTGATGTCTCTACTTTTTATTATGCTGTCTAGGTTTGCCATAGCTTTCTTCCCACGGAGCAGGCGTCTTTTAATTTCATGGCTGCAGTCACCGTTTGCAGTGATCTTGGATCCCAGGAATGTGAATTCTGTCACTGTTGAGTTTCAAGCCAACTTTTGTGCTCTCCTCTTTTGTGCGCTGCTCTTTTGGTCCTCTTCACTTTCTGCCATTGCTCTACATAGCTTTAAAGAGTGTAGGGGAGAGGACATTCTATCCCTGGGGCAGCCCAAGTGTCAGTTCCTAGTGACATCTTCCTACCCTGTGTTGATAAAGACTCTACTTGTTCCAGATTGGGGGCTGCGCTTTTTGTAACAGGGTTGTGTCTCTGTTGGTGGGGAGGTGTTGCCAGCCTGCTTTTGCACCTGGAAGCAACTTCTCTAAAAGTTGGGGCAGGTTTGTTGCAGAATATTTCCAGAGAGCTTTGTTTTGTACAGAGTTACGTGATAATTAACCATAGGTCCCTTCTGCTCAATTTTCTGTTCCCTCTAAGCTGAGTTAGTGTGAGTTAGCTCAGTTTTTTAGCCTCCAGCTCGCACATTTTTGTCTTGGCTCAGGAAGGATGGTTCCAGAGCAAACTAATGTATGCAGTAGCCAAATTGCTCATTCACAACTTTAATGCCAGTAGCTCACAAAGTAGAATTTTTGCTCACAGGACTCCACATCTTAGAGGGAGCATTGCCTGGAAGCCTTTCTGGTAGTGCTTGAAGCAGCATCATGCTAAGAAGTGGGGTGTCTTGAACATCTTACCCTTTTCACCTGAACAGCAACAGTCCTTACAAAATGGCCACGTGTTAGAGACAGAGGAGGAAGCTCGCGTATTTATGATTGTGTTCAGCAATGTTCTGTTTTAAGACTGGGTTTTTAAATTATTACATGCCCTTAAGTTAAGGAAATCCAGGCTATACAGTTATGTCTCGGTCTCTGTTCATAAACTTTGTAATTTATTATCTCTTTTTTTTAATCTGGTAAATTGAAGTGCCCATTGGGTAACAATAAAAGCTTTTGTTCTTTGTACAATATTTTTATTGTATATGTAAAAAAAAGTCACCTGCAGGTGGGAGAGGACAAACCAAGGCATATGCCATGGAAGCTTGGCAAGAAGTGTGTTGTTGCTTCTAACAAGAGACTGGATTAGAGTAACACAACCACTAACGTACCAGTTCTGTGCTCTTGTATCCCCCCCATTGTAAGAATTGTATGCTGGGAATTAGGTAATAGCAGCCAATGAAGCTCAAGTCTGACAGGATGGTTGGAATTACACCTCTTTGTGGTGTAATACCTCCCTTGAACCTCAAGTGTTTAAAATGGGAACTGGTATGCACTTTGGGGGGCTGGCTTTGTTTCAGGTTTGGACTTCAGCTTGACCATGTTTCTAAAGAGGCCAGAAAAGATGCAGAATACCTTGTAATGAGATGTGCCAAGCGAGGCCTCCCATTCTGAAAGACAGAACTGTGGCTCAGTGGCAAAGCATGTGCCTGTATGCAGAAAGTGCCTGAATCTCTGGCCATTTCCACTGAAAAAGGGCATATAGCTGGTCATGTGAAAGACCTCAACCTGAGACCCTGGAGAGGTGCTGCTGCTAATTGGAGTCAGGAAAACTGACCTTGATAGACCAGTATTCTGGTTGAATAGCAGGTAGCCTCGTATGTTCATGTGTGAACTATGTTCATTTTCTAGTTTATTTAATGCATTTCTGTCATGTGGCTTATGAAGCAATTTACAATACAGCATGATAAAATAAGAACATAAGAGGTGCCCTGCTGGATCTGACCAGTGGTCCATTTTGTTCAGCGTACTCTTTCCTGCAGCAGCAAACCAGCTACCTTGGCTGTAAGGTAACCATGCACATATCTAGAACCACCAGGAGACTTCTGGAGGTGGGACATGGAAAAGGATGTCAGCAATGCATTCATGTCGCTTCCAGCCAGAATGTGGAAGTCATGTCACATACTCTAGGATTTCATCTGATCTATATGGTAAAAACTGTAAGATTCCTAGAGTGTTGCAGATGTTACTTCTGGGTTCCTACTGGAAATGACTTCAGTGCATCACTGATATCTCCCCCCGCTCCTCAGTTGAATACCAGCAGGCATGGAGGACTGTCAAGTCTATGTGGAGGACTAACGCAGGGCTTAGAGACCAACATCCTCCCCTGATGCTGCTATTCAGAGGTTTGCTGATGACAACCGACCAATTGGCTGGCAACTGGTGGGAAGGGCAGTTTCTGTTTCTGTTTTGGGATGGACATGTCTCCGCAAAACATTTTCCTGATGCATTTCACCTGATTATTTATTTCCTTTCTAAAGCATGTTTCAAAGCCTGGCAGGAGTTTGGGGAAGCTGCCTGGGGAGGTGTTTGGAGGGGGAGACAGGTGTGTGTGTATGCATGCGGGGAGGGGAGAATTAAACTCTCTTTTCATCTCTGCTTCTCCCCCTCTGTCATAACAGCCTCTGGAGCTACTTTTCTTTGAAAAAATGGGGTTGAAAAATTGGGTGATGCTTCTCTGCACACAATATGTAGCTTGCTCCCAAACCTGCTTTATTAAAACGGGTTTAAGCTGCTGGCTTTAATCAGCATTGGAGTAGGCATAATTATCGTCTTAAGAACCATATGCAAAAGCTAGCTGTGCTGTAGAAATACAAGCCTGTCATTTTGTTGTTGTTCACAGAATTAGTTCAGGGTGCATTTTCCAGCATTGCACTGGCTTTGTTGGGATCTTTGAAAATTCTTACAGGACAGTCGTACTAAAGGCAGCAATAGGGTTTCTGTGCGCTGGCTCTTCGGCTTGGAAATGGAGATGAGCACCGCATCCCTAGAGTCGGATTCGACTGGCTTTCGAGCAAGGGAAACCTTTACCTTTACCTTACCTGCTGCCAGCGGGCAATCTCCATCCAGTCTTGAGCCCTAGCATAACTTTTAAGAAAGTCAGCCTTATGCATGTACCTTGGCTGGCAACCAGTGAGAGACTTGAGGTGGGCAGAGATAGATGGGAATTGTATGAACCACAATGCTACTTCTGCTTGCATAACCAAGGACATTCACCAAGCTTGCATGGCAGAGTGTAGATGCAAACCTGATCCTAGTCTGACAATCCAACCATTATACCCCACTGGCTTTCCTGAGAAACTGACGAAGGAGTCGTTCCTGTTCCTGCAGAATGTCTCGTGCCTGGTTTGGCATCTCTTCTTCGTGGAACTGTGGAAGTTCTTTCTTGGAGAACTGCTGCTAGTTCAGAGTGTGCAGTTTGGAGTTAGGTGGTCTGACTCAGGATCAAGCTACATGATATGTCCCTACAAATGCCAGGTCACATGTGTGTAACCGGACTCACAGTCAAATGTACATCAGGGGAACTCACCTTTAAAAGCTCTCTATCTATTACTTCTCATACAGCTATAGCCTTAAGCAGAAAATAAAATAGTAAAATAAAATTAATTCCTTACTTGATATTCTTCTGCTATTTGATTGTTTCCTCTACAAATTTTGCTACAGAAAGAGTAAAAGAATAATTTGTACCCAATAATAACCAAGTCACCTGTGCCCTTGTACTACATCATCTTATCCTATATATATAATTCCATTATGTTTTGGTCATTTCCAGCTCTCCCATTGGCTGTGCAGTGTGCTCCATCAGCAATTGGCCCATCAACCACCACTCAAGAGCACTCATGTGCCATTGGCTGGGAGCTGGGTCCGCTCCTCTCCCCCACCCACTGCTAGCTTGGCCACTTTCCTGTCAGAATAAACTGAGAAAATGGCTGTCCCTCCTGCTTGGCTCCGCCATGGCTGGCTGGCTTAGTGAGGTGAGCCAGCGACCGTCAAACCATTCTCTTTAACCTCCTGCTGTGTGTCTGACTTTTCCCTAGGGTTGCCAATCTCCAGGTGGGACCTGGAGATCTCCCACTGTTACAATTGATGACAGAGATCAGTTCCCCTGGAGAAACTGGCTGCTTTGGACAGTAGACCCTATGGCATTATACCCTGCTGAGTCCTTCACCTCCCCAAATGCTGCCCTCCACAGGATTCACACACCCCCAAATCTCCAGGTATTTCCCTACTCAAAGCTGTCAGCCCTACTTTCCCTTCAATGCCTGTTGCTAGACAACCAAGCTTAATTCTGTCAGCAAAAAGTGGTGGGGGGAGACCCTTTCCACGCCTAATTTGGCCTTTGGGAGGAAACTCATTGGGGCCAGTCCTGATTAGGGTTGCCAGCTCCAGGTTGGGAAATTTTGTGGTGGAGTCTACAGAAGCCAGAGTTTAAGGAGAAGAGCAGCCTCAACTGAACAGAATGCCACAGAGGTCACCCTCCAAAGCAGTTATTTTCTCCAGAGGGAGAGAGAGGTCTGTTGTCTGGAGTTCTGTTGTGATACCAGGCAATACCACAGAGCGGGGTCTACCAGACCCAGGTTCTTGCTGTGGAAGCTGCGTGGATGGTTTCAGACCAGTCATAGACTTTCAGCCTAACTTACCTCACAGGGTTATTGTGCAGATCAAATGGGGGAGAGGAGAGGAGAATGATGTAAGCTGCTTTAGTCCCCACTGCAGAGAAAGATTGTACTTTTTCTCCTGGGAAACCAATGTTGCCAATCTCAAGGTGATGGCTGGAGATCACTTAGAATTACAACTGCTCTCCAGATGGCAGAGATCAGTTCTTCTAGAGAAAATGGTGGACTCTTTGTCCTTATACTCTGCTGAGGTGGCCCCCCATGACAGCCAATGTGACGTAGCACACTGAGCTCATTGTATTTGTTTCCTCGACGGGCCTTATTCCTAGTTTGGATTAAAGGAGTAATTAAACTGGCCCTCAACTCATTAAATATAGGACACTCCATAATCATATGCTCAATAGTTTCAACTTTATCAAGTGAGCATCTACATATCCTATTTGCATACAACACTTTTTAACATCTGCCTCCAAGACTGCTGAAGGAAGAGAATTCCATTCTGGCCAGAGTAAAAGCTCTTTTGAGCTTTGGTACTGTCAATTAATAAAAGTACTTTGGCCGTTGCATTGGAAAGGCAGTGCCCAAATAACATACCAAGCGTACCTTGAGAGCCCTGACAGATGTGCTGTTAATATTCAGTTTCTTAACACACAGTTTAATTAGCCTAATAATTTCTTTGGTCTCCATAATCTTCACCATAGCGTTTGTTATACCTAGCTTTAAGAGCTCTTGTTCACTCAGTGCTGTAAGGGTGGAGAAGGAACTTCTGGTTTTCCCTCCACCCCTCTTTCACCAGCAAAACAGACAACAGAGGGGCTGGTGAAAGTGACGTGAAAGGGAAACTGGAAGCTCCTTCTTTCCCTTCTGAATGCCAAGTGAATGTGTGGTTTTTAAGGTGAGATTCCCCACTGTACACCTGACTGTGAGTCCAGTCGCCCACCCGTGATCCAGCACACATCTGGCGTAGCTGCCCCTGAATATAAGGCGACTCTATATGTTCACTGGACAGCGGCTGCAGTTTTCATTCAATCTGTGCTGACTCTCACCATGCTGTCAGGGGTGATGATTCTGATAGGGATAAGCTACCAGAACCTGCCTGCCAGTTCGTGGTAAATGCGTGGCTTATGTAGGATGCGTGTGGCTGGTTCTATCCACACGGCTGTGTGGCTCAGAAGTCAATGTGGGCTGCTGCGGGTTATCCTTATGGTCAGATCCATGCTTTGGTACTTTCCATGTCGTTTCCCTTTTTGTTTTGGAGTGCAGCTTGGAAAGACAACCTGCTGCCTCTGGAGAAGTGATCAGATTGTGTGTTGTTCCCAGCACTGCCTTTCTTGTGCTGCGTAGCCACTCACAAGCCTGCTTTCCACATTACTGAAATATGTGGTTGAGTGGGATTGGAGCAAAAGGAGAAGGAGAACATTGCAGAGAGGTTTGTCTTTGAGATTGCTAGATAAGTGGGTGTGTACAAAACTGGGGGGGAGAACTTCAAACTATGTGAAAGAGCCTGTGTTAGTCAGGACTGCTGAATAGGCAGTCAGGCATCCAAACTGGGTGAGAATAATTTCAAAAAGTGAAAAAACTATTGAAAAGTAGAAGTGGAACAGGACGTGGGTGAGGGTAGAAGCAGGGGTTTTTTTATTGTGTCGTTCCATATTGTGAGAAAGGGCACTAGAATTCCCACCTGTAACTGGATAAGCAGGAAGGAACAGGGCTCCAGTAAACAGAACAACCAGCATTTGTACGATAAGGAGACCTGCAGGTGTGAAAGGGAAGGAGGTGTTGTGTAGTGGTTAGAGTGCTGGATCTGGAAGAGCTATGTTCAAATCTTCATTTCGCCCTGAAGCTGGGTGCCCTTGGGTGACCTTACTGATTCATATTCTCTCTCTCTCTCTCTCTCTTTTTAAACATTTTTATTGCTTTTCTAAAACTAAAACTCTACAGGGTCAGGGAAGGGGAACAACCTAAAATATAGAGTAACAAGGATCTTAGTTACAGTAATTTCAGATAGTTGAATCATCTCTAGTTCTGCAAAAAGTAAAATGTGAGAATTATTGATAACAAATGCAAATCAAATTAAATAGCAAACAATCTCTGACATGATTGATTATGGTGTAGAGTTCACTTTAACATATACAATGAAGGTAGGGGTGAGACTAACAAGTTCAATCTATAAATAAATAAATATTTTGCGTATTTCTTTCCTCCTAATTTTAATCAAAGTCCAAATTAATTTTAATCACAATCGATGGGTTCTGCCATGATGTTCAAGTTGATGTCAAGACTTTCCTTTTTTCTTTTTCTTTTGGCCCCCTGAAGGGGATTTTTTATTGCATTTTTCTACAAACTACAATGAAAAAAGGGAGGGGGAAATTACCGCTAAGGGAGAAAGGAAAGTAAACCACTAAAAACCCAAGTATAGGAGATCATTACAACAGCTTGTATCAGTTTTAGTCTAAAATGCTATCATTACATTGAACATGGTCATTTAAGCTATATTATTTATCTTTATAGTTAATAATTTCACTGTTTAGAGATAACCACATCAACATTTAATAAATGCTTATAAGGCACAATTCAGAGTTCTTCAGCCTTCATTTTATTTTGTCCTTTCTTCACCTCAATTGGTAATCGCGTTTGGGGGCCGCTGCCCCCTTCTCAGAAGCAGAGTCCTTGTCAGAAGTAGAACTGGAAGAAGCAGCTGTATCGCTAGGTTTGCTGTCTCCATCTTCTTTGCCATCCTCACCAGACTCTCCCAGTTGCAGTCTCAGAAACTCCCGCGCTTTGAAGACAGAGTCAATCTTTTCTTTTTT
>NW_015164189.1:464602-468654 GCF_001447785.1 Gekko japonicus
TTTTCAGTTGTTTGCTCCGACAATTTTTTAGTTTCATTCAATTGGAGCTGCTGAGCTGCAAAGTTCTGATTTAATGCTATCAGCTGTTGGTTGATATTCGTCATCTGGTCCAGTTGAGGGCGCAAAGAGTCTGCTAACAATTTAGAAAACTCGGTGGTATCTTCCGGTTGCGGGCTCATACTTCCAGGAGGTTTTAGTTTCGTTTGCCTTTCTTTCTCTGTTCCCCCCCGGCCATGTTAGCGGACTGTTTACTTTTAAAAATAACTTGCTAAAGTCTCTGCAATTTGCCCCAATGCTTATTGGCGCTCTGGTGTGTTTCTCAAAACAGATTTCCACGCTTATACTTCAGCTTCCCCTTTAAAAATCGCTACTTCAGCTCATGCGTAAGGGAGGGGCACCTCCCCCGCTCGCTAGTCTCATTGTTCCCGGGGGAGCGTTCTTTTATAATCCCAATGTTCGTTTAACTTGACTCATCATTCATTGTTGGTCCGGACACCTCGCCAAAGGTACGTGTAAAACGCCCGATCTCCAACGCTTGTCCCGGTCGGCGGCTCAAGTTCCATTGCGGACACACAACGGCCGGACTGTCGGTGCAGAAGAGCGCCTCAATTCCCCAGCCTCACCTGAGGGTTGCCAACTCCAGCTGGGGAATTCCTGGAGATTTGAGGAATGGAACCTGGAGAGAGTGAGGTTTGAGGAGGGGTGGGACCTCAGACAGGTACAATGCCATAGACTCTACTGTCCCAACCAGCCATTCCCTTCTGGGGAACCATTGTTGCCAATCTCAGGAGAGGGGTGGAAATCACTCAGAATTACAACTGATCTCCAGGAGGGAGTGTGGAGGAGATGGAAAGCTGAAATCAGAGGGGCAGATAATGGTAGGTTGATGCTTGGCTGGGAAGGAGTTAGGGTTACCAACTCCAGGTTGGGAAATTCATGGAGATTTGAGGGGTGGAGCCTGGAGGGGGTGAGGTTTGTGAAGGGGTGGGACCTCAGACAGGTATACTGCCATAGTCCACCCTCCAAACCAGCCATTTCCTCCTGGAGAACAATTGTTGCCAATCTCCAGGTGAGGGCTGGAGTTCATTGAAAATTACAACTGCTCTTCAGGTAGCAGAGATCAGTTCCTTTGGAGAAAATGGTGGACTCTGTGTCATCATACCCTGCTGAGGTCGCCACAGCACATTGACGCTGAGTGCGCAAGGCCTTGGCACTTACCCAGAGCCTCTTTCTAGAGCTTGTTGTATTTATTTCCACAATGGGCCTTATTCGTAGTATGCAATAAAACAATGTAATTGAATAGCATGAGAGACCTAATAAGCAATGCAATAGGACTAGGATTACAAAAACTACGAAAGTTATCAGACGTACTATTTCAAGCAGTGTAGAAAATGGACTTCCAAAAAAATGAAAGCAATGCTGTAAACAGTTTCGAGTCTGCCACAACACCCTTTTTACCCCTTCATTCCTTAATCTGTTTCTGTCTGCTTCACTCCAACATGATGTCCCCCCCCCCAAGCTTTTAAAATCAGAACTCTTCAGCCCTGCTAGCTGCTAATTGTGTTCTAGCCAATTGGATAGAGAATTCACCCTTGGAAGATGTATGACAGGGTTCACACCTTTTTACCTCCACTCATTCCTTTTTTCATAGAAAATTTTCACTTGAAAGCAGGGCCGGTTACTGGTTTTTGTGGGCCCTGGGCAAAACATTTTAAACGGAATCCTTTTTCCTTTGGTACAGTCCCTTTCTTCTCTAGCCACATTCCTTCCAATTGGCTCTTCCCCTTTGGTTCTACCTTTTCTTCTTTAACAACTTCCTTTTCCATTTCAATTTATTTACTGTGGTAAAGAGCAATACAAATTTTTGCTTTCTTGATTGCCTTTTATTACCTTATATAAAACAATATAACTTTGATGTAACATTGGTATAACAAATATATTTCTTTTTCCATAATAATATTTTTAAACATGATTTGCATATGATGTTTGCAAACAAAAACTGACTGAAATTCAAAGCCTCTGTGTGTCCTGGCAGAAATGCATATAGAGATGTGAAGGCCTGGACATTTTCTAGAAATTTACATCTCTACTCCCTCTGATTTACATTGATAATTTTCAATCAAACTTGTGCAAAGCGGTTCAAAACAACCTTTTCAGGATTGGCCTTTCCCCTCAGGTGCTTCTGTTATGTGGGATGGAACAGGCAAAAAAAATTAGTGAAGCAAAGAATTAAGGACATCAAATGTCAAACTGATATTGCTAGCATACAAAATATTATGAGGTCAAGTATTAAAAATACGGTTGAGCCTGCAGATTATCATCATTGGAAGTAAAAGGGCTCAGAAAAGCCTTCTTCTTAGCTAGATGCTCTGCCATGCCTTCCGCTGTACTTGATGGGAAATATAAGAACACTAGGAATAAGGTCGGTTGTAGAAATAAATACAACGAGCTCTAGAAAGAGGCTCTGGGAGAGTGCCCTGGCCTTGGGCACTCAGCGTCAATTTGCTGTGGTATCCTCAGCAGGGTATAATGACACAGAATCCACCATTTTCTCCAGAGGAACTGATCTCTGCTACCTGAAGAGCAGTTGTAATTTTCAGTGATCTCCAGCCCCCACCTGGAGATTGGCAACAATTGTTCTCCAGGAGGAAATGGCTGGTTTGAAGGGTGGTCTATGGCATTGTACCTGTCTGAGGTCCCACCCCTCCTCAAACCTCACCCTCTCCAGGCTCCACCCCTCAAATCTCCATGAATTTCCCAACCTGGAGTTGGCAACTCTATCTCCTTCCCAGCCAATCATCAACCTGCCTTTATTTGCCCCTCTGACTTCAGCTTTCCATCTCCCTCTGGACACCCGTGACACCCTGATCCATTGTGAGTTTGTGGTGCAGAGAGCTCACCCCACCCCAAGTGTTTTCAAAGGCCAAAACAGCTGCACGGGCACCTGCACACACTGTAAAATGGTCACGAGTCCACTTGTGAAAGGCAGAATACAGAGGCTGCTGCTGCCACCTACCCCGTGTTACCAACCACTCCCCCCTCAGGCAAAAATAAAGCCAAAAAAAGCTCCTACCTTATGTGCAGCTGATAAGGGGAATCTATGGCTGGCACAAGCTAGTGAGCTGAGGCATGTAAAGGACTGTGCCACATGCTTCAGAGCAGGCAGGAGCAACTGCTTTGTGCAGACTAATATGGCCACCCCTCTGGAATGTGGGGAGACGTACTTCCACACAAGTGGAAGAAGTGGAGGCAAGTGCAGGTGTGTTGGGAATAGGTCGCTTTGCTAGGTCCCCACCCCTCAGATGTTAATGGACCTGCTGCCTGGCAGGAGTTCCTCTGTTGTACTTGCATAATTGCATAAGGTGCTCATATTAATTACTTTTTGGTTTTCTTGCATCAAGCCCAGATAGTGATCCTGGAACTTGTCATGATAATGCCTAATTTTCCTTTTTCCCGCATCCCTTAACAGAGTTCAACTTCTGAATCTTCACATTCATAGATATTTACTGTCATGCGGTGTATGTGGCTAGAAGAATATGTTTTCCCAGGAGGTGTTCATGAGGGATTAAGTTCTTCCCCCCACCAGGTGGTGAAAATCCCGCCCCCCAGTAACTTGGGGCTGCTGAACTGGCCATGAGGGCTTGTCAAGGAAGAAAGAGAACCTTCTATGAATGCACATAAATTGGGAGTAAAATTGGCAGTGAAGTGCCCTGCCAAGCTTTAGCCAACTTATGTTGACCCCATAGGGCTTCCAGGGCGAGAGATGAACAGAGATGGTTTGCCATTGCCTGCCTCTTTGTAGCAGCCCTGGACTTCCTTGGTGGTCTCCCATTCAAGTACTAACCAGAGCCGACCCTGCTTAACCTCTGAGAGCTGACAAGACCAGGCTAGTCTGGGCCATCCAGGAGTAAAGTTACAACCTGAGAATCTCCTTTCCATCCTGTTGAAATCCTCTGTGTTTCTAGATGCAAAGGTGGTGCAAATGGATGAAGGAAACAGGCCATCACCTTCTGAGAGGTTGGTTTTGAGTGGGTGTGAGAAGACTGCTGAAC
>NW_015164189.1:468755-531723 GCF_001447785.1 Gekko japonicus
GACAAACGATTTTCTTGTTTCCCCCCCCCCCCCCCCCTTAATGAGTCATGGCTTTCTGGTTGAGCAGGATTGAAGGTATGTTGGCCCACTGGGGAAGCTCAGTAAGGAGAGACACCTCAGCTGGATTGCCTTTGATGGTTGCAGCGGGTGGGAGGGGAACAGGTCTTGTGGGAATTGTTTCTGGGCTCCATGCAGGCTTTGGCCTGTGCTGAAGCCCAGGAAGCTGTTTACAAACAGACAAGTGTGCCGTATGTGGAACGGGGCTTGGTTCTGAATAACTTACGTTGAGTGTCATAAAAAGGAGGCTGCAGAGAAGATTCATAATGAGCAGGTAACTTTTATTCTGACCATAGACTTACATCAGGAGGAAACCTGCAATGACACTGGCTGCTAGGCATTTATTTTATTGCCTTCATTTCTCCCCTGCCCTTCTCCCTATTGCGGACCCAAAGCAGCCTACAGCATTCTCCTCTCTTCCATTTTCTCTTCACAACAACCCTTTGAGGTTGGTTAGGCTGAGAGTGTGTGGCCCAAGTTCACCCAGCAAACTTCCATGGCACAGTGGAGATTTGAACCTGGGTCTCCCAGATCCGAGTCTGAAGCTCTCGCAGGCAAGAACTGAACTGGGTGTGAGAAGAGAGTCTGTTCTTGCTAAGAGACTGAATTCTAACATGTCCCACTGTGGCAATGGAGAAAGGCCCACACGCTTGAGCTCCCTGTCAAGATGGACCCAAAGCAGAAGGATGAAGGAAATGGGCTATTTCCCTTTGAAAACCTTGGCACTGCATATGGGTGGCATGTAACCAGTTTGGTGTAGTGGTTAGGAGTGTGGACTGTAATCTGGGAGAATCAGGTTTGATTCCCCACTCCTCCACATGCAGCTGCTGGTGTGACCTTGGGTCAGTCACAAGTTCCTTCAGAGCTGTTCTCTCAGGAGAAGTTCTCAAAAGAGCACTCTCAGCCCCACCTTCCTCACAGGATGTCTTTTGTGGGGAATGGAAGGGAAAGGAGATTGGAAGCTGCTCTGAGACTCCTTTGGGTAGTGAATCTCCTCCTCCTCCTCCTTCTTCTGGCCCAGCTGTTCTCCCCCCCCTCCCCCAGCAGGAAGATTTTTTTTTTGCCAGTATCAGAAGCTTTTAAGCTGCTTCCATGTAGAGGCTTTTCCCCACAGTGGGAATTAAAGGGGATCCCCCACCACCACCCTAGGCACACACACTTTTAGTATTTTCAAGGGCCGATTCCTTTTCCCTGCTGAGCCACATCACAGCAGCACAGTGTGGCTTGAGCCGGTGGGGTGTGTGTGTTTGATCTGGGCAGTGAAATTTTCTTTGCATTTTGTGTTCTTGCACAAGGACAGTGGAGACAGTGGCTGCAGCAAGCAGCTGGTGCTACCACCTCCAGGTGGGCCCTGGAGTGCTCCTGGACTGACAATTGATCTCTAGACTACAAAGCTCAGGTCTCTTGGAGAAAACAGCTGTCTTAAGAAGGGTGGACTATTAATGTCATCATCACACCCTGCTGAGCTTTGTCCCTTCTCCAGACTCCACCCTCCCCAGGCACTCTCTAGGAATTTTCCAAGCCAGAGTTGACAGCTCTACAAGTGGTGCAAGAATGGGGTAATTTGCAGTCAGGGTTCCCAGGAGATCTACTGGCAATCCAGTTTGTTTCCTGCTAGCATCTGCGGTGCTGGCTGGAAGGAATGGGAGCACATTCTAGAGCCAGCGCAGTGTAGTGGTTAAGAGCGACGGCCTCTAATCTGGAGAACTGGGTGTGATTCCCCGTTCCTTCTCCACATAAAGCCTGCTGGGTGGCCTTGGGCCAGTCACAGTTCTCTCAAAACTCTCTCAGCTCCACCTACCTCACAAGGTGCCTGTTGCGGGGAGAAGAAGGAAAGGTGATAGTAAGCCACTTTGAGACTCCTTAAAGTAGAGAAAAGCGGGGTATAAAAACTTCTTCCTCTTCTTCCTCCTCCTCGTATCACACTGGTGCACTGGTCCCCACCCCCTAAGTGCTCCCAAGCGTTGCCTGCTGTAGCTTGGCAACTCTAGAATGGTGGATGCCATTTCCATCCGCTCCCATGTTGCTTGCCGCAGTAGCAGGGTTGGGATCAGCCTTAGATTGGTTTAGTCTCTGGCTAAAAACTTTGTGTTTTTCTCTTATGGGCCTATGTGCAAATAAATGAAGATATTGCAGAGGCAAATGCCTTTGTAGGAAAGGATATGTCCAAGTATATGGCATGTTTACCATAAAGCATAAATGTGAAATGAGTATCCAAAGCGTTGTCATTATAGCACTCTGGGAGAAATGAGCATTCTCCCTCCATACACCATTGGATGGAAGATCTAACTATTCCAGCTACGCATGAATTCCTCGGGTAGTACAGCGAACATGTGTAATGTGTCCAGGATGTTTTTCTTCAGCTGGGCTTCCAGTGGAGCTGTCTGCTCGATCACACACACACACACACACACACACACACACACACAAGATTGACTTTACAAATATTGGTCTAGTATTTTTAACACTTTACATTCTTTAAATTTAGAACAACAAACTTCTAATCACCAAAGGTTTGATGTGATTTTGTAATTCACCATTTTTTTGGGGGGGATCACTCTGTAAACATGATATTCACTCTGTGACTCAGAGAGAGCCACATTTGCAAGTATGATCCACCAAAACAGCCACATTGTCTTCCATTCCTGGTATGAAGTCTTCACCTCAGGCAGGCTTACTGCTTTTCTGCTCCTCTGGTGGTGGATTTTTTCAAGGTGGGAATCCCTTGCTTAACCCCAAGCCCTACCTGGCAAGGGTCTTGCCTACTTTTCTGAAACACGGGGCATGTGCCCCATTGGGGAGCAGTGCTCAGAAGAGCCACAAGTGACATGTTGGAGGGTCACATGTGGCTCCTGAGTCAGAGTATCACTGCTCTGGAACATTAACAATGGACTGAACAAAGTTTGAGTCCAGTGGGACCTTTAAGTCCAACAAGGTTTTATTCACGGTAAAAACTTTCTTGTGCAAGCACATTTCCTCAGAACTGAACAGTTCTCTTTTGCTTGCATTCTAGAGCACCAGGAACAGCTTGCCATTACAACATTTTTTTAAAAAAGAGCTGAAATTATAATGGAAATAAAACAAGTCACACCAGCTACTTTTTTAAAAGTCAGTTTTTATACGTAGTTGTTTTACATTGGCAGCAACTGGCAGCAAGCCAGTTCTTTTAGTTTGGCAATGCCTGCAGTTACACATAGATAGAACTTGGTTGCGTTACTCAGAGCCATAACAATAGTTGTGGCGGAATGGGCCTGCTCTGGCCTTCAGGCCATGTTCCTCTTGCCCTCCAAGGTTTTCTTTCTCTCTTGGGTAATCACTGGCACCACCTGACCTCTGTAGGAATTGCCCACTGGGAGGGTCATGACTCCCAGCTTTCCTTCCAAAGTCTGAGGCCTTGCTTCTGTGCCTCCCACTGCTCAGCACCTGGTCACCACGGGGACCTTTTATTGCCTTGTGTGACCCTGGAGGAACAACTGCTTGCCAACTAGCTGCCTTCCCCCTGGTGTGCCTTTTAAAATACCATGTCCAAAATGATGAAGGTCTATACGGTATAGAGAACCACTACCAGCATCAAAAGTTATAAAGTATTTATTAAAAAGAAAATGTTCACAAGCATACTTTTAGCACAGCACCAGATTGGGCAAGGAATTCAAAAGAAATGGGTAAAAAGGAATTCTTCTCTCCTTCTCTCTATACATGCCCTATCAAATGTTAAAATATTAAGACAAGGTCCTTAGCTTAGGAAGTTACAGGTCTCTACAGCGTTGTCATTACCTTGAAGCTTCCTTCAGCTGTCCAGGCTGACACATGGCTAATGGCTGCCTCCTCTAGACCTCAGTTAAGAATTCTTTCTGCTCTGATGGACTCAGCACAAAAGAGACTTTCTTCCTTGTTTCCAGGAGTTTTATGTTCTCTCTCTTCCCTACCCACTGACCCAGTCAAGGAAGCTTTCTCTGACATCTCCAGAAATTTCTTCCTGAAGTCTTTCTATTCTTAATTCCTCCAAGTCTCTGTTCCCTGTGGGGGTGGAACTGGCCCATTCTATTGTCTCTAGCTAGACCTATTAGCATTTATATGAAGGTGGGCTGGGGTAAGTCTGGAAAGCAGTTGAACTGACTTCTTCCCTTCCTGCCTGTTCTCTACCCAGAGGGGGAAAAAACTTTTAAAATTCAGAGTGAAGGTTTTGCTCATTTCAAGTCTCCAAAGAAAAAAAATGCATTTCTTCACAATTGCATTACACAAAAAGGTATAAACATGCGGCATTAAGTTTGCAGGAACTGTCATCCCTGGGTAAGCAGGCTCACAGTCCTGTTGTTGTTCAGTCGCACAGTCGAGTCCGACTCTTCGCGACCCCATGGACCAGCTCCCGCCAGGCCCGCCTGTCTTCCGCTGTCCTCTGAAGTTGGCTCAATTTCATGGTCGTTGCATCGATGACACTGTCTCACCATCTCATCCTTTGCCGTCCCCGTCTTCTTTATCCTTCAATCTTTCCCAGCATCAGGGTCTTCTCCAGTGAGTGCTCCATTCTCATTTGGTGGCCAAAGTATTTGAGCTTCATTTTCATTATCTGGCCTTCCAGGGAACAGACAGGGTTGATTTCTTTTAGGATTGACTGATTTGATCTTCTTGCAGTCCAAGGGACTCTTCTTGCAGACCAAGGGACTCTCAAGAGTCTTCTCCAGCACCATAGTTCAAAAGAATCTATTCTTCGGCGCACAGTCCTACTGCTCCATAAACTGATAACAATCTAACTGAAAGTGGAGGGACTGTGGCTCAGCGGAAGAGAGCCCTCTGCTTGGCATGCAGAAGGTCCCAGATTCAGTCCCTGGCATCTCCAATTAAAAGAATCAGGTGGGTGGTGATGTCAAAGACCTCTGCCTGGATTCCTGGAGATCTGCTGTTAGTCTGAGTAGACAATACTGACCTTGATGGTCTGATTCAGTGAAAGGCAGCTTAACGTGTACAATCAAATCTTCATAAAACAAGGGTCCTGAACTTTAAAGCAAGGCATCCCCTTCCAGCCATCTTATCAAATTAGCTTCACAGAATTGTATCCCAAGATGTGCAACTCTGAATAAGTAGGAAGTCACTCAGTGAGACGCACGTGGCAATTAATCTCCTAATAAGAAATTTGATAGAACCTCAGTTTATCAGAAGAGAGGCCCAAGATTTTTAAAAGAAAAAAAAAAGTAATTCTTAACCTGTTGTGTAGAAGATACAAGAATAAATAGTGCATAAGATCCTCAGGGGCATTGGCATTGCACAGTCAGGCTTCCTTCAGCCCAAGAGTCCCCAACAAAGTGCCAGATGGCACCATAGTCCCTGCCAACACCTTTCCTGGTGCCCACCAAATGTCTTTGAGAAAATGGGCAGAACCAGGTGGGGCTTTTGCCCAGCAAGGCCTCTGATTGGCTGTGGGAGAGCTGATTTGTCAGTAGCTGCCACCATACCACAAGTATCTTCACTTAGCGAGTGAAAGTAAGCTCCAGCAGCCATTTTTTTGGCTGGTTCTGCCTCCTGTGGTAAGTAACCATATTGTGGCAGCCTTTTTTGTGGCTGTACCCACCATGCAATGTCAGGATTCCAGAGGTTCAAAAAAGGTTGGGGGGGGGATGCCTGCGCTAGCCTCTTTCCTCCATCTTGAAGAAGAGGCCCTTAAATTTGTAGAAAGTTCCTTAAGCTGGAGGAAGGCATCCCAGTATTTCCAGTAATATGATAGGACACATGTAGCCCCCCCCCAACTTTCTGGCCGAACGTGGGCCTCTGCCACCGGCAGGTCTGTCGCAACTCACAGGCTGTGCCACTGCTACCGTCAGGCTCAGCGTGGCTCCCATGCAGCGTGGCCATGGCTGCTGGGACCAGTGCAGAGTCCCAGGCTGCACTGCCACCAACTGCTGCTGGACCCAGTGAGACAACTAGGGCTGCCAAGTCTCGTTGAATTGCGGCAGGGGATCGCCATTCTTTACAGGAGCTCTGCCACGGGGGACGGCAACAAGCGTTGCACCGCCATCGCCAGGATATGACGCTACGCGTTGCTCTGGCAATGGGACTCCAAACAGCCCCATTGCCAGAGTGACGCGTAGCGTCACATCCTGGCAACGGCGGTGCAACGCCTGTTGCCGTCCCCCGCAGCAGAGCTCCTGTAAAGAATGACGATCCCCTGCCGCGATTCAATGAGACTTGGCAGCCCTAGAGACAACTGCCAGAGGGAATTAACCCTCCCGGGTATTTTTTTTTTTTTAACCTTTCAGATTCCCCCAAGTTTGCTGAAAAATCTGTTTAGTGTCTGTGTGGCCCCAATCCACAGATGGGGACTACATGTCACTAGTAGTACATAGATGCCATCTAGGACTGCAAGGCACCCCCTGGCTGCTGGTGGGGGATGGGGGGATTGCCAGTTCCCGGTTGGGGAACTCCTGGAGATTTGGAGGCAGAGCCTGGGGAGGACAGGGACCTCAGTGGGGCACAATGCCATAGAGTCCACCCTCCAAAGTGTCCATTTTCTCCAGGGGAACTGATCTCTGTAGTCTGGAGATGAGCTGTAATTCCAAGGGATCCCCAGGTCCCACCTGGAGACTGGCATCCTTACTGCCATTGTCCTCTAAGAAGATGAAGAAGAAGAGATTGGATTGGCTTCACTACCCAAAGGTGTCTTAGAGCGGTTTATAAACTCCTTTCCCCTCCCCTCCCCACCCCACCCCACCCCACAACAGACGCCCTGTGAGGTAGGTGGGGCTGAGAGAGCTCTTGACAGAAACGGCTCTTTTTTCAAGAACAGCTCTTTTCAAAACTACGGCTTGCCCAAGGTCATCCAGCCAGGTGCAAGTGGAGGAGTGGGGAATCAAACCCGGTTCTCCCAGATTAGAGTCCGCTCACTTAACCACTACACCAAACTGGCTCTCTCTAAGAATAGAGTTGTGGTTGCTTTTTCTCCATCTACCATTAGTAACTAATTAAATACTCAGGATGTGTCAATTGAATATGTTGTTTAGCAGGCTAGGGAGTACATTTAGCTAGGCAAGTTAGCACAGTCGACTTGAAAATTGCAGCCCCCCCCTTTCCCCCCTTCAATTAGGGTGTTGTTTCGTCAAGACCTGTAGATGTCATGTAGTCCGAAGAAAACTCGTGCGTATGCATAATGTTTAGTGTTTCCTGGTACCAAGATGAAAAGGGGTCTTTCACTATAACTGTCTCAGCAAAAGAGATGAGAATCCCTGTGCCTTTACTTAATTTCAACCTGGATTTTAAGGCTAAGTTTCATTTTAAGGCTAAGTTTCTGGACTCCAGTTAGTGGGGTTCCACTTCTGAGAGGCTCATAGTAGGCACTGGTTATTTGGTCACCTCAAGTAGAGCTTGAAGAAATCTGTTTGGAGGTACTTCTATAGCAGCCTGCAATACGGGCCCCCAAACTGTAGTAGGTTTGTGTTGCAATTCTGGCTTCATACATTTTATGAACTGGCAAGATCAACTCCTGCATTCCAGAAAAGCCTTAATAGTAGGCTTTCAATTTACTTACCTGTGGTGGGAGAAAAGATGACCTCCACATGGTGATGCTCTAGGAAAATTTCCTCAGGTCACCATGGTGGAGACCATAGAGACAGTGGACAACCTAGAGTATTGTCCAGAAGTGATGTCACATCTTCCCTGGCACCACTCCTGAAAGCTCCCATTTGCCAAAGCAGTGTTGAGAATCCTACTTACTAGAGATCATCTAAATTGTTAAAGGCCACCCCAGTTGAGCTGGGCTGTAGTGAGCCTGGTTTGTGTATTTGCCTGTAGTTGAACATATTACTGTTTGCAAACTGATGCAAGGAAACAACATTGGAATGTATGCCAATGGGTGCCAATGGGTGCCAGCCTCCAGGTGGTGGCTGAAGATCTCCTGGGATTACAACTGATCTCCAGGCGACAGAGATCAGTTCACCTGGA
This sequence comes from Gekko japonicus, assembly GCF_001447785.1. Lineage (NCBI taxonomy): Eukaryota > Metazoa > Chordata > Lepidosauria > Squamata > Gekkonidae > Gekko > Gekko japonicus. The sequence continues at coordinate 476,742 of NW_015164189.1, forward strand.
GAAAATGGGAGCTTTGGAAGGTGGACTTTATGGCTTTATACACCATTAAAGTCCCTACCCTCCTCAAGCTCCACCCCCAAATCTCCAGGTATTTCCCAACAGAGCTGGCAGCCCTATGCAGAGACAAGCCTGGGCGGGGAGGCAGGGGGAGGAACCAGGAAATTCAAACTAAAAAAAGCCCCTCTTTCTTTTTTCCTGAGCAGTTTTACCAAATTTTTTTTTCCATTGGAAAAATTGTGAACTTTTGGAGAGCACTGAAAAAAACTCATGTGCAATTTTTAAAGTCTGAGGGCTTCCCCCTCCGATTTTTCCAATGGAAATATTAGGGAGCACTGCAGATAAATTTGTGTGAATAGTGGAATGTGCACCATATCATATCATAAGGTGCACCAGATCTTGGTGCTTGGGGTGGGGGGGCAACAGTGGGAGGGCTTCTAGTGTCTTGGCCCCACTACTACTCTCACTCTCAAGGGTCCTGGCCCCACTGATGGACCTCCTGATGGCACCTGGTATTTTTGGCCACTGTGTGACAGAGTGTTGGACTAGATGGGCCATTGGCCTGATCCAATATTGGCTTCTCTTATGTTCTTATGTTCTTTTGCAAGCCTCTTGCGTTAGTACTTGATATATTTGCAATTTTGCTTGTAGGAGACTAAGGAATTTAACCTTTTAAATTCCATAAAGATGCCAATGAATACAACTTTACATGCTAACTACATTACAAATGATGTTTTGTGATTGAGGCTTGATAGGAAAGTTATGACAGATATTTCAAACCTCCCCCCCCCTCAGTTTCCATGTTAAAAAAAGAAAAATGTCCCTCCCCACGCCCATGTCTTCAAAATTTCTGGAAAATTGACATCTCCATGCCAATTCCATCCACCCTCCTGTGATTTTTTAGTTTTGCTGTCCTCCCTTTTATTTACTCTGTTTCTCCGCCAAACTGTGTGTGCTTCAGTGGCTGTGGGAGAAGCGAAAAGGAGAGTGTGTTCAGTCCATTTGTGGTCATGGCATTGGCCTGCAGATACCAGTAGGCATAAAATGGGATTTGTGTCCTAGCAAATGAGGTCCCCGTTGGTTTCTCATCCTTGAACAATACGCCAGCTGAGTTGGTGCCTCCTCCTTTTCTTTTTCTTTCTTTTTAATTGCTGGTGCCAGAGTGAAGGTGTGGGGGGCTGAAAAGGAAAAGTGATTGGCCTCCAGTCCAGACTGGAGCAGCTTTTGTTTGTCTGGGTTGAAGCTGGGTGTGCTGGACGGAGAGCTGGCATGACCGGCCCTAATAAAGTCCGGGCAAGTTAGATCCGGAGCTGTGTAGGTGAAGAATCTGAACAATGCAGCAAGACTAAGGAAGGCAGGGAATCGTGTTGGCGATCTCTTTCTGCAATGTTGCCTGCCCTACTCCGAGTGCCTCCCCCATTCCAGCACAACTGTGGCTTCTTCTGGTGAATGCTGATCTTTGTTCCTGGTCGCCCTCGCAAAAGGCCCCTTCCTACTCTAGCTGACTCTGTGTTCATTGAGACTCCTAACTGTAAAGCTGGAAAGATTTAAGCTTCGGTTGGTCAGTCCCTGTTGTCAAAAGTGCTGGCACGGCCGACTGAATAGCTCCCTGGACATGTGGAGGTACAGTTGCCAACCTCCCGATAGGGCCTGGAGATCTCCGGGAATTACAACATCGCCAGACTACAGAGACCATTTCCCTTGGAGGAAATGGCTGCTTTGGAGGGTGGAATCTATGGCATTACATCCTGTGTGGGGATTTGCACCCTGCTCTTCTCAGGCTCCACCCCCAGATCTTCAGGAATTTCCACACCTGGAGTTGAGCAGTAACTCACGACAGCTGATACCCTGCCATAAGTCTTGTTAGTCTTTAAGGTGCTACTGGACTCTTGCTTTTTTTCCTATTGCTACAGACAGACTAACCCGGTTACCCATCTTGATCTTTCTGGAAGGTGTCTTCCTTTGTCCCTTACAAGTTACAGTGAATGCACATATAATCTGTGCATCTCTGATTTTTCTTTAAGTATGCATTGAGTAATTTTCATGTTAGTTGTTGTAGATTTTCCAGGCTGTATGGCCATGGTCTTGGCATTGTAGTACCTGATGTTTCGCCAGCAGCTGTGACTGGCATCCTCAGAGGTATGACACGGAAAGATGGAGTACTCTCTGTGTACTCTTGATACAGAAAGTACTCCATCTTTCCGTGTTATACCTCTGAGGATGCCAGCGGCGGCACAATCTTTCCATTGTATTCTATGGAACACAGTGGCACGACTCCAGAGAGAGGTTTAAAGTTTAAACCCCTTCTCTCTTTGCTTCCCCCCCCAAAGCCCACCTTGGCAGGCCAGCTGGGGAAGGGGAGGGGAGGCTTTTGAAGATGCCTCCCCCCCTTTTGCTTCCCCTTCTGACACACTTCCCGTGATGTCAGGGGTGTGACATATGCTAATGAGTTGAGGGGTGCTAATGAGTTGTGCTAATAGGTATTCTAATGAGCTCTGCACAGCTTTTTCTATGAAATGACCCCTGCTAAGGACCAACCACTTCTGAAAACAAACTGGTTTGACTTACAGTACCAAGCACCAGGTTCCTCCAAAGCCCGAGGAGTTGCAATCTTAATTTCGAAGCAAATCAAATTCACTCTTGAAGACATGGTGTCTGATGACAAGGGGCATTTTCTCTTTGTAAAAGGAGTATTAGGTTCACAAAAAATGACACGTGCGTCCGTGTACACTCTGAACACATCACAAATTCAATTTCTGGAGGATATTTTAGTTAGATTAAGTTTATTCCAGGAAGGTGATGTAATCTATATCCCAAATAAGGCCCTTGACAGATCTTCTCACAAAAACTTAAGCCAGAAGAGAATCCCTTTCTCTAACACAAAGCTGGCAGCTTTGTTTGACAAATATAAACTACTAGGAGAAAGCCCCGTTGCGGAAATGAATGCAACGGGGTCTAGAAAGAGGGACTGGGCGAGTGCGGGGTCCCAGTGACGTGCCTCGGTGGGTGGGCAGGAGAAGCAAGGGGGAGGGCTCAAAAGGCCCCCCCACCTCGCCTGCCCCGGCGAGCAGGCCAGGAAGGGGTGGGAGGGGGCTCTGGGAGCCTTCTCCTGCTCGTCCGTCTGGGCATGTGGGTAGGAGAAGGAAGGGGAGGGTTTGAAATGCCTCCCCACTCCCTCCCGGGCCCTTCCCAGGTTTGCGTGCCTCAGCGAGCGGGCCAGGAAGGGGCAGGAGGGGGCTCTGGGAGCCTCCTCCTGCTTGTCCATCTCAGCGGGTGGGCAGGAGAAGGAAGGAGGAGACCTCGAAAGGCCCCCCGCTCCCTTGCCAGCTCGCGTGCCTCAGTGAGCGGGCCAGGAAGGGGCAGGAGGAGGCTCTGGGAGCAGACCTGGGCCAGACCACGTGAGCCAGGGGAGCGCGGTGTGGCCATCTCCCCCATCTCCAAGGCCAGTCAGTCCCCCTGGGAAGCGTCCATCCCCACCGGCAGCTCCTCTCAGACTGTGGGTGAGAGGCTAGCCAGTGGGTCTGTGGGCGGGAGTGAGGTGCTGACAGGCCAATGGCTGAGGGAGCGCATTTTATGTGGCCACCCCAAATCGCTTTTATTAATAAGGAAGGATAAGCTGCTTCTGGACAACAGGAAGGATATGAGGGCAGAGTAACAAGTCTGCAGTGGGACGGAATTGGTGAAAATCACCCTTCCTTCTGTTCACAGAATTTCTCCACCAGAACCAACCCTATGGCTAAGAACCATGAGTAGAACTATATGTACGGAATAGAACTTTACCACCTCCCCCTTCTAGCTGCAGCCCCCATGAAGCTGCTTCTAGAAACTGGGCATAGGACAATTGGCCTGGGAGAGTCTTTGTGCTCTCCCTTTCCTGCTTTCATGAGCAGAGATGCTTTCTGCTGGGTAAAAGGGTGGATCAAAGTCAGAATGTTCTTTTGCCAAATACTATGGCACAGTCTAGTAGAAGTTAAGCACTCTTAAGTCCCCTCAGTCATGGTAAAAGATATTTCATGGCAGCCTTGCTCTCTCTTTTCAGAGGCTCCACATATGGGTGAGGGGGGGACAGGGAGGCGGGAGTATGCTGGGTTGGCCTTCTAATTCCGGACCCCTTTTTGATGTTTAGCCTTCATGATGAGTGGCTGTTGAAAACAGATCTGGTCCCACATACTCTCTCCTTCCTGTCTCCTTCTATCTTGTCAGGCCCCCAGCTTTGCCACTGTCACTCCTCTTCTTGAATTAGTAATAATACAGGCCACAGTGCACTGTGTCTGCTGCTTCTGGAAATTATAATATGTCCCTGGGATTGCCACAATAATTTATGAATGGAAGGTCTCGGTTTGTCAATCTGTGGCACAGCACGTTGCCATGCAACTCCAGTGTTGCCTGCCATACTTACAGAGAGCAGGATCAGATACTAAAGCACTTCCTTAACCAGGGGTGGAAGTAACATGAGTTGGTACTGTGTACCAGTAAGAACATGGCTGAAGGGTTATTCTGCTTCTAAGAGGTTGAAGGAGACTCTACCAGTACAAGTTTAAGTCACTTCTGTCCTTAATTTCCCTGTAGAAGTCCAAGGCAGGAGAAGGAAGGAGGAGACCTTGAAATGCCCCCCCCGCTCCCTACCGGGCCCTTGCCAGCTCGCGTGCCTCGGGGAGCGGGCCAGGAAGAGGCAGGAGGGGGCTCTGGGAGCATACCTGGGCCCTGGGGCAGACCACACGGGCCAGGGGAGCGTGGCACGGCCGTCTCCCCTATCCCCAGGCCAGTTAGTCCCCCTGAGAAGCGTCCCCCCTCCAGCGACTCCTTGCAGACTGTGGGTGAGACGAGGCTGGCCGGTGGGTCTGTGGGCGGGACCAATGGCTGAGGGAGTGCATTTACTGAGTCACTGACAGGCCAATGGCTGAGGGAGCGCATTTTATGTGGCCACCCCAAATCGCTTTTATTAATAAGGAAAGATTAGACATATGGAGATTATTAAACTGGTCTGCTAGAGACTATACATTCTATTCCATTCCTCATCAGACTCACTCAAGGATAGACTGCACAATATTAATAAAACAATCAGACCACTCTGTTGGAAGGGCTGCGGTCACCCTGGGACATTCTGGCATTGCTGGTGGGAATGCCCTATTGTCCAGAACTTCTGGAAAGGTATAGTCTTGGCCATAAATTAGATAACCAACCGGATGGTCCCCGTTACTCCTGAATTATTCCTACTGGAAATATGGCCGGATTCTTCTCCTCCAAAACAAATTAGAGATACAATCTCCATACTGATTGCTGCAGCTAGACTTACTATTGCGGCCAAAGGGAAATCTGACTTAGGCCCTCCACTATAGCTATGGTATGATAAACTTTGGATGCAATTCATTATGAGGAAAATAGCGAATGGAATAACGGATCAGTCTAATGAGGATTAAGTGGTTTCCAATTATACAGTTTCTTGCAGAAATTGAAGTGGTCCCCTCTTTTGTTAACGATAAACATTGGCTAAGTTTCTGAAGGGGCTGCATGTAAAGTCTGAATGTTTAATATGCTTTCCCCCTCAGTATAAGAGAGAGGATGGTATTGGATATGATTACTACTCAAAAAGTTACATCGTTTCTGTGATTCTACATTTAAGCGTTTGTGGTACTCTATTTGATTATGTTATAGTTCCTTTCCCAAGTTTGTTTGCTGGTATGTTTGTATGTTACAGCTACGGTTGTTTTTGTTGTTATGATATTATTTAAAATTAATAATAAAAAAAGAAATTCCACATATATCCAGGACCTGGTCCCTGGTTTCATCTGTAAAGTGAACATGCGTCGGCTCTTTCTTAACAAACAGAAGTATGCATGTACACATAGGATGTATGTGCGTTTAGCGCTTACTGTAGCCCAGAGGTGTGGATGGCTTTTTGTTGGAGCAGCAGTTCTTTCAGTCCATGTAGCTTGGAGATAGGACCTGCCTTTGCTGCCCAATCCACACACCCGCCTTCCTGTAATGATTAGATGGCTATTTGTTGACATTCCATCCTGGAACCAGAATAGGAGCTTTTCAGAAGTGCCTTGCTCTTGCCCTAACCTGGATAGCCCAGGCAAGCCCAATCTTTTCAGATCTTGGCAGCTAAGCAGGGTCGACTCTGGTAAGTACTTGGATGGGAGACCTCCTTGAAATACCAGAGGTGGGAGGCCGAGGCAGGCTTTATTCAGGCACCTCTCTGAATATCCTCCAGTAGGGGTCAGTCACCAGGGATCACCATGACTTCCAGGTGCGCATATACCCTGTTTCCTCGAAAATAAGACCTACCCAAAAAAATAAGCCCTAGCAGGATTTCTATGCATTTGTGGTATAAGCCCTAGTGTGTCTTCGTGAGAAAAAATAAATATAAGACAGTGTCTTATTTTCGGGGAAACACGGTGCTTACATGTGCGTGCACACACATGTACACATTAAAAAAAAACACGTGACCCCCCTCCCCGAAGTGTCTTGTTCTTTGTATACGATGTGAGCACCTCCTTGGTTTAGAAATACCTGGTCAGTGGGCCCACACCTACTACGTGTTGTAGTGCAGGTTGTTCCCACAACCTTCCCCTCGATACCGTTGTGAGAAATAAGTCCCTTCTCCTCCTCTTCCTGATGCACTAGGTTTCTGCTTGCAGGGAGCTCACTGTTTGTACATATGGGGGAATGTGGCATAATATTCTTTCGTCACCTGAAGTCTGAAGTGTCACAGTTTCCTTCATTATGTAGGCTACATCAGGAGACATAGTCTCCCTTTGGTCTTCTGGGGAGAAACTAGGACTGGTACCTTGAAGGAGACCCTGCCTGGCTATGTTCCTTTGAGGCTTATGTGCCCTAGAGAGACCCTGGGAAAAGAGACTGTTTTAAAGTGCTTCATGTATCCCTCCAGTAGGCCAGTGCAGTCTCTCTGTGTATGTTAGTGCCAGATGCGTGAAACAACACCCCCCGCCCCCCCCGTTTTCGTAATCTGGGACGTTACTCTCAAACCTGCATTCTCATCTTCAAATCCTTTTGCAGGAAGTGAACGGAGTGATTTCTATCTTATTTATTGAGGAGCTAACTATTTCTTCAAATGGAAGAGCCAGTTTTATTGAAGTTCCAGGGTGGCTCTTGGGACATCCTCCTCGGCAGAATATTAATCTCTGCATGGAGTCTGGCAGGTGGATTGTGATGTAAGACGTGTGGCAGGCATAACCGTTGAGCCGAACGGCATTCACTGCCCGAATCAGGTTTTCTATGCCTGTCTGGACCAGTGTGCATTGACAGACGATGTTGTTCTCCTTTGCTGATTTCCGAACCAATTTTCCATCTTATTTATACATATATTTACTTACTTCATTTTTACCCCTCCCTTTCTCCTCAGTGGGGACCCGAAGTGGCTTGTATCTTTCTCCTCAGTTTTGTCCTCGCATCAGCTCTGTGAGGTGGCTGAGGCGAAGAGAGTGTGACTGGCCCACGATCACCTTGGCAGGACTGCATGGTAGCGAGCGTGGGGATTTGAGCCTGGCCCGCCCAGATCCTAATCAGACACTCCAACCACAACTCAACGCTGACTTTCGCAAGGTGTGGGGAAAGGGCTGCGCTAAAGGGCAAACCTCCCGGACCTTATCAAGCCTGTGGGCAATTTTGAATTCTGATGTGGGGTGATGGGTGCAACTACAAAATGGCCACCGGGGAAGAACCAAGTGCCGGAAGTAAGAGGGATAAATTTTAAAAATACATTGGGAAAGAAGAGAGAATAAAACCAACAGTGTAGTGTCAGCTGTTGCTGAAATATGACTAATCTTTTGTCCCCGGGCACCGTGTTGGAGATCCCTGTTACATGGCTTCTTGTGGGTGTTTCAATTTTATTCCACTGGGCATCTGTGTGGTGAGAGCCAACTGATGCTAATTTCATATATTCAGTGAGTTGGGTAATATGATTGTTCTCCCATGACTCATAGGAAGGAAAAGTGTTGGAATTGCAAGTTGCTTACACTTCAGTCATTACAGAGTTAAATGTTGTTTGTTAGGAAACAGGATGTTACATTACATAATGTATTCAACCGCAGGAAAGTTTGTGGGAGTTGCTTATCCTAATGAAGTGACCTGTAACCTTTGTATTGGTCAACTAACATCTTGTTTGTAGAAATGCTTTGATCTAGCATTAATGTATTCACAAGTTTATGGCCCTTTGTGTGAACCAAAACGGTAATTCTCTTCTAGAAGCCAAGAGATATAGAAAGATGTAGCTGTTAGCATATATTACTGAGAGTAACTGCAAGTATGTAAACTTTTATTTTATTTCTTTTATCCAAAGTACCATACCCATGTTTTATTTTGTTTTTATAGTAAATATATTTTTCTTTTACTAAGTGTGGCTCTTGTGTTTGCAATACAACCATCGACCTTGAGTTAAGAATCCCAACAAAAAGCAGGTTTGTTGCCCTGAGAGTGGCTAGTCTTTTTAGGAGTGTTTTTTATCCGGCAGCTCTTTCAGTTGATTGAGGAAGCTTCTATCTTAATCATGAATAATATCAATAATTACATTACTAAATAAATGGCAACAGTGTTGTAAGGTGATACGGGTTCCTATTGGAGATAAAAGCAGGGTATAGATGAAATAAGAAAGTAATTATCTGCTATGTATAAGAAGGTTTACAGCTAGATATTCTTGGCTCTTCTAGATAGATGTAGGAACCTTAGGACTCCATCTTGGAAATGAGAAGGCACAGCTTTTTGCTGGTCTTTCTGTCTCTGTCACTCGCAGGGGTCCCCTAACAACATACTTGGCGACAACCTTTCCTGGTGCTCATTAATGATTTCTAGAAAGTGGGCGGGGACAAGTGGGGTTTTGAGTTATGCATGATGTCACTTCCCTGACATTTTGTGGTTGGCTCTACATTGTGTGGCCATCATTTTGCCACTGGCTCCGTCTTCTGCTACAGCCATTTTGTGGTTGTGCCCACCATCCTATGTCAGAATTCCAAATTTATTTAGGTTATTTATATTTGTGTGCATGCACACTTTGTCAGACAATGAAATGGAATTACAGAACATAGTTGTATATATAGAGAAGGGTGGCTTGTTAAATTAGCATGAACAATAGTGGAGATGTTTTTTTAACAGATAAAAAGAATGACAAGCTTGGTTTCTGGCTATCATCTTTTTGGGTTCAGCTGGTGGGGGGAAACAACACAGGTAATAAATATGTCAGGATTGGAGATTGATATACCCTAAATTGTGAGAATTCTGTCCTTAGACCCCATCCATCTCCTTTCTAGCATGGAGGCGAACTTTACAGCATTTTGGCTGTCCAGAGTATTTTCCTTGTCCCCAGAATAGAGAATTACATTTAAATCTACCATTCCAAATTACGTTACATATTCAATTATATTCTTAATTGTTAAGAGTGGTAAACTGAGATTTTTTAAAGTAACATTTTGCTTCACTAAAACATAGCAACTGACAAAATCCTTTTCTTGGGGTGCAGTGTTATGTCAGAGATCAACAAAACATCGCATTGCATTACAATCACTATTACAATATGCGATTTAAAAACATAATATATGGGATGTATGGCCCTTCTTGGTGAGAATACATATGTGAGGATTGAATGAGTTAGCATATGTAATGGGATAAGAAACCAATATTCCTGTTAAGTCTTGGAGGGGTGTTTGTTCCGAGTGTTGTAATAACTTGTAATTCAGCAGTTTCCCTTTCCATTCTGTTCCTGAAGTTCCTATGCAATAAAACAGCTTCTTTGAGGTCAGCCACTGAGTGTCCTGGAAGGCTGAAGTGTTCTCCTACAGGTTTCTTAGTCTTGGGATTCCTGATGTCAGATTTGTGTCCATTTATCCTTTGGAGTAGGGTCTGTCCTGTTTGTCTTATGTAGAGAGCCGAAGGGAAATGTTGGCATTTAATGGCATATACAGTGTTAGAAGATGAGGAAGTGAATGCACCTGAGATGGCGTAGTTGATGTTGTTAGGTCCAGTGATTGTGTTGTCTGGGTGTATGTGGCAGCAAGGTTGGCATCTGGGTTAATTGCACACTCTAGTCCCAGTGTCCATGTTCAAATTGGATGTTGTGGGTGAGGAGTTGTTTGAGATTGGGGGGCTGCCTGTGCGCAAGAAAAGGTTTACCTCCCAGTATTTGTGAAAGAGAACTGTCATTGTCCAGTAGAGGTTGTAAATCACTGATGATGCATTGAACTCTTTTGAGATGAGAGTTATATGTTACCGTAAGGGATGTTCTGTCATTGTCTTTTTTGGGCTTGTCTTGTAGCAGGTTTTCTCTGGGTACCATTCTGGCTTTGTTAATCTGTTTCCTGACTTCATCAAGTGGATACTTTAGTTTTTTGTAGATCCCTCACGTGGGAATCTCTGTCTGTAGGATTTGAACAGATGCGGCTGTAGTGTAGAGCCTGGCTGTATACAATGGTTCTTTTGATATGTTTAGGGTGGTAGCTGGAGGCATGTAGGTATGTTTGTCGATCAGTAGGTTTCTGGTATAAGGTGGTGTCTATGCGTCCATTGTGCAGTCTTAACAGTAGTGTCCAAAAATGTATTTCTTATATAGATTGGTTCATTGTCAGGTTGATGGTGGGGTGAAAGTTGTTGAATGCCTGGTGGAATATGTCCAGGGCTGCTTTAGCATGTGTCCAGACAATAAAATGTAATGCAAGTATAAGAGAGGTATGAGTGGGTATGAGTGGGTGGGAGTGGGAGTTTAAGAAGTGTTGCTCCAAGTCAGCCATAAAGATGTTAGCGTATTGTGGGGACTATGCAGGGTGCCCATGGATGTACCATTGATCTGGAGGAATAGTTTGTCACCAAATCTGAAGTGGGTATGGGTGAGAAAAAAATGGCACAGTTTGGTGGCCAAGTCCGCCTTTCTCCCAGGGACTCAAGGTGAATTACAGAGTGAGGCAGTGCAGTCAACCAAATAGGACTGTGTTGCCCCTAGTCAGTAATACAGGTCAGATTTCTGGGAGATGTAGTCACGTGTTCTACATTAGCTCACTCTATTGGCTCAAGTTTAGAAGTGCGAAATAGGATTATTGCCCTCTCCTGTGCGTTTTGTTAGAAATCTCCAGCAGCCATGAGACACACAGAAAATCATCTCTTTTCACCGCTAAATCACACAAATGGACCCTTAACACTGAAGATGGACATTCTCATACATTCCCAGCCAGATTGTAAGTCTGTGAACTTTTAATGCATGAGGAGGTCAATAAAGTGTTTTGAGCTTTAAAGTGGACTTGTGAGTTGAACACTTACTGGGGAATAAGGCTGTGCCATCCAGCAAGCCTCTGATCCAGGATAGGGACGTTCAGTAAACAATACACTACAGTTGCTGAAGGCTGGAACTGACCAGAAATTTGGTAGATATAACTGAAGCATAGCATAACTATTAACATGACACATTAAGTGTTGCAAAAATTACATAGGTAAGCTGCACACAGTTCAATGTTTCTTTGACTGTCAATTATCTACATACCTGATTTATAGTCTCCTTAAGACTCCAGGCGGATTATGAAATTTGCTGCAATAAAAACTTTACAAGAAGTGATGCAATACTGTCGGTGTAATGATTCCTTGTTTTATGAGAGTGAGTGTGCCTTTAAATGCTTGGTTGGAGTGCATGGTTAGTAGACTAGAGTGATTGAGAGAGACAAATGTACTGTGATTGGTGGCACTTACTGGGGAATAAGGCTGTGCCATCCAGCAAGCCTCTGATCCAGGATAGGGACATTCAGTAAACAATGCACTACAGTTGCTGAAGGCTGGAACCGACCAGAAATTTGGTAGATAGAACCGAAGCATAGAATAACTATTAACATGACACATTAAGTGTTCCAAAAATTACATAGGTAAGCTGTATACAGTTCAATGTGTCTTTGACTGTCAATTATCTACATACTTGATTTATAGTCTCCTTAAGACTCCAGGCGGATTATGGAATTTGCTGCAATAAAAACTTTACAAGAAGGGATGCAATACTGTCGGTGTAATGATTCCTTGTTTTATGAGAGTGTGCGTGCCTTTAAATGCTTGGTTGGAGTGCATGGTTAGTAGACTAGAGTGATTGAGAGAGACAAATGTACTGTGATTGGTGGATGACAGAGTGTGGGAGGGGTTTATTGAAGTGAATCTGTGTGGGTGTGTCAGTGTGTCAGTTATGAGAGACAGAAAAAGTTGTTGGAATTGTTCAGTTAGAGAGTTCAGAGAAAGGCAGAGTATAATTACAGCAAATCACAATAAATAAAATATAATACCTCCAATAAACAATTCAATCAAAATGAATCTGTTTAATCTTTTTTTGCAGGCATTAAAGCTACAGTTCTATTTACTGTATAAATATGACCTCTTGAACAATTCTGTTTTCCTACATAGGCAGATTAGTTTCCTCCCCTTTCCTCCTCTTTTTAACTCTTGTGCCTTTTTCCTGCCACGCATAAATCGCCACTCCATCCCTCTTGTCTTTGCAGGCTGGCAGAGAGGTAAATCCAGTCTGGACTGACGCAACCGCTAGAGCTGAGAGAATGCAGAACTTTCCTTTCCTTTCCTGCAGTTAGCACTGCTGGGAAGAGTCCCGAAGGTCAGAATAGTGAGTGAGGCAAGATGGGAGGATTAAATTTAATTAAATCAAGTGAGCTCATCTGTGGCACCCCCACCCCAGTCTTCCTCGATCTTCCCTTTCAGCCACTTCAGCTCCTCACCCGGAACCTGGCCATCCCCAGGTCACAAGATGCCTCCAGGCCGCGTGTGAGTGCTTCTGCCTTCCCTCGCTCTTTGGGGGGGGGGCAGTGCAAGGGGAAGAGAGAAGCCAGGTGCACAGGCGCACAGCCCTGCCAGATCCTGCCCAACCGCCACCCCTTCAGCAGGCGGCTGAAGAAGAAGAGATTGGATTTGTACCCCGCCCTTCACTACCTCAGAACAGCTTACAGTCTCATTTCCCTTCCCCTCCCCACAACAGACACCCTGTGAGGTAGGTGGGGCTGAGAGAGCTCTTTTGAGGACTGCTCTTGAGAGAACAGCTCTGAGAGAACTTGTGACTCACCCAGGGTCAAACCGGCAGCGGCATGTGGAGAAGTGGGGATTCAAACCTGGTTCTTCCAGATCAGATGCCGCAGTCGCCCTCCTGTTCCCCTCACTTTGCCTGCCGGTGGCAACAGGGACCCGATGGGGATGGACAGCTTGGGTGCCACACAGGGCAACCTTCGAGGGCTTTGGCCCTGTGGTGAGAGTCTGGGTGGCGCAGGAGGGCAAGCCTCAGGTGGGGCAGTGCCGACCTGGGATGGAAGCAGAGAAGAATGGGTGGTGCATTTGCAGAGGCGGGTGCATGCCCTCCTTGGCTGCAGTGGGAGCCATACAGTGTGTTTAGGTGGGGGGGCATTGCAGATTCAATAGGGGTGCCGCCCACCGCTGGCTACAGGCCAGGGATAGACTGGAGTAACTCTGCATAGGATTGCACAATTCCACTTGGAGGTTTTTCAAGTTGGATGGTGGCTGCAGTAACAGTAATTTCAGATGTACAGGGATTTATTTTCTGCCTACATTAGACCTAATACATATGATTTATTAATATTATTCTATGAAAGATGAATGGTGCAATTACTAGGGTTGCCAGCTCTGGGTTGGGAAATACCTGGAGATTTTGGAGGCTGAGGAAGGCGTTGTTTAGGGATCTATAATGTACAATGCCATAGATTCCATCTTCCAAAGCTGCTATTTTATCCAGGGGAACTGGTCTCTGTTACCTGGAGACCAGTTGTAATCCCGGGAGATCTCCAACAACTACAGCACAGCACAATGAATAAAATAAAATCTCTTTAAAGGGAGAAGTGGGGAGCATAAATCAGCTTAGGTCCTCACTCTCCCCAGCACCTCTTTGAAAGGGCAGTTTTTTCCTGTTTCTAAAGCAAGAAGGAAAAGACCTTCACTCCCAGGCATGGGGAGTTTCAATCCAAGGGGAGGCCACCAGCCAAAAGGCCCTGCTTCTGACAATGGCTGAAATGGTCTCCAGTGAAGGTGGAACAGAACGCAGGTCTGCAAATGTTGACCTGGGCACAGAGGCCCATTTTAAGCTGTTCTCATCCTGCTCCTGTTGCCACTGTGCTGTGAAATTAACAGAGTTGAAGCATGCCTGGCAGAGCTGCATTCAAATTTTTATTTGAAAGATAGTTCAAGCATACAGAAGAAATAACCTGCATAAACCAATAAAGCAGTGCATAACATTGCTATTACAGATAATAGAGCTGCGTTCTTTGTTATTGGGTCACTTGACAGGAAATTGCTGTCAAAAGACACACGCAGCGGCAAACCACTGCATGGAGACCAGGGGTCCTCTACGAGAGCCTTTGCATCCTAGAAATAAGACCGGTATTCCAGAAGAGGTCTGAGTCGTAGAGCTGAGTGGAACACAGCTTTATTCGATGCTTAGGGTAAAGGCTCCCATCAATGGCATGGTCAAAATGAGTTTTTAGTAGCACAGCTTTTGAGCACAAAGAGAGAGGCAACATTTTTAACAGCAAATCCATCACCTATTGCATAATCCTGGGTTTGTGACTTGCAAAGGTACACATGCATACCACCAAATCACATACTAGTTAGGAATACAGAGTTGACCTCTTACAGGCCAGGATAACTGTTGTGCATTGTAATTTGCGTATTAGGTAACCTGAAATGTAGGGTGTTTGTTGCAGATACCAATTTACATGAAAGGAAGACGACCTTGAGTGTAAAATGACCTGAATGTGATACAAGTCCTGTAAAAATGTGGTTCAAAGCATTTTTTAAAAATTATTGTACATAATTGTAACTCATACATGAATATAACCTGACCTGGGTAGCCCAGGCTAGCCCAGACTCAACAGATCTCAGAAGCTACGCAAGGTCGGGCCTGGCTAGCCTTTGGATGGGAGGCCTCCAAGGAATACCAGGGTCGTGATGGGGAGGCAGGCAATGGCAAACCAGCTCTGAATGTTTGTTGCCTTGAAAACCCTGTGGGATCGCTGTAAGTCAGCTGTGACTTGATGGCACTTCCCACCACCATGTGAACATAAGACAACACCCTCATTTTCTTACCAGCATGCTCTCTTCCTTTCGGGTAAATGCAGTAGCTGAGACTTTTGCCCAAATGGCCTATTGCACAGATACCTTTATGGCAAAACAGATGCCGCTTCCTTTTAAAGTTTGTGAATTTAAACCTATACAGTTGCTCAGTGGGAGAGCATCTGCTTTGGATGCTCAAGGTCTCAGGTTCAATCCCCGGCACCCCCAGCCAATATTCCCTCTAAGCTATGGAGTCCTGTGAGCAAAAATTCTACTTTGTGAGCTACCGGCATTAAAGTTGTCAGCGAGTGATTTGGTTACTGCATGAATGAGTTTGCTCTAGAGCCATCCCTTCCTGAGCCAAGACAAAAATGTGTGAGCCAGAGGCTAAAAAACTGTGAGCTTGCTCACACTGACTCAGCTTAGCGGGAACACTGCCCCCAGCTACAGAGATCAGACCCTGGAGAGTTGCTGCCAGTCAAAGCAGACAGTGATGACCTTGATAGAGCCCAGGGGTCGCCTGACTCAGTAGGAGGCAGCTTCGTGTGTTCAGTTCATGCAGGTGCCTGGATGCAAGAGCCATTTCTGGAACAAAGGAGGTGTGGAATGGGACTCCAGCACCAGCAGTCACAACACAACACCTGACTTACTTCCTCTCGTAGAAAAACAAATAAATGGGATCAATGTGAATTACATACTAAATACAAAAAACAAAAAGGCTGTTGTGCTTTATTTGGTAAAACTACATACAAATTTCACAATTATCATTAACATGGGAAAAAACCCCCAATAACAACTGTTAAAATAACCTTGTATCACCATTTTCAAAAGGGCTCATCCTTGTGTTATTATAAAACAAGATGCGTAACTAATTATAAACTCATTTCGTTTTACAACTTCTTCAGCACGTTTCATTGTTCATTAATTATCTTCCTATTGCCTCAATACAGCTTTTATATAAGGAGCAAGCCAGTTTGGTGTAATGGTTAGGATCTGGGAGAACCGGGTTTGATTTCCCACTCCTCCACATGCAGCCAGCTGGGTCGACCTTGGGTCAGTCACAAGTTCTCTGAGAGCTTTTCTCTCAAGAGCAGTCCTCGAAAGAGCTCTCTCAGCCCCACCTACCTCACAGGGTGTTTGTTGTGGGGAGGGGAAGGGAAATGAGATTGTAAGCCGCTCTGAGGCTCCTTTGGGCAGTGAGGGGGGGTATAAATCCAATCTCTCTCTCTCCTCTCTCTTATCCTTTTGATAAGCAAGGGCAAAACCTTCTGTTCTATTGCTGGCAAAATGCTCTCTGAAGATACAAGCAACTAAGCCTTCATGAAGGAACTACCTAATGTTGCAATTCAACGTTTATACAGGGAGCAAGCCAGTCCCTTTTCTTAAGTGGGTACCAAACCTTCTGTTCTATGACTGGCAAAGTGTACTTTCTCTGTTAGCAGGCTTCCCAGGAGGCTGGCTGCTCAGTGTAATGACTTCCCATTGCTGTGCCTCCCTGTGGATCCAGGAACATGGGGTAAAATCTTGCTTTCTTCTTGTACAGACTTAACTTCAGAAGTGAAATACCAAAGCATATAGCTACTATATGTGGGGAATCAAACCCAGTAGAGTCCGTGCTCTTAACCACTACACCAAACTGGAGGAGGGGCTTAGGCCTCCTCCAGCCTACATACTGTTGTTCTGACCTGAAATGGCCCTGAGGAGCTCCTGTTTTTCCCAGTGGGAAGACTTGCCTGTCAGCACTCTCAAGTTTTCTCAGAGAAAGAAATAGCTGCCCCCTCCCCGGGCTGTTTCAGGTCAGAAAAAAAGGCATGGGGGGGCCCTTGAGCCCCCTGTTGTTGAAGTAAACTCAGAACTGTAAGTCAAGACCCATGCTCCCTCTAAGCTGTAGATCTTGTGAGGAAAAATTCTACTTTATGAGCTACTGGCATTAAAGTTGTGAGTGAGCGATATGACTGCTGCATAAATTAGTTTGCTTTGGAGCCATCCTTCCTGAGCGAAGACAAAAATGTGTGAGCCGGAGGCTAAAAACCTGTGAGCTAGCTCACACTAACTCAGCTTAGAGGGAACACTGGTCAGGACCCAGGATAGCCCCGAAAGCTGTGTAATGTGTGGCTGGGGCCTGGTGCAGATGGGCCGTCCACCAGCCAGTGACAAAATGGGAGCCAGTTGTCCCCAACAAAGCGGGAATTGGCACTGACTCTTCTCTGCTTCCCTTTGTCTCCCAGAATGGTGTCAGGGCACGCACCTCAGTCAGCCCTCCGGTGACTACAGCAAAAGAGAAGATGGATCCACGGTGTCAGCCGGTTGATATGGATAAGGTAAGGAGGACGGCAGAAAGTTGATATTGAACTGACTGCAATGTGGGTTAAAAGGCAAGCTGCAGGAAAGGCAAAAACCACCCTCAGTGTAATCTTTTTGCAGGGAGTGTCTTGAACCAGGGGAGTCAGCTTTAAGTACCAACTCTATTGTGTGTGTTTGTTTATTTCGTGGCGAGTCTGTTACATTTCTCTCCCATCTGCCACTGCTGTAAAATAGACCGTACCTGCCAGAAACAGGTTATGTGCTCTGGACTGCTCTTGGGTCGCTCTGAAATGTGGTGCAGCTTCCCGTTGAGCCGTGTATTGTTACTGAACACTCCTTTCTCCCACCTGCAGGACAATCTGTGTGCCTATTTTTTAAAAAAAATTGTGCATTTGCAACAGTGCAAGTTTCTCCACTGTTGCTTTGTGTGTTAGCTCACCTCCTAGCATTAGAGCACCCGTCCCCCCACTGAAAAGCCTGAAAGTGGGAGAGGGATCTCTGTGGGATTGGGCTTGTAGCCTTTGTGGCTGTGTAACCCCATCTCTGACTGCATTTGTGGGCAAGGCATGCCTACAGGGAAGGCAACAACATTGCTGAACTGGATTTTTCGGGATGAAACTGTGCAAGGGCCAGTAAACATAGAACTGCTCTCATGGAACCGGCTCTCAAATCTGTCTGGACAGCAGCATGAACCAGAGAGCTAGTGAGTAAAGTGTCATAGATACTGCATGGAGCCACTGTGTCCCCAGAATGCAGGATGCAGCATCTTCTGAGGCTGCAGTTGAGGATGTCTTAGAGGCATGGTGGGTATAACCAGGGTGACAGAAATGCAATTTGTTCTTACCGCTAAAGAACTTCTGGAGACAGACTTCTTTTCAATGAAGCAGAATAGTATTTTATTGAATACACAGCTTGCAAGCGTGGGTGCACAGTTCAAAAGAACTGAACACACAGCTTGCAAGCGTGGGTGAACAGTTCAAAGAACTGGACACACACAATCGATCCAATTGTAAGTTTAAATACATTTTCTGACCCGACATAAGGAAATTAACAAATGCTGTGCAGCTTGCCATTGGCTGACAAGAAAGCACTTACAACTACCAATCCAAACGCATAATTGTTCCTCAAAGACCACCCCTTTCTTCTTCTTCCAAACATGGTATTAACTTTCTCTACTCTTTCCTAACCTTTCTCCATAACCCACAATGGTCCACCACAAGTGCCTTGGGACAGGTCTTCTCGTAAACTGGGACAGGTCTTCTCGTAAAACAGGGACTTTTAGACCGCAAGATGTCCTATTTCAGCAGGCCTGTCTTGGACCATCATCTTTTCGATAGACTTGTTTGTCAGAGCCAAATGCCAGGTTCCTCATTCTTTGACTGGTCAGCATATACACTAAGAACATATATTAAAATATGCAAGATTAAGCACAATGGTTCCTTTGCAAAGCTTCTGCCTATCTTATGTTTCAACTACTCAACTGTTAATCATTCCACTGGATAGTCAGGTATTTTAGGTGCTTTTCTTATCACCCAAATGGCTGAGTGTAACCAGGTTCTTCAAGACTTCTGTTTAACAGTTGGCGGCTTAGTTTCTTCATATAGATCATCCTATATTTTCGCTGTCTGGTTGCATGTCTGCTTTTTAAGCAAGCAAGCTTAATCATTCATCTTCAAGCAATACATTTGCAATTTTAATATAAAGCAAGTGTCCTTATTAGTTTCATTCCTTACAAGGGGGTGGCACCAGGTTTTTGCCAATCCTCAGCAGGTAGCTATCCCCCTTGCTCATATGCATAGACTCCTGCCTTAATTATGAATGGCTCCTAGTTTATAGCGCTCTTTGACTAAGCATTATTAAATGCAAAGTTGCAAGAAAATATCACCAGCAAGCAGGTTAAATCAAAACTGCAGATAAAAATCAGGCACACCAGGCACACCAGGCAAGAATGACTGTTTCATCTGCAAAGTAATCAATGCCTCCCTCCCCAAACCATGAGAGAAAGACCACCACTTGCACCTGGTGGATGACCTTGGGCAAGCCATAGTTCTGTCAGAGCTGTTCTTGAAAAAGAGCAGTTTCTCTCAGAGCTCTCTCAGCCCCACCTACCTCACAGGGTGTCTGTTGTAGGGTGAGGACGGGAAAGGAGTTTGTAAGCCGCTCTGAGATGCCCTTGGGTAGTGAAGGGTGGGGTATAAATCCAATCATCTCCTCCTCCTCATTATTATTATTACACATTCATGTTCATTCGTATTTAGTCCTCATTAGCCAATTCTTCCCCCGTCATTTCACCGGCTGTTGAAATTTAGAAGCTCCCAGTTTACAGGGACATCATATTACAGTACACTTCAAGACTCCACTTCAGCGACAACTTAAGGGTTGCCAGCTTAGGGCTGGGAAACGCCTGGAGATTTGAGGGGGTGGATCCTTGGAGGGTGGAGTTTGGGGGGTGGGGAAGAGACTTCAGCAGGGGATGTGATGCCACAGCATCCCCCCTCCGAAGCTGCCATTTTCTCCAGGGGAACTGATCTCTGTAGTCTGGAGATCAGTTGTGATTCTGGGAAGCCTTCAGGCCCCCTCTGGAGGCTGGCAACCCTAGACAACTTGCCAGTAACCTTCTCTTTGTGGAAGGGATGGAATGGCCTAGCAAGCATGCCACATGCCAGAGAAGATCCAGGCGACTTTGGACGATGGCTCACTGTGCAGCTGGACTAGCTTTGAAACCATTCCACCTGGCAACCTGCTGGCGGCCTGTGGGGATGGGAGGAAGCCGTTTCCTTGCTGAGTCAGCATCCCTCCGAGAACCAAAGAGGAAGTGCAGCTCGGTGGTGGTGGTGGACAGTGCTGTCAAGTCAGCCAATTTAGGGCAACCCTGTGGGTTTTTCAAGGCAAGAGACAAACAGAGGTGGTTTGCCATTGCCTGGCAGCCCTGGGCTTTCTTGGTGATCTCCCATCTCAGTACAAACCAGGGCCGACCGTGCTTAGTTTCCAGGATCTGATGAGGTTGGGCTAGCCTGAGCCATCTAGGTCAGGGTGCAGCTTTGTGATAGAGCCTCAGATCTCTTGGCCAACTCCTCCCTCCCCTTCTGTGAACTCAGGAGTCCCCCCCCCCTGCATTCCTGACACTCTCTGCCTGCTGTCCCGTTGCGTCCCATAATAGATCACTTATGTGTAAAATGGGGAGAGAGAGGAACGTCTCTCCTTTACCACCTGATGAAGGGAGCTTTGACTCTTGAAAGCTTAAAGGTAAAGGTTCCCTGTAGTGACAGACTTCACGTTCCTGGGATCCCAGATCACCGCAGACTGTGACTGCAGCCATGAAATTAAAAGACGCCTGCTCCTTGGGAGGAAAGCGATGGCGAACCTAAACAGCATGATAAAAAGTAGAGACATCACCCTGCCAACAAAAGTCCGCATGGTCAAAGCAATGGTATTCCCAGTAGTCATGTATGGCTGCGAGAGTTGGACGATAAGGAAGGCCGAGCGCCGAAGAATAGATGCTTTTGAACTATGGTGCTGGAGGAGACTCTTGAGAGTCCCTTGGACTGCAAGAAGAACAAATCAGTCAATCCTCAAAGAAATCAACCCTGACTGTTCCCTGGAAGGCCAGATAATGAAACTGAAGCTCAAATACTTTGGCCACCAAATGAGAAGGGAGCACTCACTGGAAAAGACCCTGATGCTGGGAAAGATTGAAGGTCAAAGAAGACGGGGACGGCAAAGGATGAGATGGTTAGACAGTGTCAAAGCTTTCATGTGCATGCACACCAAGTGTGCAAGAAAGCTTATAGGTAAAGGTTCCCTTGCTCGAAAGCCAGTCGAGTCCGACTCTAGGGTTGCGGTGCTCATCTCTGTTTCAAAGCCGAAGAGCCAGCGCTGTCCGAAGACGTTTCCGTGGTCATGTGGCCGGCACTGAGTCTAACCTTCGTGGGAAGGTAACAGCGTTCCGTGCGCCTTAGTGTTTAGTCATGCCGGCCACAGTGTACAGTCTCCCCACATACAGTCTGAAGTGGTACAACTCAGTCGACCCCATCAGAACTCCTCCTGCTTGTTGTTGCTGCCTGTTTAGACCAGGCTCCAGATATTTAACTTCAAATTCCACGGGGTCCTTGGAATATGATTCTGGGTGGTCGTCCCCACCACCACCAAGGAGATAAAGTGATTATTACGAAAAGGGGTGGTGGTGATGGATTACTCATTCTTTCCCTCCTGGCTGTTAAAGTCAAGCCTATTCAGTTCAGCAAGGCTTTTCCCATCTCACTGTCTCCTCCGGGGTGGACACAGACCACTTACGGGCTGCCTGTCCCCAGTCACAAGCAGAGACCCTGTTGAATACGAGACTCGAGGCAGCAGGTGAACAGTGATAACAGCTTTACTGAACACAAAGTCAGAAGAACCAGAATGAGACAAACAATGGAGCAACAGGCCCCTTTTTAAACAGTCCGGGCTTGGCAAGCCACGCCCACATGTCAGATGGTAACCAATCAGAAACTGTACATAAAGACCAATCAGTTTGCTTCCCTCCAGAACCTCCTTTGTTCTGATAGGTCGGTTTACGATACCTTGGTCAGACTCAAGCTCAGTACCTTCATACATTATATTACATACACAACATAGGGTATAAGTATGGTTTAAATCAGGGGTCCCCCAACGTGGTGTCCATGGGCTTCATACAGGCCTGTAGCCAGGATTTTGTGGTTTGTCCACTACACACTTCATGTGGCAGTGGCTGTTGAGCAGTAGCAAGCAGCTGGGTCTGCATGAGCTATGCAAGTTCTATGGTGTCAAATTGTCCAGTGGCTGCTGTCAGGCCTGACATGCTCTCTCCCCCTACATTTTACTGACAGAAACAAATGCTTGAAGGCTGGAAATACTGCTGTGGTTGACAAACAATGGCCACTGAGAGAATTCCTTTCATATAGCTACAGGTGCTGCTTCTATTATGGGTGAGGGTTAACCCAATGTATTTTCATCTGACATCGATGATGGACGGCAGTTGGCTAGGTACTTCCCTACTGGTCCAAATCTTCCACAGCTAACAATGTTTTCTCATGAAGATGTTTTTGGCTGACAAAATCAAAGTATAAATCAATCATAATAAATCTATTTAATTCTTGACATGGGCAAATTTGTGGATAGTTGGATCCATAAACAAACAAGACTGATGTTTCTACAAAAACTCTGAAATTAAAAACGTTGTTGTTAGCCATTCAGTCATGTTTGAATCGCCTTGATCTTGTCAACCAAAAACATCTTAATGAGAAAAAATAGCTGAGGAAGCTGTTTCCATAGGGTCTTCATAGGGTATAATGATCCTCCCCAGTTGCCTTTGGCCTGATCCAATATTGGCGTCTCTTATGTTCTTATGTTCTTATGAGGTGAGGCGAAGGGAAAGGACGGGGGGGAGTTTACTTGTTACTCCCGGAACGCCGTTCCTGCCTGTTCCTGCTCAAAATGACCCCTGGCATGTGTCTTGTGCAAAATGCACAGCTGCTGAATTCACAGCTGAATGCACAGCTGGATCAAATCTGGTCCAGAACGCACCTATGGGACTATCTTAGTCAGAGCTACAGTGTCCTTGTGTTCAGGCCACTTGAACTTTGCAACACGGCTTTCATTGGACCCTTTTTTGTTTTTAACTGCCTTTCTAATAAATACATGCAGGGGTCATTTCCTGCAGGAGCGCACAGGAGCAGAGCTCCGACAGGAGCCCAGGGGGCGGGCACATGCAACAAGCCCCGCACCCTGCTCCCAGCAGCCCTCAGTTGGGTCACAAGGAGCAAGAAGCAGCCAGGTAAGTTGCAGAGGCCCCCCTGGCCCGCCTTCAGGTACAAGCTCTCCCTCCACTGCGAGGACAGATCTGCATGTCCCCCCCCCAATAGCTAGCAATCCAAAACAGTCCAGTGGAGCCTGAGCGGTGGGTGTTGCCTTCTGACACACTTCCGGTGAGGTCAGGGTGTGTGGCCTATTCAAATAAGTTATGCTAATGAGTTATGCTGTTGAGCTCCTGCACCTCTTTTTCTACGAAATGACCCCTGCTCACAAGACCCCACAGCTTAGAGGGAGCATTGCTCCTCTCCTCCATTTTATCCCCACAACAACCCTGTGAAGAGGGTTGTCAGCCTCCAGGTGGTAGCTAGAGTTCTGTTATTACAACTAATCTCCAGGCCACAGAGATCAGTTCACCTGGAGGAAATGGCCGCTTTGGAAGGTGGACTCCGTGGCATGATACTGCATTGAAGCTCCTCCCCTCCCCAAGCCCCGCCCTTCTCAGGCTCCAACCACAACATCTCCAGGTATTCCTCAGCCCAGAGCTGGTGACCCTACCTGTGAGGCAGGTGAGGCTCAGAGCCTACGACTAGCCTCGACTAGGTCACCCAGCAAGCTGCCATGGCACCCGTGGGCCTCCCAGATACTAGTCCCAACACTCTTACCTGTGAACTGTCATTGGGAGAACTAAGTTTAATTCCCCACTACTACTACTCCACGTGAAGCCTGCTGGGGTGACCTTGGGCCAGTCCCAGTTCTCTCAGAGCTCTCTCAGCCCCACCTGTAAGGTTCCACAGCCAACAACTGAGTACACGCTTGTCAGAAAGGTTATACTTTATTGCAGAGCTATAAATGCAGTAACATGGTCACTGTTAGGAATGGCGACGTTTCTACAAGCACAATGGGATATAGGGTATTCGTATGCACCCCCCCATCCATAGGCCAATTGGCCTAACTCCCGCGTGCAGGAGAAGGGACCCCAGGCTGTTAGAGTAGAAGCTGGGAGTCGAAAGTGATGCCACGGTTACATGATGCCCAGACACTACACAGGCAATCTCCAAGGTCATTGATAATAAAGACTACAGAAGCAAAGAAGGAATGCAGCACGGACTGGTACGCAGGTCAAGCAAATGAACCCCAGCCCATAAACATCATGGCAGCATGGCTGACACCGCCTACGTCACAGGAAGTCTGTTGTGGGGGGAGGAAGGGAAGGCGATCGTAAGCCGCTTTGGTACTTCTTAAAGTAGAGAAAAGTGGGGTATAAAAACCAACTCTTCTTCTTAACCACTACACCACACTGGCTCTCAATAGGATGTCACTTTATTAGCTAATAAAGTGGGGAGCACATATGAATAGCAAAAGAAATGAAATGAAATACTGTCAGATCAAGGCAAGCCATGTCTTGAAGGAACTCTCAGGTATGCAGAACAACGTGGCTTTGCAAATCAACCAAAAGCCCACAGAAACTGGGCAGCCTGAGAAGCCGAGCACCCTGAAGGAGCCACAGAATGCAGGGTGCAGTCGAGAGTCTGTCACAGGATAAAGGGGGGGGGATGGTCCTGTTTGGGTCTGTGAGGGCTCACAGAATCACAGAGGGAGAGATTTTTTTGGGGGGGGGATTCCAAGATGTATCTCTTTTCCATGATTCCCCACGAGCCCCTAGCACGTATTAATTGCTTTCTACTTTGACATGGTGGACCTGGTGGCGTGGGCAAGAATGGAGTCAGGAGCCTTTGGAAGCTTAACTGGACAAACAGCACTTTTGCTGAGTCTGTTTGGCAGATGAGCAATGTGACGGACAATTAAAATGGGAAGGTAACAAAAGAGGTTAAGATGCCAATCAATGCTCCCTCTTAGCTGTGGAGTCCTGTGAGCTGCTGCATAAATTAGTTTGCTTTGGAGCCATTCTTCCTGAGCTAAGACAAAAATGTGTGAGCCGGAGGCTAAAAAACTGTGAGCTAGCTCACACTAACTCATCTTAGAGGGAACACTGATGTCAATATAATCTGGCAAATTAAAACGGAAAACATTGTAGGCTATCTGAATTTATCCCAAGTTGTAATATTGATAAATGGACTGAAAATGTTTAAAAGATGCTCTAGAGGAATTAGCGTCTTTAGCATAGCAGCCTACAAAGTGCTGTACCCGGATAGGACTTTTGAATATTCATCTGGGACGCTAACAGCAGTGTAAATATACTATTTGGGGTTTTCATGCCGTAAAGCAGTGTTTGTGGCCCGGCACACCAATAAATAGCTTCTCCGTGTTGCGGAAGATGAACTAAACTGCTTAAATCAGTCTGTGGACTAATCTCACCTAATCTCATTACTACACTATTTAAATACTTCATTTGATCAGCTTAATCCCATCCTGTAGAAGCACTCTTCTAACTGTCAGTTCCAAGTACAGCCATTAACCGCTCTCCAGCATTCTGTGTTGGAGACTGAAGTTCGGATGAGCAGGGAATGCCTCTCCATCTGTAAAGGATTTCCCTGCTTACTGCATACTCAAGATATTTATTTTATTTAAAACATTTTCATGCCACCTTTCCACCCAATCAAGGCCTCCAAAGTGGCACATAAAAACAGTAAAACATCTGAACAACTGAAACAAATATTTAAAACCTTTACTTTATGTCCCAGGCCCAGTGTTGGCCTGATTCTAATTAGCCAAACAGGTGTAGGGCGAAATGTAACCTAACCACCAGACCTGTTACTAAGGTCATGATTTGACCAACCAAAGGCGCTGGTCAGTTAACCAGATGCTCTGCAGCTGCATCATGTCCAATGAACTGACACCTTTTCCCATCCATGATCTCAGGCGCTAACGCGATGGAATGCCCCCTCCCCTATCTCATGTCCTTGGAGTTACCAGGCCTAATGGCTTCTAACAGCTTGCTGTGCTTCAGAGCCGATGTTGAAACTTGAACAAGAAACTGCAAAGGAAAACCGGTTTCTTGACAGCCTGTCAGGTTCAACAGCTCGCAAGTCCACACACACTCTTCAGGGAAAAGTTATGATTTATTAGAATACAAGTTCGTTGCCAAGTGGTACAGGTACATTGTTAGGAATAAGGGTTAGGGATGAGGCATCAATACATATACTCTGATGCTGCAGTTGGCTAAGCAAATGAAATCCAAGCGTGCACGCGGGAATTCTCCCGGCGGGATATTACATCATGAATGGGAGACTCTCCTTGCCCCATGAGAGCAGAAATATTTACACCGGCAGTGGAATGCAAGCCCTCCCTCCTCCTCAAGGTTACACAAGATTGCACAGTCTGGCAGAGCCAGTTCACACGGTCTCATGAGCACCTCCCGATAGTTATTCACAGCATTTAAGCAAAGCAAGCAAGCAAGAATGCGCGCATGCGCTACAGTCAGGGATGAACGAAAACAATGAAAGTATGGCAGCTAGCTGACACAGCCCCATATAATACTTGTTGCAATAATCTAATCTAGATGTTACCAGGCCATGCACCACAGTGCCAAGATGTGTATATGCGGATGTTTGCTACTAGGATGTCCAGGTCCCAGGGGGGCCACCAGAAGGGGAGGAGGGGATAGGGTTGCCAAGTCTAGGTTGGGAAACTCCTGGAGATTTCGGGATGGAGCCTGGGGAGGACAGGGACCTCAGTGGTGGGGTTACCAGACCCCAGCTCCCAGTGGCGGTTCCCCCGCTTTGGGGGGCTTCAGTCTGCCATTGGCCAGCTGGCTGGCAAGGGAAACTCCACCCCAAAACAGGACGTCATGCAGTGATGCTCTGGTTTGGGGGCAAACTTTATGGTTTTGAAGCCAAACCAGAACATCATGTGCAACATTGCCAGTGTGATGATGTCACTTCTGGGTGATGTCATCATGTCAGGGTCATTGCACACAATGTCCCACCCACGCCCAGAATGCCCCACAAATTCCCCCCGCCAATGTCCCACCCACGCCCAGAATGCCCCACAAATTCCCCCCGCCATCATCACACTGGCAATGTCACAATGTCACCTGGCAACCCTACTGGCCGCCCTGAGCCTGCGTGCGGGGAGGGCGGGGTAGAAATGGAATTAAATAAATAAATAAATAAATACTTAGTGAAGTACGATGCCCCTGAGTCCACCCTCCAAAGCCTCCGTTTTCTCCAGGGGAACTGATCTCCGGAGTCTGGAGCAGAGCTGTGATTCCAGGCAATCCCCAGGTCCCCCCCGGAGGCCGGCATCCCTATTTATTACAGAAAGGACAAAAAGGTTTTCTGAAAGATTCAGTGCTGGAATAGATTTGTGAGACTTTCAGGTGCCACTGGACTCCTGTTTACTGTATGTGGGAGGGTCCCTC
Source organism: Gekko japonicus (assembly GCF_001447785.1). Classification (NCBI taxonomy): domain Eukaryota; kingdom Metazoa; phylum Chordata; class Lepidosauria; order Squamata; family Gekkonidae; genus Gekko; species Gekko japonicus. The sequence goes on from NW_015164189.1 coordinate 504,178, forward strand.
CTTTGAAATGAATGCAGACCACCAATGTTATGTTTTTAGAAGTTTTCCTAGATGTAGTTGCTGGAACAATGCTTCTGTTTGAAATGGAAATATACAGGATTTGTGTTCGACGGATTCCTTTTAAGCTCTCAGCTCAAAAACAAGAATTTCAGGTTGCTTCAGTACAAGGCAATAAAAATAGTACAGCTGTAACCTAAGAACATAAGAGAACCTAAGAGAAGCCCATGCTGGAGCAGGCCAGTGGCCCATCCAGTCCAACACTCTGTCACACAGTGGCCAAAAATACCAGGGGCCATCAGGAGGTCCACCAGTGGGGCCAGGACACTAGGAGCCCTCCCGCTGTTGACCCCCCCCCCCAAGCACCAAGACCACAGAGAATCACTTGCCCCAAACCGAGAGTTCCTATTTATACCTTGTGGCTAATAGCCACCGATGGACCTCTGCTCCATATAAGAACATAAGAGAAGCCCATGCTGGATCAGGCCAGTGGCCCATCCAGTCCAACACTCTGTCACACAGTGGCCAAAAATACCAGGGGCCATCAGGAGGTCCACCAGTGGGGCCAGGACATTAGAAGCACTCCCACTGTTGACCCCCCCAAGCACCAAGAACACAGAGCATCACTTGCCCCAGACCGAGAGTTCCTATCTATACCTTGTGGCTAATAGCCACCGATGGACCTCTGCTCCATATAAGAACATATGAGAAGCCAATGTTGGATCCAGCCAATGGCCCATCCAGTCCAACACTCTGTCACACAGGGGTCAAAAATACCAGGTGCCATCAGGAGGTCCAGCAGTGGGGCCAGGACACTAGAAGCACTAATTTATGATGGCTAGTAGCACTAATTTGTGATGTGACACTAATTTGTGATGGCTCCAGATGACCTGTTCTAGCAAGCATTTGCATGTATAATGTTGAGTTTCGGTCTTGTCCCATTCAGGTCAAGAGTGTTGTTCATATCTGGAGTTTTCTCTGGGGGCTAGGGGCGAATTCAAATGTCTTTCATGTTGGGGTTCCTGAGAGCGCTGAAGTGTTGTAAGAGTTGAACTGGCCCTTCAATGCACTCTGGAAAGCTTTTTAGTGGCCCAAGGGATACGTGTTTTACAGTGAACACCACATTCCTTGGGGTAGGCACCTGTAGACACATGCTGGTTTCATTTGCATGACAATATTCAACTGGTGTATTTCTCTAGACGTTCATAGTACTTGTGTGGGAAGGTCAGTGCTCAAGTGTGAATGTCAGCATTCAGAACATTATGGACTCTGTAAGACATGTTGCCCTGGCCTGGATAGCTCAGGTTCTCATCAGATCTCAGAAGCTAAGCAGGGTTTGACTGGTTCGTACTTGAAAGGGAGACCACCAAGGAAGTCCAGGGTCACCACACGGAAGCAGGCAACGGCCAACCACCTCCAAATGTCTCTTGCCTTGAAAACCCGACAGGGTCACCGTAAGCCGGCTGTGACTTGGTGGGGGAAAAAAGATGTGTTAGTCTTGAACATAAGAACATAAGAGACACCAATGTTGGATCAGGCCAAAGGCCCATCCAGTCCAACACTCTGTGTCACACAGTGGCCAGAAATACCAGGGGCCATCAGGAGGTCCACCAGTGGGGCCAGGACATTAGAAGCCTTCCCAATGTTCAACCCCCCAAGCAACAAGAAGACAGAGCATCACTTGCCCCAGAGCCCCTATCTATACCTTGTGGCTAATAGCCACTGATGGACGTCTGCTCCATATGCTTATCTAATTCCCTTTTGAAGCCGTCCATGCTTGTAGCCACCACCACTTCCTGTGGCAGTGAATTCCATGTGTGAATCACTCTTTGGGTGAAGAAGTACTTCCTTTTATCCGTTCTAACCCGACCGCTCAGCAACTTCATGGAGTGCCCACGAGTTCTTGTATTGTGAGAAAGGGAGAAAAGTACCTCTTTCTCTACCTGCTCTATCCCATGCATAATCTTATAAACCTTAATCATGTCACCCATCAGTCGTCGTTTCTCCAAGCTAAAGAGCCCTAAGCGCTTTAACCTTTCCTCATAGGGAAAGTGTTCCAACCCTTTTATCATTCGAGTTGCCCTTTTCTGCACTTTTTCCAAAGCTATAATATCCTTTTTAAGGTGTGGTGACCAGAACTGCACACAGTATTCCAAATGAGGTCACACCATTGATTTATATAGGGGCATTATGATATTGGCTGATCTGTTTTCAATACCCTTCCTAATAATCCCCAGCATAGCATTGGCCTTTTTTTATTGCAGTCACACACTGTCTCGACATTTTCAGTAAGTTATCTACTACAACTCCAAGATCCCTCTCTTGATCAGTCTCTGCCAGTTCAGACCCCATCAATGTGTAGTTATATTTAGGATTTTTGGCTCCAATGTGCATCACCTTGCACTTGGCCACATTGAACCCCATTTGCCATGTTGACACCCACTCGCCCATCCTTGGCAGATCCCTTTGGAGTGCCTCACAATCCTCACTGGTTTTCACCACCCTGAACAACTTCGTATCATCCGCAAATTTAGCCACTTCACTGCTTACTCCCAACTCCAAATCATTAATGGACAAGTTAAAAAGCAGTGGACCAAGTACTGATCCCTGAGGTACCCCACTGCTTACCACCCTCCAGTAAGAAAATTGCCCATTTATACTCACTCTCTGTTTTCTATTAATTAGCCAGTTTTTGATCCATAAAAGGACCTTTTATCCCATGATTTTTGAGCTTACTTAGGAGCCTTAGATAAGGAACTTTATGATTGATGATTGCTGTTTCCCAAATTTCCGATTGCTATGGCAATGTTTACATCCTGACTTGTCCACCATAAGTCAGCTGTGACTTAACGGCACTTCCCACCACCACCACCACCACCACCATGTTTCTCCATCATAACGGGAGGTACCCTGACACTCCCAGAGTATTAAAGTATTAATCTAATACATTTGGGGCTTGTAAGAATAAGGACTTGCCTGTCTTCTGTGCCCCCTTGCAAGGTCAACAGTTCTTCTGAGAATAATCCTGTGCGAGACAGGACAAATTATTCCCCTCTTCCAATAGAGGGAGATGATTAGGAACCAAGAACTGTCGCCTGCTTCTGCGTTTGTGTGCCTTACGCAACGCACACACAAAATGCACACACACTTTCTTTCCCAGCACCGGTTTTGGAATTGCTGCTTCTAGGTTTTAACACCATTCCCAGTACGGCTTTGCTCTCTGCAGTGGTTTTGGATCCTAATTCACAAGGAGTCATTGTCCCGTTTGCATGACTGAGATGTCAAAACGCATACCCTTTTCAGATGGATTTGAGCGGCTTGTTTCGGACAACAGCAATTAATTAAATCCAAGCTGGGTACTAGTTTGTCAGCCTGTATTTCGTAACTCTGCCCAATCCGTCATGTTCGATAAAAACATATGGGTGGAAACCGCAAGCAGGTACTACCAGTGTTCCCTCTAAGCTGTGGAGTCTTGTGAGCAAAAATTCTACTTTGTGAGCTACTGGCATTAAAGCTGTGAGTGAGTGATTTGGCTACTGCATAAATTTGTTTGCTCTGGAGCCCTCCCTCCTGAGCTCAGACAAAAATGTGTGAGCTGGAGGCTAATAAACTGTGAGCTAGCTCACACTGACTCAGCTTAGAGGGAACACTGGGTACTACTTGCAGTAGATTTCATTGCTCAATAACAAAATAGCCCTACCAGTTGTGTTTAAACAACCGAGGCTGTGTCCACCCGGCAACGATCTTGCCTGCCCACAGTCACTGCTGTGAATGCAGAATGCATTGGTAATCGAGAGTGAGAGTCTGCGGGTTTCCCCTGCCAATTCCCTTGCCCCGATCCCCAGAGCTGCCACTCCTTCCCCAACCCCAGCATCATCAGAGGACCCCGAGGGGCTCTTAGGAAAAGGAACACATTTGCCAAAGGGGGGGTGGTGAAATTGAATGTGAATCAATGTTTATGCCCGTACATTTACGTTATTCGCATTTATATACTGTTCTATATTATTAGGTCTCCAGTTTATTCAAGGCCTGTAAAGTTTTTGATTGAGCCAGATACATTAACTTAACAATACTCGTCAAACCTTGCAATCTTTCCGCACCCATCCTTTCAAATGAGGAGCTGAGGACTTTTCCCAGGTGCTGAGCAATGTAACCGATTGTTAATTGATGGGAACCGGACAATTACCGAAACTGTGGCAAAATTTTGGGTAGCATGCTACTGCATCCAAAATACACAATCAAATATATAATAATAGTTGCCTAATAGTCTCTGTTTTATGTCCTTCTTTTACTTTATTACGCTCAACCGTATTTTTATAGAGTTTTATTTTACTGTCCTAAATTCTGTTGTATGAATGTTATGAATGTTATATTTAAGCATGTGTGTTCTATGGCTTGTTGCCGTAATAAATGCCTGCCTGACTGACTGACTGACTGACTGACTTTTCCCCGGATTTTTTGTAAAAACCCAGATGTGCTGCTGTAACGGCATTCAAAACAAATCCGTGTGAACCTTTCGATATTGTTATAGTCTTTTAAGAGGGAAGGGATTTGGCGCTTGCTATGTTATCTTTCATATTAGCTGGGGGTGTTTTAACTATTATTCTAAGCCACCTCGAAGAGGAAAGGTGGTATAGAAATGTTTTAAGAAAGTAATAAATACAATTCAGAAAAATTGGTTCTGGATTAAGAGGAATTATAGTTTTATACGACTATGAAATTATGTCTGTTTTTTCTTTTCCTTTTGGGGCTTTACAAAAATCAGTAATTGATGTATTGCTAATACACTGCGGTGGCTCAAGTGGTTAAGACACTGATTTGCAGGCTGTGGAAGGTCAGTAGTTCAGCAGTTTGAGACCCGAGTGTGCCGCACGACGGAGTGAGCTCCTGTCTCTAGTTCCAGCTCCTGCCAACCTAGCAGTTCGAAAGCAAGAAATTGCAAGTAGATAAATAGGGACCACTACAGTAAGAAGGTAACAGCGTTCCGTGCGCCTTGGTGTTTACTCATGACCACGGAAACGTCTTTGGACAGTGCTGGCTCGTTAGCTTTGAAACAGAGATGAGCACCGCAACCCTAGAGTCGGATTCAACTGGTTTTCAAGCAAGGGAACCTTTACCTTTAATACACTATGGGGCAGTTAATGGATTGATTTACAAGCCTCCCTCCCCCCAAAAGCCCTCTGGTGGTGTGGGGAAGGGGGACTGGGCTGAAGAAGATGGTGCTGTGGAGGGCGGGGCCTGCAAAAATGCATCCCTTCCCTTTCACACAGCATGTTCAGGCGCATTGACTGGGGTGTTTTTCTAAAGATCACACCAAACCAAACGTGGCAAAGACTGTGGCAAAGCAAAGGAAAACATTCAATGTGGTCAGTTTGGGGGTGGTAACATGTGGATGTTCCAAAAGAACCTGGTCCATTCTAGACAGGCAATCAGAGCAAAGGCGCCACATGGAGGCAGGCTAGGGTTGCCAACCTCCAGGTTGGGCCTGGATATCTCAGGCATCAGACTGGATCACCAGACTGCAGGGATCACTTCCCTTGGAGAAAAGGGCAACTCTGGAGGGTGGACTCTGGGGCCCTGGACCCCGCCGAGGTACCTTCTCCCCCAGTCCCCACTCTCCATAGGTTCCACTCCAAGGCTCCAAGAAGTTGGCAACCTGGAGCTGGCAGCCTAGCGCCTCAGGAGGGAAAAATGGGCATGTTGAGTGGAAAGTGAATTATTCACAAACCCAAAGACCGCTTTTCTGACATCTTTCTAAAGCAAGTAGTTGAGAGTGCCCGTTCACTTGGTTCCTGTCCTTCATACGACTCTGACTCTCATAGGGTGCAATGAAAAGGCTGGGTGAGGATCAGAGTACAGGCTGAGAGACGAGTTTCAGACAGCTGCTTCTACAATGCCGTGAGAATGGAAACAGAGGACCTCAGCTCCTCTTGCTGGGAAATTCATCCACTCCAGCCCAAAACAGAGTGCTTGCTGAGGTGGAATATCTGGATTCCACAGTGATGTATTCATAGCATGCTTTTTCAAACAAAGAAAGAAGAACATGCAAATCTGTATTCTGCAATGTTCCCTCTAAGCTGTAGAGTCCTGTGAGCAAAAATTCTACTTTGTGAGCTACTGGCATTAAAGTTGTGAGCAGGTGATTTGGCTACTGCATAAATTACTTTGCTCTGGAGCCCTCCTTCCTGAGCCAAGACAAAAATCTGTGAGCCGGAGACTAAAAAACTGTGAGCTAGCTCACACTAACTCAGCTTAGAGGGAACACGGATTCTGAGAACAGCAATTTTACGCTAACCTCTTCGTGCTCAATAATCGGTATCTTTGTGTGGGAAATGCATACGATATCTCCAGCCTTTGCTTGCCTGCATATGGGGTTGCCCGCTGAAATAAATTACCATTTAGCCTAGATTCTCAACCCCCCAAAGAACCCACCCCAGGAGGGAAGGAGAGACCATTGCAGGAGAAAGCGAGCAAGCACTCGATAACCTCCGGTGGCAGAAAATCAGCAGCTGGGCCCTGACCGAGATGGCTCAGGCTAGCCTGATCTTGAAAGACCTGGGAAGCTAAGCAGGGTCAGCCCTGATTGGTGCTTGGATGGGAGAACCCCAAGCAAGCCCAGGGTGGCTACGCAGAGCCAGTCTGTTCATCTCTTGTCTTGAAAACCCCATGATGGTCACCATAAATCGGCCGTGGCTCCATGGCACTTTCCACCGCCACCAGGAACGATTCTCTCTCCCTGTCCTCTTCTCTTTTCTTCCCACTGGACCAACAGCGCTGTGATCTTCAGATGGTTTGGAGCGGCCAGGGAAGCACAGGGGAAGCCAGGGGTCCTAAATGATAGCTGTGAACAAGGAGGCAGACAGAAGAGCTATTGGCTTCTTATCAGTTGGTGGCCGGCTGAGTTGGCATTCTGGAGCAGCTAACACTGCAAAGTGAATCTTGCCTCTGCCGTGGATTTACTAGGTTGATTTAGGCTAGCCAGTCTCTTCCAGTCTCAGCAGCATTGTCTACCTCAGAGGGTTGTTATAAGGATTGCAACAAGCCCCTCCCACCCCTGAGACAGGTGCCCTGCTATCTGCGATTCTGCCACCAAAAAGAATTGGGAAGAGGATTCCAGCACCCAGGCCCTCTTCCTTCCCCAGACTGGCTCCGGGTTGCCTTCTCTGAGCTCAGACTGTGGCTTCCTTCTCAGCCGGGGGGGGGGGGGGGGGCCCCCCCCCCCCCCGCTGCAGCCTGCCTCCCCTTGCATGGGATTCCCCGGCCCCACCCTTTCCTGGCCTGTGTCCGGTCCCCTTCTCCCTGGCCCACCTGGGAGACCCCTCTGCCTCTTCCCCCTGCTGTCTGCCTCCCTGCCCCGCCCCGCCCCTTCCCCTGACTGCTTAGGGCTGCCTCTCCCCCAGCCTGAGCTCAGCCTTGCCTTCTGGCCACCACCCTGGCTGCTCCGCCCGGCTCCCTGCCCTCTTCTCCCTGGCACTGGAGCCGTCTGCCTGGTTTCCACCCCCCCTTCCTCTCCTGGCCTTCTTCGCACAGGCCAGTCTGGGTCACAGGCCTGTAGCCAGGATTTTTTTAATCGGGGGGCATTTAATTTTCTCAGGGGGCACTGGCTAATGAAATTAAGCTTAATTTAATTAAAGTTAAATAGACTTCCTGGGGGACTTTTCTGGCTCCATGCGGCCCTCCGCACCAGGCTCCTTCCCCGCAACCACCACCACTCGGGGGCCCTGGGCTGGATGGGAAGTTGTGGGGCCTTGCCAGTAAGTTGGGGGGCAGCATAGCCCCAAGATGCCCCCCTGTGGCTCCCGGCCCCCTGGGTCACTGCTGTCCTCAGCTCAAGCAGTCGGGGTGAGGTTGAGTTGGGACTGGGCATTGACTCCGACTCCCAACAGCAATGTGTGGGAAGTATTTTGTTTAATATTTATCACTGCCATCAGGACAGTGATATTTATCACTGCCTTCTGTTCCAGTCTCTCAGAGCCAACAGAGCGTTCTCCCGCTTTACCCACCCTCACCTTAAGTCAGAGTCTCACGATCACAGCTTGTGGAAGGCCATTGGACTCTTATGTGATCCGGTTCTCGGCTCACCCGGGGAGACCGTGCGTGGGACTGGGGCCAAGTAAGCAGGGGGGTGAGGGACTGGTCATGCGCTTCCTGTCTTCATATTGCCTGCTGCATCCACTGAACTTGGGACTGAAACCAGGTTGGAGCTGGAAGGAAGACGAAATTTAGATGTGGCTCGGTGGAAATAAGCAATGCCGTCCTTGGAGCTCTGCATCCCGATCGACTCCATGCTTTTATGTGGTGACGGTGTTTGCCACTGGCAAAGACGAGTCTGTTGCCCACAGCAAAAGCATGCCAAGTGTGGGCAACAGAAGGTGGAACCGTAGAAGTTCTGTGTCATCCCACTTCCCTCAGGGCTTCCAGTTATGGGCATGGCTTGTGGTGGAAAGTGCCATCCAGTCACCGCTGACCTATGGTGACCACCTCGGTTTTCCAGGGCAAGAGACAAGCACAGGTGGTTGGCCATCACCTACCTCTGCATGGTGACCCTGGACGTCCTGGGTGGCCTCCCATCCAAGCACTAACCAGGGCTGACCCTGCTGAGATCCGGCAGTCTGATGGGATCGGCTACCCTGAGCCATATAGGTGTTTAAAGCCATTCAGACATGATGCACACCATACAGAACACCCTCCCTGGGGTAACACTGCTGGAAGCACAACTGGGCCGCTGGGCCAGGTCTTTGACTTGGACGGGGCCCGTTCTGACAGGACTTGATACTGCTCCAGGATGTGAACGATGCAGGACAAGAAGAGTGCCAGTTGTATACTTATGCAACTCGGTACTCTTCAGCCCGGTCCTGTGTGCTTTGGCGGCACAGCGGGCATGAGTTTGTCTTATGTAGCTTGACCGAGGTGGCATCAGGGGTCCCCTCTTTCCAGAATCTGTATTCTGTATTGCAGAACCAAACTTCCCGCTTCTTAGTGAGGGGCTATCAGCCAAAACTCCGTTCCCTCTGCTAGCTCTCCCACGCGTAGAAAACAAGGGTAAGATATAGAGATGTAAAATTTCCGGAAATTTTGAAGCTCGGGAAAAAAACGGGTTTGTTTCCGGGTTTTTTCAGGGGGGAAACGGAAATTTTTGGAAAAATTGAAAAAATGCTACATTAGCATTTATTTTGTCTTTTCTAGATTGAAAGTCATTCTGTTACTTTAGGAACATAAAATATGACTATGGACATTTTAACTTGGCATGAAATTATCACAACTAGCATATTAAAAATATAGTGTATCCAAACAATTATTTCAAACAGAATACCCACCCACATGCAAAAACAAAACTGAAACATTTTTATTTTCTTCTGACAATCGCACCTCCTAAAGGAAGAAATGCATCTTGTTCTTGCATTGGATGGTTCAGTTTGTAACCTAGGACTTGCTTGTCCTCAGTGCACAGAAATTAGATCAATCTGATACCATATATATATATATTAGAAATGATTTGGAAAATATTTGAACACCTTGTCTTAAAATATTTTATTCATCATGTTAAAATAAAACGTTCCATAATCAATTTTTTTTTTCTTTTTTCAATTTTTCAACTTTTCCAATTTTTCAGAAAAAAAAAACCAAAAAAGGCTTCAGGAAAAAAACGGGAAAAAACGTTTTTTTCCCTAATCTTTCTGCGTTTTTTTCCGGGCCTTCACATCTCTAGTCTGGAGACCAAGTCCTATGAGGAAAGGTTGAAGGAGCTGGGTATGTTTAGCCTGAAGAGGAGATGACTGAGCGGTGATATGATAGCCATCCTCAAGTACTTGAAGGGCTGTCATATAGAGGATGGTCACTCCCCGAGGCAGCTGATTGCACTGTTGCACAACGCTCAGTGTAAATGTTTTTCCTAAGATCGAGCTAGTACCTTCCCGCCCTTAATTTAAACCCATTATTATGAGTCCTATCCTCTGCTGCCAACAGGAACAGCTAGAGATGTAAAATTTCAGGAAATTTTGAAGCTTGGGAAAAAATGGAGATTTTCGGAAAAATTGAAAAAAATGCTACATTAGCATTTCTTTTGTTTTCTAGATTGAAAGTCATTCTGTTACTTTAGGAACATAAAATATGACTATGGACATTTTTACTTGGCATGAAATTATCACAACTAGCATATTAAAAATATAGTGTACCCAAACAATTATTACAAACAGAATACCCACCCACATGCAAAAACAAAACTGAAACTTTTTTATTTTCTTCTGACAATCGCACCTCCTAAAGGAAGAAATGCATCTTGTTCTTGCATTGGAGAGTTCAGTTTGTAACCTAGGACTTGCTTGTCCTCAGTGCACAGAAATTAGATCAATCTGATACCATATATATATATATTAGAAATGATTTGGAAAATATTTGAACACCTTGTCTTAAAATATTTTATTCATCATGTTAAAATAAAACGTTCCATAATCAATTTTTTTTTTCTTTTTTCAATTTTTCCAATTTTTTGGAAAAAAACAAAAAGGCTTCAGGAAAAAAAAGGGGGAAAAACCATTTTTTCCCCGAAATTTTCCATTTTTTTTCCAGGCCTTCACATCTCTAGTAAGATACCACTTACGTTATGGTAGGCCTTGGTAGAACTCGGCTGGTTTGTGAAGCAACGTAGTCTGTTAATGAATCATACAAGTTCATACTGAATCTGGACCCATCCCAAAGAGGCATCGGATCTTTGACTCTGGCCATTTCAGATCACCTTGACTCGCTGCCGATTCAGTCTTTCAGCTTTTCCTTTGCCTAACATCAATTCAAGACTTTTGTTTTCATTCCTGATACCCCCATAGGCAGGGTTGCCAACTCTGGGTTGGGGAGTTCCTGGAGATTTGGGGGGGGGTGGAGCCTGGGGGAGAGGGCAGGGTCTGGGGAAGGGAGGGGCCTCAGCAGGGTAGGGTGCCATAGAGCCCACCTTTGGAGGCGGCCATTTCCTCCGGGGGAACCGATTCCTGTACTCTGGACATAATTTGTAATTCCAGATCCCCAGGCCCCACCTGGAGGTTGGCAAGCCTACCCATAGGATCCAGCAGCTACCCACTGTGCTCGGATGTGTTGTTAACTAGAGGGGACTGTTCTCCCCCCCCCCCCGAGTTTTTCTGCCGTGCCTCCGATACTATTTCTCGCCAACTAAAGCAAGTGAAAGTAGAGATTGATGATATTATTACTGTTTGACTGGTTTAGCAGACATTTCTGTTAGATGATGTGATCCGATAATTATTCTTCTGGCACAGCTCTTGATCAAAGCCAGCTGGAGAATCACCTCCAGCAGACCGTTGTTGACTTCTGCACGATACCGCCTGTGTCACTGTATTGACTTCAAAGGATGATAGGCGGCACCGATGGGAGCGATGGGATGGTTCCTTCTGTTAACCCTCGGCTTTCATCATGAGCTTCTGCATATGTGTTGTGTTGGGGGGGGTGGTTTGTGTGTATTAATTTGGACGCTGTGAAACCATTCTGCCATTGCTGGACATTTGCAGTGCTTTGCTTCATATTTTCCCCCCCCCCCCCCGGTTTTCCTTTGAAACACATGGTCAAGACGGAGTCCCTGTAAAGATAAAGACATTCCCTGCTGCTACATCTAATGCTTTTTTCGATCCTTTCCCAACACTACCACAGTTTTCTGTAAGTAGAAAATACAACTGGGGGGGGGGAGAGACTCCATTTCACACAATACTTGGAAACCCAATTTATTTATTTATTTAAATGTACATTAACCAATCTCAATAAAGACACTCTTCAGCTATGGCTCGGCCTGGAAATCAGATTATTAAAAGGAATGACAGGTAAAATCCAGCCATTAAATTAAAGATGTCACACTGCACTTTCTCCTCCAGCTGGCGAGAATTTCTGCAGGACAGGCTGTTTCAGAGTAGGTGGGAAAAGCAGGCAACATTGTGGGCTTATTTATTTATTTATTTATTTGATTTCTATACCCCCCTCCCCGTGAATGGGCTCAGGGCGGTTTACATCAATTAGTATAATACAATTAAAACAATGTTAAAATAAGTTTACGCAGGATGAAATCATAAAATACCGTGTAAAACTTAGCCACCAAAGCCGTAGGTTTTGTTAACAAAGCAACATGTTTCTGTTGCTATTATTCCTCTGAAATATTTAGGGGGGCGACCTTTTGCTCTGTGGGGCTCTGTCTTTCTGACAGGCAGGTCTGCCATCGACAGGAGAGCACATGTCTGCCCGATGGCTTAGGGCACCCAACCTCCGGGTGGGACCTAGAGACTTCCAGTATCACCGCTGCTCCCGAGGGCCTAGGCGGTGGAGGTCAGCTCCCCGGGAGGAAACGGCTGTTTTGGAGGGTGAGTGGGCTCTGTGGCATTCCAGCCCGCTGAGGCCCCTCCCCTCCCCAAACTCTGCCTTCCCCAGGCTTCAGCCCCAAATCAACAGGAATTTCCCAACCCAGAGTTGGCAAAGTTGTCGTGGCCGCCAGGCTGCTACTCGAAAGAACCTTCCTGTTTCCTTAACAATCCCTCAGCCACGATGGCCCATCCAGTCCAACACTCCATGTCACACAGTAGCCAAAAATACCAGGTGCCATCAGGAGGTCCACCAGCGGGGTCAGAACTCCAGAAGCCCCCCCACTGTTCCCCCCCCCCAAGCACCAAGAATAAGAGCATCCCTTGCCCCATACATAAAAACATAAGAGAAGCCATAATGTATCAGGCCAATGGCCCATCCAGCCCAACACTCCACGTCACACAGTGGCCAAAAATACCAGGTGCCATCAGGAGGTCCACCAGCGGGGTCAGAACTCCAGAGGCCCTCCCACTGTTGACCCCCAAGCACCAAGAAGATGTGTATCTGCATTCTCCTTGTGCCCCAATAACTCAACTGTGCCTGACAAGATCTAAGCAAGGGACCACTCGTCCTACTACCTTGGCAACAGGGGTGCATTCTCCCTTCTCCTGACCCCTTGCATGTAGTGTTTTGTGGGGAAGAGAATGTTCATAAAATGTTCCTGTCCCATTTTGGCTCAGCACTAGTCCTTTCCCAGTAAACATAACTTACTGTATACGATGCATACATACATGAAGGCTGAGTCCTACGGACATGTATGAAGCCCGGTATTTCAACCACGTTGTCCTTTGGTTCTGTGTTGCCATGCAAACTGTCCTGCATTCAACAGCCCTTTAGAGTCCCTGCAAAATATCACACACCTGTCATTCATCCCGGGACAAATTCCAGAATAGGCACCTGCTCCCACAGTCCGAATATTTTGCTGTCATCCTCAATCTCATTTGGTTGCAAATATCTGTGTATTTTTTCAAGGCTTGTCTGTTTAAATTTGATGTGGTGCTTTTTGTGTTGTTGGGTTTTTTTGGCTTGTGTGGGGAAGCCCCCCCCTTTCGCGGCTTTTTGTTTTGCTTCTGCAATCCCGCTGCTTATGAACAGCAAATTAAATTTTCTCTCAAATTGGAAAAGTTTAAATTGTTCGCCATTGTATATGTTCAGGTCAGAGATTTTTAGAACAGGGGTTATAAAGCGGGGGGGGGGGAATACTTATTAATATGGTTCTATCCTTCCCTTCTGTCAAAGACCTCAAAGCAGTGCATGGGGCTTTGCCGTTTTCCAGTTTATCTTCATACCACATCTGTGAAGTAGGTAAGGCAGAGAGCAAGACGTTGCCCCAAAGACTCAGGGAGTGGACCCTGGGCCTCTGCAGGCTTCGTCCAACACTCCACACATTACAGCTACACTCAAGTCCGGTAGCACCGTAAAGACCAACCAGCTTTTCAGAGTATGAGCTTTTGAGACTCAAAGGTAAAATCTGCATTTGTCTTTCCCACCGGTGTCCCAGCCTTCTGACTCTGTCTTCAAAAAAACTGTCTACATTTGCTGTCGTTTTCACACCTCAACTGTGTGAGCATACTTTTGCCTGTCTGCATATGTTTATTGCCCTCTCGTTGCGGCTCCACTGTAATTGCACCTCCACACCACTTTAAATGAATCTTCTCCAAACAACTTTCTAAACAAGCATAGAGAAAGACGGCGTCACAGAAGCACAAAACTAATTTAAAAATGCAAATGCAGATTCAACCAAAGATACAGTGAAGGGAACTTTGACTTTTTGGCACCTGGTATTTTTGGCCACTGTGTGACACAGAGGCTCAATCTGCATCTAGTGTTTTCTCCGTTGTTGTACCAAACCCACGCTGGAACAGGAAAAGATGCAGCTCAAAACCACATTCAGATTCCCCAGGTGAATGCCGTACTGACTGCAGAGTCACCCCCGAATGGCCATAAAACGGCCATAAATCTACGCAGACAGCCACCATAAAACCAGAGATCAAACGAAGTGAAAGCAGCATGCAGTCTGGATGCTGCTATAAAATCCGACACTCAATCAAAGAGAAAGTGGCATGCAATGTAGATGGTAATTTCTGTTCCAGTGTGGGTTTGGTAAGGCAGCAGAGCAAATGCTAGATGCAGATTCGGCCAGAGTGTTGGGCTGGATGGGCCACTGGCCTGATCCAACATTGGCTTCTCTTCTCTTATGTTCTCATGACTCTCAAAAGCTCAGATCCTGAAACTCTGATCAGTCTCTCAGGTGCTCCAGGACCCGCATCCGGCTGTTCTCCTGCGGACCGGACCGGCTACCCTCCTGAAATGGTCCGCCAAGCCTGATGTAACACTGCCTCCCCCCACCCCCCTGATCATGTAAAAACGTCCCCGACTGCTGATATGACAATACATAGCAGTTACTGTCAGTTCTGGTCAGCTCAAGAACTTACAGAACGACCATATTTTTGGAGCGAATAGGCCTTGCGTACGAAGTGTCATGTTTTCCCGGTGGAAAGCAGAGGGTGAGCAAATGGGCTGCTCTCTCCTTTGGTGCTGGGGACCGTAAATGTTTGAGACTCTTTGGAACCAGATGTGGAGACCTACCCCTTTGATTTGGTAGGTCTCACGGGAATATCTCAGGAACAGGAAGGGCTAGTGGGGCTCCCGTCTCTTGGCCGCACTCCCAAAGGCGTTCATGAGGACACCTCACACATATCCTTCCCCACCCCTTGAGCTGCAGGGCCCAAGTGAACAGCCCCTTCCCTGCCATGCTCCAGCCAAGGGATCGGTGCTTTCACACGGTGCTGCCATGGAATAGCAGCTGGGCTGTTGGCCTCTTGCCCGCCAGGCATCCTCGCAAGGCACTAAAGTGAGAGCCATCCTTTAATCTGAGCAGAGACCTCGTAGGATTGCCATCGACTTTTTCAAATGCTGCTTGTTGATAGAGCATCTTTCTCCTTCAGCCCCCCCCCCCCATTTCTTAGAACTCTGGTAGTCCATTTAGATAGGGTTGTCACAAAGACTCTCTCCTGTTAAAAAAATTGCATTTGATGAAGAATCATTTTGCACAGGGGTCGTTTCGTAGAAAAAGAGCTAGGGGAACTCATTAGCATAACTCATTAGCATATGCCACACACCCTGACATCACTGGAAGTGTGTCATAAGGCCACACCCCCTGACATCACCGGAAGTGTGTCATAAGGCCACACACCCCGCCCCCAACGGTCCCGGCCGCCACCGCCGGTCTTGCAGCTCCACTGCCGAGCCCCATGAGGGGCCCGGCGGTGGAACTGCCAGGCCGGCGGGAGTGCAAGGAAGCCCGGCGAAGGCCCTCCCTGGCCCCAGGCAGGCATGGGTGGAGAGAGGCAGGGAGAAAGCAACTTACCCTTCCTCTTCTCCTGCCTCCTCCTGACTGAATGAGGGCCGGAAGCGGGGCAGCCGGAAGCAGGGGGCGGGGCTTTGTCATGTGCCCCGCCCCCCGTACCTCACCCGGGGGAACTGCGATCCCCCGCGATCCCCCTGAAATGACCTCTGATTTTGCAGAAATTAAAGGAACCCTTGGAAGTACGTTCTCGAGGTTTTCTAGAACTTTCAATGATAACATTCAGTTCTCACAAAGACATGACACTGAGGGATCTCTGCCTTTCCCTCTCCACAGTTATTATGACCTTTTTTTGGTTCTTGATTTCAGCATCTTGATTTCAGCATCCCTTGTTTAGGAAAAATGTTGCTGATAAGGGATGTGAGTATAAGAATGGGAAAAGAAAAAGAAGCTGCAGCGACTTATCAAGTCTGTCTTTTGCTTTCATTTTCAGGCAGAGTTTCTGGACAGTAAACTACAATGCTGTGTGGTACAGTCATCCCCAAAGATGTTATCGCCAGCACCTGTGCCAAGGTCACTGGTAGAGTCCGGTCCCACTCCAACGGTGCAGACCATCTATTCGTCACATAAACCCATTTCTCTAGCAGACAGGTACTGTGTGTGATCTTTCTGCAGAAACGTTAGAGGTTGGGTCCCGTGGATCTGCTTTGCCAGCGGAGGGACTGGCCTCTGGCAGACGGAGCCTCACGCTGATACAGGATGCTCTTCAAAGAGAAAAGTTCCTTCTGCCAGAGGGGAATGGCTTCCCTTGTAGAACGGATCCATGGGACTCAACCCTGTAGGCCTTCCTTTCAGGTCTTCTGGGGGTAGGGGCAATGAGGTAAGATCAGGGTAGAGGACATGGGAGAGTTCAGAAGGAAGTATTGTTTTTGTCAAGGAGTTCCAGGCCGAAGCCCGTGGGTTCCCAGAGCACATGTACATGAGTAACGTGCCTTTGGGTAAAAAACTCTATGGTCACCACAGAGTTTTTACCCAAACACTAGAGTGTCCCCCGCATGACATGGTCGCATGGTTACGTCATCACGCCAGGTACACCAGGTGCAATGGGGTTCTTCAGGGGTGGGGCTCCCTCCGCTGGCCAGCTGGCTGGTGGCGGATTGGGGGGCCGGAAAGTGGGGGAAACCCTGCCCCCCATCGGGAGGTTGGCCACCCTAGGCCAGCCTATTTTCTAAAATTATTTGGAGAGCACCAGGAAAGATGTTGGGGACCTAGGTCAATAGAAATCTTGTTTGCTTCCATACAAAGTATTTACTGTGGCAATAGCTTATCAAGCTGTCTGCTTCTGCGACACAGAACTATATACCTTTACAGACTGGATGGCAATTTCCACCATCACCACCACTACAAGTCTCTGTAGCCTGGCCTTCAACCTTTCTCAGAATAAAAAATACCTGTTTCCAAAAATGTTTAGATGGCACACCAAACAAAGGGCAATCAACCCTGCTAGTGAGAACCGTATTCTTTTTTACTCTGTCCTGTTTTGCTCCTAATGAATCAAATGCAAAACACAGAGTTGAGACTAAGGAAATCAGGTTTCTGAAATGGTCTCAAAGCACTGTGTCTTTGGGGTTTCCTTGGCCTTCTTTCCTGAAAATATGTTTATTGGGGCCCATTTATTTCCCTATCATTTATGGCTTTCCATTGTGTTTTCTGGGTTTTTTCTGTTTTTGCTTGTGACCCTCATTCTGTTATGGGATTCGTCAGGGTTGCCAGATCTGGATTGTGAACTTCCTGGAGATTTTGGAGGCGGAGCTTGAGGAGGGGGGGTTGGGGAGGAGAGGGGCCCCAACAGGGTCGAAAGCCACAGAGCCCACCTTCCAAAGCAGCAGCCATTTTCTCCGGGGGAGCTGATCTCTTTTAGCTGGAGACCAGTCGTGATTCCAGGAGATCTCCAGCCACCACCTGGAGTCTGGCAACCCTAGACAGTCATTTCCTAGTGGTTTCAAATGGAATGTATCCGTGACAGAGATCTGGTTGGGTTTGTGTCCCCCCCCCCCCCCCCCCCTCAAAAATGCGAGCAAAATTGCTACTTTCCCCTATTTAACTATTTTAGCAGCAGGGTGTCGCATGTTGTTCCCATAATTGCGTGTGTGTTCATTAATCCCACAGTGCCGAGACTCTGAGGCGTGAACTCGAGCGAGAGAAGATGATGAAAAGATTATTGATGACAGAGTTATGAAAATTCTCACTTACCCGTCTCGTGCAGAGAATGGATCGGGGCCTTTCCTGTGCCTTCTGTCTGTTTACATTCCTTTGCTTCTGTGAACACAAACATGATTCATCGTTAAGAATGTGAGAGGTTCCAATCTTTCTGGAGTCATCGCAGATGGATAACATTAAATCTGGGCTTTACAAACTTGGAGGACTTCCTTTGTACATTTGATATTATGGCCAGGGTCCAAAGAACCATGGAATTACTCTCATGAGTCCAGATGGAATTCCCACCCCCCCCCATAGCAATGTCCCCCCCCCCTCCTGCCCCATGTTGCATGGCAAACTGCCTTTGAAGCTGAGGGGGTTGCAAGAACAACTGTCTGTTGTATGCCCAGGGGGCTGGCTCCTCAAAGGACCACCTCAGTGGACTAGTTCAAGTCCATTTGCTTTGGCTGAAACAGCTCTTTGGGGTGGATCCAGCTTAAACTTTCCACTAACAGAAGGGGAGGTGTAATTTCTGCCAATTCCACCTTCTTGATTTGCCCCCCCATTCCCTTTCTGATAGAGTTGCCAGCCTCCAGGTGGGGCCTGGGGATGTCCCACTTTTACAACTGATCTCCAGCTGACAGA
This sequence comes from Gekko japonicus, assembly GCF_001447785.1. Classification (NCBI taxonomy): domain Eukaryota; kingdom Metazoa; phylum Chordata; class Lepidosauria; order Squamata; family Gekkonidae; genus Gekko; species Gekko japonicus. The sequence continues at coordinate 522,674 of NW_015164189.1, forward strand.
GATCAGCTCCCCTGGAGAAAATGGCTGCTTTGGTGTAGTGGTTAAGTGCGCGGACTCTAATCTGGGAGAGCCAGGTTCGATTCCCCACTCCTCCACTTGCAGCTGCTGGATGATCTTGGGCAAGCCATAGTTCTGATAAGAGCTGTTCTTGAACAAGAGCAGTTCCTGTCAGAGCTCTCTCAGCCCCGCCTACCTCACCGGGTGTCTGTTGTGGGGAGGGGGAGGGAAAGGAGTTTTGTAAGCCGCTCTGAGACACTTTTGGGTAGCGAAGGGCGGGGTAGAAATCCAATCTCTTCTTCTTCTTCTTTGAAGGGAGAATTCTATGGCATTGTGCCATGCTGAGGCCCCTCCCCTCCCCAAACCCCACGCTCTCCTGGATCCACCCCCAAAGTCTCCAGGTATTTTCCAGCCCAGACCTTTCTGAAGATCTCCTGCCCCCCAGGAGCGGCATTTTGGGGAGATCAGTGAGCTGCAAGGGAAGGGGGCGGCAGGAATGTTCCATGTTGATGGAAGCCGCTCCTGCTCGCGGACGATTGAGCCTGGAAGGCAACCCGCAGGATCCCTGCCTATGATTCCTTCCACCCTTTGTTTCTCCCAGATACTTAGGATTTTATATGAATATACAAAACTGAAGTTGAGGTTTTCATAAATCTAAAACAAAAAGGACCTCCAAGGGATATATATTGATTTCTACTCAGATGTATTGTTTTGTATATATGTTAATAAGTGCACAGAGATATATGTTATGCAGAATATTTTGATAGCAACATATACAAACATCATTTTTGTAGAACTGAAAATTGCACCGAGCTACTGCTGTTTGTTAAAGAGTCATTTTTAAGTGTGGGGGAAAATCATTACTACATCTTACCCAAGGACTGTTAGTCTCCATAGAAAAATTAAAAGCTGTCTTTTTTTTTTTTTTAATTGCTAACGTCTATTAAGACACAAGGAGGAAATGCACAAACTCGTGTATAGACTTGGGCAAAGAAACCCTGGTCTTTGTTTTACATTTATATATATTTTTAAAAATGCATTTTCATTTACTCAGATTTGCTAGCTACCTGTCCCTACTTTTATCACTCCAATGAAGCCGAAAATTGAACTTATTTTTAAGTAAACTTGTAATCCGCCAAAGATATGCCTACACATTTACTTTTAATATATAAGTAACTGAGCTTGGAATCTCAGATGTTTAAAAGTTACGCATCAGTGTAACTGGGAGATTTGGAGACCTGAACAAACTTAACTGTGAAGCTTTTTTGACAAAGTTCTGTCCTCCAGATTTTCCTAATACTTTTCAAAGGAGACTGAGCTGGAAATTTGCTTACCCCTCTCCTCAAAACAGACATAGAAGCTCAATGCCTACAGTTGCCAACCCCCAGGAAGGGACTGGAGATCTCCCAGAATTATAACTGATCTACAGACAACAGAGATCAGTTCCCCTGGTGCAGATGGCTGTTTGGGAGGGTGGGCTCTTCTGTGGCAAGCCCCTCCCCTCCTCAAACCCCACCCTGCCCAGGCTCCCCCCACCCCAGGCTCCAGGAATTACCCAAGGAGGAGTTGGCAGTGCCCTCCTTTGGGGAAGAGGATTCCAATTTTAGGCCTAGAATTCTAGCATTTTCAGGAGTTGCTCCTCTGCCAGCCACAAGTCTCATGCGTGACCTTGCACACAGACCTCACAGAAAACTATTTTTGTCTTTCCTGGAGACAATACTTTGTCTCAGCATTCTTCAAATTAGAAATAGCTCTAAGTGGCAGAAGTGTTCCGAGGGTCTCTGTGACTGACAGAAAGAGAAGCTCCCCCCCCCTCCAGTTTCTAGATGGCTAAGCAATATTAAACAGCCTTTCCCACTTCCTTAGAAGACCATTATCACCTTGTGATTGCAATTGGTTGAATTAGGAGTGCCTATCGTAGGCTCAGCTGGGTGAGAATTAAAGCATTTTATGCCCCACTGATTCCCATGGTTAACCTTTCCATTGAAACCTGTGTGCTTTACCTGGCTGGACTGTGCTTTCCATGATTGTTTCACGATTTCAAGCCAAGAGGGTTTTTAACTATATGGTCACATGGGACTTCCTTTGAAGAAATCAAAAGAGAAAGAAGCTCTAAGAACACCATAATCTCTGTGTTCTACTAATTCCCTCCATTACCTTTTCAGCCACACAATTTGAATTTGGAGTAAACAATTTGAAATATAGGGTTAATTTGAAATAAAGAAGAATAGATTTTTTCCACTCAGGTACACAGCACAGTTTTCCACCATATATCCCAGGCCACTAAACTGGTCAAAATTTATCTGTCCCCCACCTCTCCGCCACTGAGAGAGCTGGCTGGTGGGCGGGGGGGGGGACACACAACTTACTGCAATAAAAAGGGAGTCTCACCCAGTGTGACTTCAACGTGACCTGGAAGTGATGTAGGCACGTTGGGGCAATGCTCTGGGTTTTGGAGAAAACCTCTATGGTAATTCTACCATAGAGTTCTTGCCCCAAAGCCAGAGTGTCGCCCTGATGTGCCTACGTCACTTCTGGGTCACACTGGGAGTCATGTTGGGGACACGGCTGAAACGCTGGGTGAGACTCCCTGATCCCGGCAAGCCCACTCCCCATCCCCCGCCAGCTGCCCAGAGGGACCTGGCAACCCTACTGAGAAGTAATCAGTGGGACTTACTTCCAAGTAATCCTATTAGCACCGTGCTGTTCTCAACAATCGTTGTAACTGGCTTCACAGATAAGGAATTGTTTCTCTATACTGTTATGGCAGCAACTGTTAAATTATTCTAGTTTCCTCGACAAAACATTCCTTGGGAGAAGCCAACGTAATGGGAGAGCTGTAAACAGAAAGCCAATGCCAATTGGGATGAGATCCTAAGTACGTCTGCTTAGCATTGCCAACTCCCACTTGGGAGATACCTGGAGGTTTGGGGAGGGGGTGGAGCCTCAGCGGGGTACAATGCCATCCGGGCCACCCCCAAGGCAGCCGTTTCCTGCAGGGGAACGGAACTCTAGCCTGGACTCCAGCGGTAATCCCAGGGGATCGCCAGCCCCTACCTGGACGTTGGCAATCCTAACTTACCCCCTGAACAAAAACATTCAGGACGTATGAGCTGTAGAACAAAAAGTCACCCTGCTGCAAGTGTTATGTAGAGATGCGAGATCAGGGTAACAACTCTCCCAAACATGGGAAGAGAATAATAAAACCACGAAGTGGATCTCTCTAGACGGTTCTTCACTGACCTCAGGGGTTAGGATCATGGCAGAATGGGGATCCGGCTCGCAGGCCCCTGCCTCAGTTCTGGAGCGTCTGTGAGGCTCTTCTACCCGTGCCAGAGAGACGCCTCCGTGGTCCCAAGGGCAGGAGGACCCCATCATTTATTTCTGATCGGCTCGCATTAAAGCAGCCATTAAGTTGTGTTGAGAAATGTCTGCAAGGCCCACTTGTTGGAAGTGCCTCAGCAGAACCGTTTCCCTCTCTCGTGCCCTGCTGGACTGAGTCCAAAGTTCTTTAACTTCCCCCATGATATTTAAACCCTTTCTTGACAGTCTGGGGCGAATGCACTGAGACTGAAGCAATGGCATATTAGGGACAGCTTCTCCGACAAATGCTAAATATTTGAACTTTCAACAGAAGCACTGTGACCTTGTATATAACAACTTTTCGGTCTGAAATTGCAGAACTCGCGTTTTGATGATACATGCCTTGCCGTTCAATGTGCTCTGAAAAGTGACTGGATGACTTTGATTGCCTGTCTTCTAACAATGCTGTGGCCTAAGCCTCTTTGTCACAACAGGCTTCCTTTGCATGTGGCCTTAGTTGTTTTGACGGACGGAAGTTCAGGCGGGACCACGCTGACCAAATGTCCTACTAAATGCCTCCCGGCTGTTCATGTCCGGCTTGCTCAGGGTGCTCTTTCGTAAGGGAGTTGCCAGGGAGGGACTCCTCTAGAATTAGTGAAGGAGTTATGTGGATTGGCCAAACTGGACTTGCGCAGATGGAATGGCAGACGATTGGTCAAATCAGTTTGCCTGGGTCTGAATGGGTTGCCTCCCACACACTATATATGCCCACCTCGCCTTCCCTTCCGACAGCCTCCAGAGACTTCTGAAAGGCTGATACTCAGAGTCAGGGGTGTGGGTGGGCTGGGCTGTGCTGGGGAGGAGGAACTGGCTGACATCACTCTTCCTTGCGCCTCTGCCACTAGAGTTTCTGCAGGATGCACCCAGGCTCAATGTCAGAGCCTCTGCTTGGCACGCAGAAAGTCCCAGGTTCAATCCCCGGCATCTCCAATTAAAAAGGACCAGGCAGGAGGTGATGATGGGAAAGACCTCTGCCTGAGACCCTGGAGAGCTGCGGCCAGTCTGAGCAGGCAATGCTGACCTTCGTGGACAAAGGGCCTGAGTCAGTAGAAGGCAGCCTTCCTGCGTTCATGTGCTGATGCAAGAGCCTCCATCCATGTAGACGGGAAGTACTGGAGGGGCCTGTTGCCAGATTCCCCCTTTTCACGGCAGCTTCCTCTGTCCCATCCTTTCAACGGGGCTTCCGTGTTTTAGAGCACCAGCTTTTCATAGGTCGCAGGAGGCTGTCTAGAGAAAGGTGGAAAAGATCTGTACAAGGGGGGGGAGGAGAAATCACTGTTTGTAGGATCCAGCCCGATCAGGGCCGGCCCGAGGGGTTTCTGCACGCTAGGCGAGGCCGCCTTGTGGCGCCCCCCTCAGATGCCAACCTCTCAGTGGGGCCTGGAGACCTCCCAGCTGGCCACCTGTCTCACACCCACCACAGGCCCCGCTTCCTCAGGGAAGCCACATGACGCGCTGGTTGCACAGCCTGGCCAAGAGCCCTTCGCCCCCCCTCTCCCACCGCCCCGGACTGCTGGCCTGGTGTCGGAGGGGACTAGGCGGCAGGCGCCCCCTCCCCTCCCGCGCCCCAGGCGCGCGTGTGTGGCGGCAGGGGGTGGGGGGCGGGGCTCCAGGTGGCGGGTTGCCACATGGCCAACTGGAGGGGCCGGCGAGGCGGCGGCCATGGCTGCTGAGGAGGGCTCAGGCACGCTTGGGCGCTGCGGGGAGGACGCCTCCCCCCCGCCGCCACCGCCCCCCTAGACCATCCCCGCTGCTGCCGCCGCCACCACCTCCCTGAGCTGGCTCAGAGGGTGGCGGCGGTGAATCAGCGATGGGCGCAGCAGCCAAGGGACCAAAGCTGCAAGATGAGTAGCAGCGGCTTTGGGCAGGGACAGTTGGGGCTTTTGGCGGGGGCGGGGGGAGGGCGGCAGGGCAGTTGGCGCCCTGCTCGAAGCTCCGCCCTAGGCCAGGGACTAGCTGGCCTAGTGATAGAGCCGGCCCTGAGCCCAATGAAACTTGAATGAAATGTGCTCAGGAAGCTGACGGGTCCACGTGTGGGCCTCTTTTTGTGAAAACAGTGCTTCCGCCATCTCCTTTGGGGGGACTTTTTTGAATGGGGGGGGGTGTCTCATGGTATTTTTGTTAGAACAAAGTTTGAGTCCAATGTAGGGTTGCCAGTTTCCTCCTGGCAACTGGCAGGGGATGGGGGGGGGCTTACTGGGAGCAGAAGGGAGGCTCTTCTGACATGCATCAACATGCTTATTTCACTACCCACGTGACCTGGAAGTGATGCTATCACTTCTGGGATGTCTGGGTGATGTTCTGGTATTAGGGCAAAAACTCTATGACATACCGGAAGTGATGGCGTTGCTTCTGGGTCATGTGGGCAATGATGCGGGCACATCGCTACACCTCGGCAGAGCCTCCCTCTTTTTTTGGGGGGGGTAAGTTTTTCCCGCCAGCTAGCTGATCAGCAGCTGGGTGGTGGGGTCTGTCAGTGGGGGACCCCTACCCCCATCGGGAGGATCTGGCAACCCTAGTCCAGTGAGACCTTTAAGACCAACAAAGTTTTATTCCGGGTATAAGCTGTGTATGCACATGAAGTAAAAAAATGTTGGTCTTAAAGGTGGCACTGGACTCAAGCTTTATTCTGTGGCTTCAGACCAACACGGCTACCCACCTGAATGTATTTTTGCTAGTCGCACTGAAGTTTACACAACTTGGACTTGTCATACCTTGGTTTGGAGTGGCTTTTGGCAGCACCTACAGGTCTTTTCAGTGGGAGACATAACACCCTGCCCTCCTGTTTCTTTTTAATAAGAAGCATATCATAGCTGAATTCATTTTGTCTGATGTCTGTCATTTTCCGCCATTTATAACTGTTTGCATTTATAACTCCGTGGCTCAAGGCAGTGGCTGCATTGTTGTGTAAATCACAGTATTATATTTTCATGATGAGCCCTAGAACTCTGCTCAGAGTTTGCAGGGGTCAAGAGTCCTGGGATGATCATGTAACCAAGAAGGGCTTTCACACAGCAGCTTTCCGCAGGCAATGGAATCATCGTCGCTGCAATACAGGGTCGGGGTGGGTGGGTGGGTGATTTTTTTGTAAATACATCCAAGGTTATAAATCTAACAGGAGATTAAGCGCAACGGTGCTTATCACTGGGTAACCTTCTTTTGTTCAAAAGGTTTCAACAGTGGGCAATGATGTTAAAAAAGTTTAATAAGGTTTCTCAAATATAATTTCTACTGGAAGGTAAAAGAGTGGAGTTTTTTAAAAAACTGTGTGGCCTGGTGTTAGATCTGCTGGAATGAACGAACGCTGTGCAAAGTTCTGAATCGGCATCAGGATGCGGAATTGGATCCAATGGAGAGTGTTTCTGCAGGGGGAAGGATTTCCATCTTTGGCGCATGGCTTTCTCGTCTCTCTGCTCAAGGCACAGATGCTCCCCTCCTGAAATCTAGCATTTCGGGGAGGGGCAGATTTGGGGCTGCAATGGGACAGGAGGCAAGAATGTCATGCTCCGGAGGGAAGTCTTCCTGTCCACAGAAGCACCATGTGGGATCCAAGCCATGATCCCTCCAATCTGGAATCATTCACCTGACATTAAGATTTTGTTATAGGAATTATACTCCCCCTGCCGCATTTGACCATTAAAGCCCATTGAAACACTACGGTAAATGCTTCAGCCAAATATATTTTAATTTCGTTAGTTTTGGAGAGCTCATTTTCATACATGTCTGGCCATCCTCTTGGTTTAAACAGAAAACTAAACTTTGTAATTATACAGTGGAATATTGCTGTTTCGATTTTCTTTTGATGTCCTGATGCTCAAGAAGTTTGCAATAAATATACTGAGACTGATCTGTTGTTCTGCATGTGAGATCAGCCCCAAAAACGTGGCGTTTTTGTCAAGTGAGTGATGTAACGGAGTCCTGGGATGACAGCTTTGGGGGATGCTGCTGCCGTGCGGGGTGACTCCATGAATGTGGTCGCCCCCCCCCCCTGAGTGCAGCAGCATGGGACAGAAGACAGCATGTGATGGCCTTTGTCGGTGACCCGTGCCTTGAGAGAGGCTTTTTGTGGCTGAACTGTTTACCTGTTCCTGTACTCATGCCTGCAATAAAAGAAATGAAAAGCGAAAGAGCTGCCTCCCTGTGATTTCTTGATGCATGAGGGACTTCAGGAACATGACCACTTCTTCACATGTAAGAAGAAGGCTTATTGCTTATGTGCGAAAAGGACCCAGGGGTCTTAGTAGACCATACACTGAACATGAGTCAGCAGTGTGATGTGGTTGCTAAAAAGTCAAATGCAATTTTGGGCTGTATCAACAGAACCATAGTGTCCAGATCATGCAAAGGGATGATATCACTTTACTCTGGTTAGACCTCCCCTAGAGTACTGTGCTCAGTTTTGGGCACCATAATTTAAGAAGGATATAGATAAGCTTGAACGTATCCAGAGGAGGGCAACGAAGATGGCGAGGGGTCTGGAGACCAAGTCCTACGAGGAAATGTTGAAAGAGCTGGGTATATTTAGCCTGGAGACAACTGAGAGGTGATATGTTAACCATCTTCAAGTACTTGAAGGGCTGTCCTATAGAGGATGGTACAGAGTTGTTTTCTGTTTTCCCAGAAGGTCAGACCAGAACCAATGGGTTGAAATTAAATCAGAAAAGTTTTTGGCTAAACATTAGGAAGAACTTCCTGACAGTTAGAGCGGTTCCTCAGTGGAACAGGCTTTCTCAAGAGGTGGTGGGCTCTCCTTCTTTGGAGGTTTTCAAACAGAAGCTAGATGGCCATCTGACAGCAATGCGGATTCTGTGAACTTTGGCAGATCATGAGAGGGAGGGCAGGAAGGGTTGCCTCAGTGCTTAGTTCTCGTGGCCCTTTCTTATATGCCCAGGGAAATGCTGATTGCCACTTTGGGGTCAGGAAGCAATCCTGGTGGGTTTTTGTCAGCTTCTGGGCGTGGAACAGGGGTCACTGTGGGTGTGGAAGGGGAGGTATTTGTGAATTTCCTGCATTGTGCAGGGGGGTTGGACTAGATGACCCTGGAAGTCCCTTCCAACTCTATGACTCTATGATTCTTCAAGACTGGACTCCGTGTCCCCAGAACAGGTGTTGATTCATTTACATGTCTTCACAATTAAAACTGGTTATTTCTCATCATTTAGCCCCAGCTTTAAAAGCCTGTTTAAATTAAGTGAGAAAGGGAAAGACTGGTCGGAATAACAGTGAGGCATCTGCAAAAGATGATCTCCATAAGGAAAAGCAAGATTCAAGTGCTTAAAGACCAATGAGGTTATCAGGGTATAAACCTGAGAGAGTCAAAGATCCAGATTTTATGAAAGTTTGAACCGTACACGAAGGAAGAACTTATGCTTGAGAGAGGTCAATTCAGTTCTAAATTTCCAAAGGACTGAAAAGGTAAACAGTAGTACTGTTTTGGTTTTTAACACACTTTCTTGGTCCTGACACCAAGGCTTATTGGCTTCTGCTTGTAATGGGGGGTGTTTGAACCTAGTATAACTTTGGGTGCCCTGCTGATTTGGGCCATTCCTGACAAAAGAAGTCCATGTGTCATAGTTATGAACTACCAATAAACAGAATACTTCTTATAAAGCGCTGTGTGGTGTGATCTGACTATCGAACCTGACACCTTTCCAGGTAGTCAAAAGTTTCACCACCCTTCCCCCCCCCAT
>NW_015164189.1:531775-539254 GCF_001447785.1 Gekko japonicus
AGTGGGCTTGCTCCTTGCTTGGGGAAGCTTTAGGGCTGCCAACTCCCGCTTGGGAAACACCTGGAGATTTTGGGGTGGGTTTTTGGAAGGAATGGGACCTCAGCGGGGTAGAATGCCGCAGACTCCACCCTCCAAAGCAGTCATTTCCTCCAGGGGAATTAATCTCCATTGTCTGGAGATCAGTTGTGATTCCGGGAAAACGCCACCCCTGCCTGGAGGTTGGCAACCCATAGGGATCAACCAGAATTTCCCCATTTTGATGAAGATTCCCAAAATCTTTGGGGGTCTTGCTAGCAGAAATTTCCCACAAGGTAGGAGGGGAAGGGTCTCCTCTAGAGAAAGGATCTCAGTCCTTCAGGTGCAGGAGGCAGGCAGGCCCTTGGGGTCAGAGGAGATGGAGGTCTTGGGATGCTGGAGAAAGGAGGGAGAGCCTGACCAAGGAGTCTTGAAGACTGTCCCGCCTACCTTTTTACCATGATACCAGTAAATTCTGGACAGCACACGAGAGGATGGCATTATTGCCTGTTTTATTTTCCCACATGTTTTAAGTCCATTGTTTCTCAGCTATATGCTGCTTCTTTTTGTAACCAATGACTGCCTACACCACTACAGATCATTTTTTCCTGAAATGGATGTTGTGATTGCTGTCTGCACACACAGACAAAGTTCATTCCAACTTATAAGATACTAAGAGGAGGTAGAGAAACACTTACCTGGGTGCAACTAAGCCTAACAAGGTCTCCTGCCTCCACGGTGGTTTGGTTTGGGAAAGTGGTTCTTAATTTGCAGAAGATTCTCTTAAGGGACAGAAATGGAGGGTCTGTGGTCCCAGTACCCAGGCAAATGCATCAGTTCATGACCTGGTGGTGACCAAATGAAAGAAAAACTGTGCAGAATACAATGCTCAATAGGATAGGGCATGTATATATTGTGATATAATAAAGATGTATCAATCCAGAATTGCTGGGACAGTTTGAGGGGTAGGTGGAGAGAGCTAAGGCTAATACTGAGAGAGAAAAACAACCAGAGATTTCATGGTGCTGTGTTAGTTTCATTTCCATCTCCCAAGGGAGATAAAACATCTGGTAAAAGACACAACCCCACAAAATGTGTCTGAAGCACCTGAGGGTGCTGTGGCTTCCTGGCAGAGCCTCTGCTTGGCATGCAGAAGGTCCCAGGCTTCTTCTTCTTTTTTGTAAACATTTTATTTTTAGGATATATTCAACAAAGTCCAACATTTGTATTCCAATTCTTATCCCTTTATATCCTACCCTCCTCCCTTTCCCCCCCTATGTATGGCTTCCCACAGTGCTACAACCTCCTGCATAATCCTTAGGTTACTCTTAAGTACTCCTCTTTATCTCTACATATTCAACAGGTAACTTGTTTTTTCACAATTTTCTATACTCAATAGTTATCAAAGCAAAATAAATTGTCTCTCACATCCCAATATTTTTCCAAGTATTCTTTTAAATCTTTCCAGACTTCAAAAAAGTATTCTGCTGCCATATTATTCAACTAGGGAGCAAGGCCCGTTGAGCAGGGCGATACAACGGGCAGCTAGCCCCCCCCCCGTCGCCTCCTCCCCCTCTCCGCCCTGACCCAGGCGGCCGTCATCTCCAGCCACTCGCGGCTCTCGGCTGTCCCCCGCATGGCGCTCACCTCTCCGCTCTGACCGTCGCAGCCGCCCGTCGGCTCCAGCCACCCCTCTGCACTGTGCTGGTGTCCTCCCCCTCTCTGGCCTGACCCAGGCGGCCACCGGTCGCATCCCGGCGGCCGTCGCAGCCGCCCGTCACCTCGAGCCCCCGGGAAGATCCCCCGCAGGCTGTCGCTGCCGGCGGTCACCTCCAGCCACCCCTCCGCACGTCGCCCGCCTCCTCCGCCGTGCCCCAGCCGGCCGCCAGCCTTAGCCCAGCGCCCGTGGCAGCCGCCTGCTGCCTCCAGCTGCCGGGAAGATCCTGCGCAGGTCACTTGAAGCTGCGTCTGAGGTGGGACTCAGACGACGTGGCCAATGGGACGTGGGCAAGCCGTTGACGGACAGGCGAGCTGTCCATACACTGTAGGTGCACATTGCGTGACTTTGCGTCTTACAGAATTATATTATAGGGAGAGATATTACTTTTTTTTTTTTATCTCTGCATGAATCTCAACCCAAAACTTCTTTGCTTTTTCACATGTCCACCACATATGGTAAAGCGAGCCTTCTACTTTTTTACATTTCCAACATTTACTCGACATATTTGTATTCATATTTGCAATCTTTTTTGGAGTCATATACCATTTATACATGGAGCTGCGGTGGCTCAAATGGTTAAGACGCTGAACTGCAGGCTGTGGAAGGTCAGTAGTTCAGCAGTTCGAGACCCGGGTGCCGCATGACGGAGTGAGCTCCCATCTCTAGTTCCAGCTCCTGCCAACCTAGCAGTTCGAAAGCAAGAAATTGCAAGTAGATAAATAGGTACCACTTCGGTGGGAAGGTAACACATGACCATGGAAACGTCTTTGGACAGCGCTGGCTCTTCGGCTTTGAAACGGAGATGAGCACCGCAACCCTAGAGTCGGATTCGACTGGCTTTCGAGCAAGGGAACCTTTACCTTTACCTTTTACCATCTATACAGGCTAGACCAGCTTAAATTATTACATGTCGATATTTTCAAGGCATTCTTCCATAAATATTCCCAAGATGACATAGGAATTTCTTTATTCATATTTATTGCCCATTTTACCATTTGCTCTTTAACTATCTCAACCTCAGTGTACCATTTTAACAATATTTTATACATTTTTGAAATAAGTTTTTTACCTCCCTCCAACCACAGATTCTCTATATCATTGTATTTCCCTCTAAAACCAAAGGTCTTTTTGTTTTTTTAAAACAAATCATTAATTTGTCTATATTGGAACCAACCATATTTAAATGCTAAATCTTTTTCCATTTTCATTTCGTATGTCTTTCCCACAGGCTTCAACATGTCTTTATATTGTACCCAATCTTCTCCTTTATATATCGAAAAAGGCTTTATCACCTCTGCCAGTACAATCCAAAGAGGTCTCTGATCAGAAAAAACCCCAGAAGGTCCCAGGCTTGATCTCCGGCATCTCCAGGCGATTGGTGTTGCGAAAGACCTCTGCCTGAGACCCTGAGAGCCACTGCCAGTCCGAGTACTGACTGTGATGGGCCAATGGTCTGATTCAGTAAAAGGCAGCTTCAGGTGTTCATGTTTGCTGCATTTGGGGAAAGAAGGGAAGGGTGGGAGGGGGATGCATGGGGTTGCCAGGTCCCCCTGGCCCCCACTGGGGGATGCAGGGGGTAGGGTTCAGGTTGGGAAACTCCTGGAGATTTGGGGGTGGAGCCTGGTGAGGACAGGGACCTCAGTGAGGTACAATGCCACCGATTCCCTCCTCCAAAGCAGCCATTTTCTCCAGGGGGACTGACCTCTGTAGTCTGGAGGTGAGCTGAAATTCCGGGAGATCCCCAGGCCCGACCTGGAGGTTGGCACCTCTAGCAACCTGCTTGTTGTAAAATAGTCAATAATTGTTTAATACTCAGACTATTTGATGGATCTTGCTCTATTGGAAAGAAGAGAGTTCTTTGCCTTTAAAAAAACCTTTATTACTAAGGGTAAAGGGTTCACGGGATTGCTACAAATTAACATGATACTAAGAGCTACATTTCTAAGCTTCCTACAGACAAGACAAGCACACACGTAATGGAGAATTCTCTCCTTCTTCTTGACCCCTAGAAAGGAAGTCACCTGAAACAAATGACCAATCTGCATCAAAGTAGAAGTTACTTTTCCCGGGCTAATCCCCCATTGGCTCAGTGCCAGGTATCCCTTCCAGGTCAGTCTAAACAATAGCAAACTAGGAATACAAGTTAACCCTATAATGACTGAATCAGACCTTGTAAACACAAACATTTCCAACACTGCTGACCACCAACAAGCCCCAAATCTGGCCAATCCTACCTGAGATGCTGGAACTGAAAGAGGGCTGGCCGCTGCTTGGGTTAGCTGCGACTGGTCAGGCTGGTCAACAGTGTGCTTGACTGGTAGATTTTTAAACATTCTAAGTCTGTTGGAGTCGGGCAGTTGGCATCTGCTGGGCAAGCGGAGAAGAAGGCGATGCTGCTGCTGAACTCACAAGAACCAGCAAAGACCCCTGAAGAGGTTACTTTTGTTCCTGGAGCTGACCCACAAGAGCTTTCGTTCAGGTCCGAGAGGGCAGCACAGCTGCGGGGGTCCAGCAAAGGAGAAGGGGATGAAATTTATTATCAGGTTAGTAAAAGGATGAATTCGGCTGAAATATATATATCAATATGACTCAAGGGGTTGTTACTTACAATAAGTAAAAAAACAAAACAAACCCAGTGTGTAGAATCTACAAACTGAGGCCTGACTTTTTAAAAGAAACAGCTGAGAACTTTACAGCCTCAGCAAGGAAAATCTTATGTGGAGTTTGGGGTCCAGGACTGGTAACCTCAAGTCAGGAAGTGCCTGGAGTGTCCGGGGTGGAGCCTGGGTAGCGGATGGGATGCCGTGGAGTCCACCCCCCTCCGAAGCCGCCACTTTCTCCACCTTGCCTAGAGATCAATGGTAGTTCTGGGAGATCTCCAGGCCCCACTGGAAAGGTCAAATCAAGGGTCAAATCAGTAGCTTCTACTAATTTGGGGTCTACTGTTGGGGTCAAATAAGTAGAAAGAAAAGGAGGGAAACAAAAAACTTAACCACAATAATTGAATTAAGAACCAATAAGGTTAAATGAGTACAAATCTGAGGGCCAATTCCTAAAAACAATAAATGTGAAATATAAATATATCAATAGTACAAAATTTTCAAAAATACATGTATTTATTACAAGATGATTTAAAAACAATACAATACAAGATAAAATCATACACTGTACACAAATGAAACCTAATGCGTCCTGATGCGTTTCAACCTAACTAAACTTCTTCAGTGATCAAGCATAGATAGTACACTTAGGCTCAATACTGCAATAATAATACAAATAGACAATCAATGTAGGACCAAAAAGGAGTTTTATTGGAAGAAGAAGAAGAAGACGAAGAAGAAGAGATTGGATTTATACCCCGCCCTTCACTCGGAGTCTCAGAGCGGCTTACAATCTCCTTTCCCTTCCCCTCCCCACAACAGACACCCTGTGAGGTAGGCGGTGTCAGGTTCAACAGCAAGTAAATCTCCACACACGTTTCCAGGGAAGCGTTATGCTTTATTAGACTACAAGTCTGTTACCATGTCCAAAAGATTATTGTTAGGAATGACCATGGGGTCGGAAACATCCCTACATATAGCAGGATGAGGCAAATGGCTAAGCGAATGAAATCCAAGCGCGTGGGGGGGAATTCTCCCGGCGGGAGAGTCTCAGTGCCCCATGAGAGCCAAAAAATTCATACCTGTGGTGGAACATATGCCCTCCCCCCGTCACAAGGTCAGACAGATAACTCAGTCTGGCAGCACTGGTTCTCACAATCTCCCTATCGCTGTTTATGGCAAGCGGCAGAGCAGCGAGGAAGCTATGAAGCATGCGCCGTAGCACCAGGATCAGAGAAGGGAACAAGCAAAACATGGCAGCTAGCTGACATGCGAGGCTGAGAGAGCTCTGAGAGAACTACTCTTGAGAGAACAGCTCTGACAGAACTATGGCTTGCCCAAGGTCATCCAGCAGCTGCGATTGGAGGAATGGGGAATCAAACCCGGTTCTCCCAGATTAGATTCCATGCACTTACCCACTACACCAAACTGACGTAAGGCACAGAAGTATACTGGAGGCCTCATATGATACCACCTTCTGTCATAATCAAGGTGCCTGTAGCCTGGGTGATGTTTCAATTACATGCCTTCCTATTTTGGTCCAGAAGATTCAGTCTTCTTGGCTCTGAATTGTTCCTGAGAGATCCCAACAATTTCTTCCAGGCAGCTGAGTCAGCTGGCCAACTAGTATTTAATCAGGAAGGCTTTATAAAGAAGTATCCTGCAAGAAATTGGACCTGATGGCTGATTTACAGGAGAACTAGATGTAGGTTCAAGGATGTTGGATCCCCAAGCATCGAGAATAAATCCACGTTTCAAAGAAAGCAAAGTTTATTTCAAAGCATTGGAAAGACACTCAAACACGTTCTTTGTTAGAACTGGGGACCAGCAGTTAGGGCAGACATGATAAAGGGATTCAAGTTAGATACAGAACCAATGGATAACGTTCCCGCCGGCGGGCAGGAGAAAACGGTTCCTTGCTCAGATCTTGGGAACCAGGCAAACAGTAGACACAACACAGGTGCAGTTCTCAGGCTTGAGAAATAACAAGCTGGCAGCGAAGCATACTCTCCCCCTCACATCCTCCAGTTGTTTTACTTTGGCATTACAGCAGGCAAACACATAGGTCAGCTGGCAGGGACAGGGATCACATATGTACAACCAGAAGTCACACAGAACACCATGGCAGCTTGCTGACATACTGCCCCCTCAAAAACACACTTTAACCACCACCTCCCGGGTTGGGCGGGAGACCTCCCGGGCTGGGCGGGAGACCTCCCGGTTTGTCCGGGAACTTCCTGTGGAAACAACGAAGCAGGTAAGGGGCCCGAATATCCCCTTCTTCCACCCATTCGCGGTGCTGGGGACCGAAATCAACCCATTCAATGAGGTACCAGAGTTTACCACGTTTCAGCTTGGAATCAAGGATATCAGCGATTTCAAAATGCTCATCCCCCTCAAGGATGATCGGAGGCGGGGGAGAAACAGTTGGCCTCCATGGAGAGGTGCCAGGATCCTTCTTCAGCAAACTCATGTGAAATACAGAATGCAGAGAACGCAAATTTTTAGGCAATACAACATCAACAGCAACATCATTAATCACCTTGCGCACCTTGAACGGCCCAATAAATTTCCAACCCAGTTTTCTGCTAGGGCGCAACATCTTGATGTTTTTAGTAGAAACATACACAAGGTCCCCAGGTTTCAGATCAAATCCCACCACCCTACCCTTGTCTGCCTGGGCCTTATAAGCTGCTTTAGCAGCATCGAGAGTTTGACACAAAAGTGGCCATGCAGTTCTCAGAGAAGAACACCAGGTATTAGCATCACCCACGGGACGGTCAGAGACCCCCTCCAGGAAAGGAAGGGGGGGGCTGTCATACCCAGAGACAGCCTTGTATGGAGACATGCCAGTCGAACTATGCACAGTGTTATTGTAACAATATTCAGCCAGGGGTAACAAATCAGCCCAATCATTTTGTTGGTAATTAGTGAAGCAACGAAGGTACTGCTCCAAAGTTTGATTAACCCTTTCTGTTTGGCCGTCAGTCTCGGGATGATAAGCGCTGCTGAGCCCCTGCTCCACCCCCAAAATAGCGAGGAGTTCCTTCCAAAATTTAGAAACAAACTGGGTCCCCCTGTCAGAAATTAACTTAGTAGGCAATTGGTGGATTTTCACCACATGAGACATGAACGCCGCAGCCA
>NW_015164189.1:542769-557467 GCF_001447785.1 Gekko japonicus
GAACAGGTGGCGCTTGTGGAGGTGGTAGTACCGGCGGCGGAGCCTGCAGAGGTGGCGCAGGTGGTCCCTGTGCAGGTGGAACTTGCGGCTGCGGGGCATAATCTGCTAGAAAATTAGTCATTCGAATGTCCATCATCCCCGGTAACGCTTCCATCACATCGTGGACCGTGCGCATCAGATCTCTCACCGATTGTTCCAGCTCCTCCAGCCGTTCCCTTGTCGTTTCCTCCGGGATCGGCTCCCGTGGTTGGTATTCAGGAGGCGGCCCATAGTCTCCCTCCGTCTGGAAGTCGGCGGCTCCCTCTGAGGATCCTGCCCGGGCTCCCTCCCCCATCGGTTCAAACATCCAGTCTTCCACGTCTCTCCGATAACTCCCAGTCTCCCCCGAACTCCCGGAGTCGGGAAACATTCCTTTGTCGAAAAGACTTTCTCGAAGCCCACTGCCTCGACGGGAATACACCTCCCTGGTGCCTTGGGTGTTATACAAAGCCTGTGCTGGGGTCTTCCGCGCACCCCAATGCGAAGGGGTCGGTGGCGGCCACGACAGGTATGCAGGCATTCGGGGAATCGCTCCCCCCACAGCACCTTCTCCTGGTGCGGTAGTCGTAACAATCAAAGGTGCGGAGGTAGTGGGGACCGATCTTGTGTCCCCCTCCGTGGTAGGTAGGGTTCCCTCAGACCCGCTCATGGTCTCGCCAGAATCGGGGATAGGAAAAGAAAAGAGTTCTAACAATATGTTGGATCCCCAAGCATCGAGAATAAATCCACGTTTCAAAGAAAGCAAAGTTTATTTCAAAGCATTGGAAAGACACTCAAACACGTTCTTTGTTAGAACTGGGGACCAGCAGTTAGGGCAGACATGATAAAGGGATTCAAGTTAGATACAGAACCAATGGATAACGTTCCCGCCGGCGGGCAGGAGAAAACGGTTCCTTGCTCAGATCTTGGGAACCAGGCAAACAGTAGACACAACACAGGTGCAGTTCTCAGGCTTGAGAAATAACAAGCTGGCAGCGAAGCATACTCTCCCCCTCACATCCTCCAGTTGTTTTACTTTGGCATTACAGCAGGCAAACACATAGGTCAGCTGGCAGGGACAGGGATCACATATGTACAACCAGAAGTCACACAGAACACCATGGCAGCTTGCTGACAAAGGAGTGGCTCTGGGAAATCCGCAGACAAATGTAATGGAAGCTATTTTCTGGTTTTATACTGAGCGCTGCGCTTTGATCTTTTCCTAAAACGAGTCTTCCGCTTGGGAAGAAGGGAGCTCCTACGGGACACAATGAGGGTTTTAGTTAATCACAAAATGGCCGTGTTAAAATGGACGGGGGAAATTCAGGGGACAGAGCAAGCTCAGAAGACGGAGGTTAGAGCTGGAAGGGCTGGGCTCACCAGTGATAAGTCAGGCCGGGAAGTGGCACATCCAGTTGGTGGGAATTTAATGCAGCCAGTTTGACCGCTAGACCATCTGTGGGGCAGACAGGAGAGAGAATAAAAGACCCCAAATGAGATGTAGGGGGACAGGGGAACCAAAGGAAAGGCCCAAGGCAAAACCAGGTGAGTCAGAACCAATGCCGATGACTTTCAGTCAGTTTCTCCCATCCCCTTTTACAGAGGCTGCTGTGAGGCGGAGAGCAGAGCAGAGAAATTTATCCCAGGTCAATTTAGCTGAGAGGAGACTTGTCAGCAATGCTCCCTCTAAGCTGGCATTAAAGTTGTGAGTGAGTGATTTGCCTACCGCATAAATTAGTTTGCTCTGGAGCGCTCCTTCCTGAACTCGGACAAAAATGTGTGAGCTGGAGGCTAAAAAGCTGTGAGCTAGCTCACACGAACTCAGCATAGAGGGAACACTGCTTGTGAGCACTGGGCTCATTTTGGTGGCACCAAACCAAGATTTTGCATTACGCACACAAATATTAAACAATGTTTAATTGTTGGTAGTTAATGATGTCCCTCTTAGTATCAAGATGTTTCCAGCATGAGTCGCCCCATCTTACTAACCCTCCTTAGAAGATTTCCAGATAGTTAATCATACGTTTTTGTTTTGTTTTGTTTTGATACTGTTGAAGCATATATATTCACAAAGTAAAGTAGACAAAAACAGAACAAGTTGTCTGTCCGTCTCCGTCCCCCCCAAATGGGACCAACCACCTGAAATGTGCAGCTAAATTTTCAATGGACTGACTATCCAATGTAGTTTTTAAGGATTGCAGTGCTGGTCAAATACCCTGGGAAATTCCTACTTCTCTTGTTTGCTTTTGAAGCCCTTCACATTAGTTGCTTACTGCCCTCGTGTGGCTATTTAATATTAAAGACTGAATTGCAGTAAAATATCCTGAGCATTTCATCGCAATCGATGGCACATGTCTGAGTAAACACAGACCACAATGTGAGATGCTACAGTCTTGGACTAAATTTTAAATGTATACATTGTTAAGCAGAGTGACTGTGCTAGTGTGTGGTGTAGCAGTCAGAGTGCTGGACTAGAATCTGGGAGACCCAGGTTCGAATCCCCACTCTTGCTGTGGAAGTTTGATGGGTGAAATTAGACAAATCGCACTCTCTCAGCCTAACCTGCCCCATGGAATAAGTGATAAAATAGCGAGGATAGCACTGTAAGACACTATGGGTTGCCATTGGAAGAGAAAGGCAGGGTATAAATCTAGTGAAATGTAATATCACAGCCTCCAGGGGCAGACTGGGAGGCAAAACAGCGCTGGGAAGGAGCCCTGTCCCCAATTCCGCTCCTACGGGAGGGCGGGAGAGCAGAATCAGGCTCGCCACAGCTCCCATCTGACCTGCACCCACCCACTGTATGCAGCAGGAGGGGATGGCTCATGCCAGCAGCTCCCGTGGGTCCTGTGTGGAAAGGGGCCACTGGCTGGCGGTGTCTGCCTCATGGAAGCCGCGTGCTCAGACTCCAGGGATGCGGGGAGGGGGGTGAAGCAGGGCTGCCTACAAAGCACAGCAGTGGCTCCCACCTAGCATTGCCAACCTCCAGGTGGGGGCTGGAGATCTCCTGGATTTACAACTCACCTCTAGAGGACAGAGATCAGTTCCCTGGAGAAAATGGCTGCTTTGGAGGGTAGACTGTATGACATTGTACCCTGCTGAGTCCCTCTGCAGCTTTGCCCCCCCCCCAATCTCCAGGAATTTCCAACCCTGGGGTTGGCAACCCTACTCCCACCTCCTTGCACTGAGCCTGGGATCAGGGTAGCCCTGGCAAGGGGGGCAGCCCCAAGCCATCGGCCCACTGGGACTATCCCTGGTGTTCTTAACAGCCAGGAGAAACAGGAAAGTATGCACAGTGCCAGATGTGACAGAGTGTCACGGCAATGTCCCAAGCAAGAAAAATGCGTAAAGAGAGGTTCTCCGGGTCGCCATCAAAAGTAACGTCAAGTCAGTCCTTTGGCCGTGGCATGGCCGGCGGAGGTAGGGGGGCTGCAGGCTGCGCTGGGTGCGGTGGCGGCCACGGAGGGGGGGGAGGCGGCGGCGGAGCCGGCTGAGGGACCAGCTGGCCCGGCCCGGGCCAGGTCCGGGGGGGAGTATTGGTGGGGCCCGTGGAACAGCCAGTTGGGTCTGCACCACATGGGCCACGATCCCCAGAAGATTCTGAAGCAATTGCCCCATGTTCCGCATTATAGTGCGGCAGTCCAGTTCCAGGCTATCCAGCCTCCCATCCACATCCCTCCCCGGACTTAACAAAGATCTCGATGGGAATGTGATGGGTCTACCTGGGGTCATCCCGAAGTGCCCTGAGCTCGACCAGGGGTCAAAAATACTGTCCCGACTCCGACTCCCCGGCATCGACCACGCAGTTTGTGTGGTTCTCAATCAAGGTGTGGCCCCTCCATCCGTTGACACCGGCCCTCCTGGGCTCACCATCATCCGTAGGGCCATCGTCACTGGCAGCCCCGTTCCCGAAGTCGTCGGAGTGGGTATTGCCGGTGCTGTCGTGGATGGAGCTGTGGTGGGCACCATCGTAGGTACCGTCACTGGCACTGCTGTGGTAGTCGGGGTAGGCACCGCCGTGGTTGTCGGGGTAGTCACCGACGTGGTTGTTGAGGTAGGCACCCCTGTCCCACCGGGGCCACTCATCTCGTTCAGGAGAGAATTGGTCCGATGGGGGTAAAGGGGATCCCTAACAATTTTGTCAGGTTCAACAGCATGCAAATCTCCACACACGTTTCCAGGGAATCGTTATGCTTTATTAGACTACAGGTCCGTTGTCATGATCTACAGGTATCTTGTTAGGAATGACAATGGGGTGGATGCATCACTACATATAACATGATGATGCAATTGGCTAAGCAGATTAAATCCAAGCGCGCGCACGGGAATTATCCTGGCGGGAGGTTACATAATGAACGGGAGACTCTCTGTGCCTCATGAGAGCAGAAATATTCACACCAACAGTGGAATGCAAGCCCTCCCTCCTCCTCAAGGTTAGTCAGATAACCCAGTCTGGCAGCGCCAGTTCGCACGGTCTCATGAGTGCCTCCCTATCGCTGTTTACAGCAAGCGAGCAAAGCAAGCGAGCAAGCATGCGCACTCGCGCCACAGTCAGGAAAGGACAAATGCAAGTGAAACATGGCAGCTAGCTGACATCGGCTTGGTACGATAGTCCAAGGTGCAGCAATTATTTTATCTTTAATGGCTTTATAATAATACAAAACAAGGACATGTGGGCTCGAGATCAAGGTGGTCAGCCACATTAGTCTGAAGCAGTAGAGCAAATTTAGAGTCTGGTGGCACCTTTAAGACCAACAAAGGTTTATTCAAGCTTTCATGCGCAAGGCACACTTTTTGAAATACATTGGAATGGTAGGTAAGGTTCAAACTCATAGACAGAGGGCTGAACAGCAAATTAAAATGTAACATGATGAAGATGTTTTAATGATATGCAAAGACAAAACTAAATAGCAAGCTAAGGTTTTAAGGTCAAGAGGTGTAAAGCAATAAATGTGTGAAATAGCAGATAAATGTGTAAAGGTATCTTTTCTAGTTGTGGGAAGTAAACTGAGACTCTCCATTCTGTAAATGTGGGCTCTCATCTCTGCACCACAAGGACAAAAAGGACCCTAAAATGTGCTCATAAGAACCCTCCAGGATTGCTGATGGAAAAACTTTATACAACATGCAAATGTGAAAGCTGTGCTCTGCCTTGGTGGCGGTAAGAAGTTTATGTAGTTTGCACACTTTTTAGATCTAAAGTTAAAGGTTAACAAGCTCTGTGTGTCATTGCATGCCTGTTCTGGAAAACAGAATCACTTATCTTTTGTCTGATTAATGCCCATCCCTTCTGCAAATGGTAAGACAACAGTGTGAGGATAGAAAATCTGGCACAGACAATTGAGTGGGTTATAACTCTCTTCTGGTTGCTCATTTATGCCTCTTCAAATACTAGAGTCACAGGTTGCAGGATCGATCTCCAGCCATCATCAGCCAAAAATATATGGCTGTAACACTTAATATTAATGAACATAGCGCCACCTACAGACTTATAACTGCCACTATTGTACAGTTAGAGAGTCGCAGAATGTGGTCCATGGGGTCGTGAAGACTTAGACTCGACTGTGTGCCTCAACAACAACAAAGAATAGTTCTGAGAAATCAAGCCTGAATCCTCTCTATTTGGTTGGACTTAGCCCTTTCTGTGCATTCTTGGTCGATTTCCCTCCTACGACAAACTATAGTATTGCCAGTAAAACAATGTTTGTGTCAACTCATTTAAGAGGATGGGAATTAAATTTTTATAAGTGTTGCAATTAGATTGTTTAATATATCTTAAAGGGAACAATTACACAACCTTGCCGTACATCACTAGCAGTGAGGACTGAACTAGTGAGGTGCCTTTTATGGGACAGGCAAACTTGAACAGATTTTTAAGCCTAAACACACTTTATCAGGTGTAACAATCTTCTTTCTAATGCAGATTTTGCTAGTTTCGCCCACAGAAGCTTCCTTTAAGTCAAAAGCTGATTTAAGTTCCCTGAAAGCTGTAAACAGTTTCCCTCCTATTCAGGGCTATGGGCTGTGATCCTGTGAACAAATTTTGTGTGCACTACACAGCCTCTGTCGCACAACACACTTCTCTTGTGGTTGCACTTCCATTTGCACAAAGGCTAATTAAAAACCATTGATGGCCCCGGTCACACGGGCCGGATATCGCGGGGGGGGGGAGGCGTGGCTGTTTTCCCCAGGGCAAAATAACGCACGGTTGCGCAATCAGACCTCCTATAGAGGTTCCATGGAGGTCCTGTGGGTAGGGGGGAGGTGCCAATCACAGGACAATCCTGCGCCGCGGCAAAGAAGTGGCGCGGTGCGGCAAACAGTTTTTTCCCCCCTGTACACCAAAGTATGCACATGCTCCGTTGGGTGCTTGTGTGCATCCATGGAGACTTGGGGGGGGGGGAACCTTTTTGCAAGGGGACATGAGCGGGCACCCGATGCCAGCGGAAACGTGATCAGACGCCCGCCCTTGCCCCACAGTTACCGGAAACTAGTACCTCGGAGGTACTAGTTTTTTACCCCGCATCTTCGGCGGGAAGCCTCGGGTGAGCCACGGGAGCTCTACGCTTCCCATATGTGGCAGTGAGATCGCGCCCGGAAAATCCGCCTATCTTCCACCTCTCTAGCGTGGCTAATGCCCCGTGTGACCGCAGCCGATCTTGTGCAAAGGGAACTGGTACCGCAGGAGGAAGTAAGACCCAAGCCTCTTTTTCTTACTAGATGGATTCAGGAGGGGTCTGAAGCAACAGAACAAAGTATGAGTCCGGGGGCACCTTGAAGACCAACCAAGTTTCATTCTGCCTGCACATGAAAGCATATACCCAGAATGAAACTTTGTTGGTTTTAAAGATGCCCCTGGACCCAAACTTTGTTCTATTTCTCTATTGGTGTGCAAGTGTGGTATAGCGGGTGATGCTCAGCTTGGCCCAGGGAGATCTAGGCCCCAGTCCCTGCTGTATCCTAGAGCTCACTAACAGTATGGTCCTATATGCAGCTGCTCCATTCTAAGCCCATTGGTTTAGATAAACTGGAGTAAGTTTGCATAGGATTGCATGGTAGGTGTGCCTGTGGTAATCACTACCCTACAGCCTAACTTACATTGCAGGATTATTGTATGTAATAAGACGACACTACAAGCTCTTGAAAGGAAGATGAGATACAGTGGGATAGAGAGATATTACAGGAGAAGGGGAGGGGCCATGGCTCAGTGGCAGAGCATCCGATTAGCAGGGGATGCAAAGGATCTCCTCCACCTAAGACCCTGGAGAGCTGCTGCCAGTCTGAGTAGACAGAACTTACTGTGATGGGCCAAGGTTCTGAGTCAGTAGAGGGCATCTTTGAGTGTTCACGAGAAATGATGATAGGAAAGCAAGGAGAATTCTGAGACCAGATCATTAACCGCTGTTAACACTAAAATCACTCTGATGAAAGCAAAAGCAGTCTGTTCCTTTTAGCAGTAGATTGTCTTACAAGGACCTGAAATGAATGAATGAATAAATAAATAAATAAATAAATTTCCACCATGATCCAATCCAAAATTAATGGCAACGTCTTTTTGATCCAAGTGCCTGAAGGTCTGTCTTATTTGATGAGCAGCTGCCAATTTCTAGGTCAGCATCCCATCAAAGATTTTACAGGCCCTAGCTAACATAGTATCAAAATACACAAGAGGCATCCTTGTCATATGTATTAGCTCTGTCTTCGGGCTTCAACAATGAAGTGAGCCTTTTGTACCACATTACAGTTCTTTTCTTTAAATGCTGTAAGGATTTGGTTCAGGTCTCCAAATGACATCTTTTATAATACTGAGAGTGCAACAACACAAATCAAACCCTAGGAATATAGCATGAAACTCATCCCCCTACACACATCCCTCCTTCCCCTAGTGCTATATGAGTCATGTTATTGCAGTGTTGAGTAATTGCAGTGATTTATTTCTGGAGGATGGTGCAGCAGAATCATTCTTTTGTGCTTTTCTCATCCAAAATATTCCATACTTCTTATCAGGGACTTTGGTCTTCCTTTGCATAAATCTGATTTCATAGTCCCTCTGGGTCTAATTAAGAAGTGTTGTAAGTTAAGAAACCATTAGTGCAGGGAAATCTGGTATAACATTGTTTGAATTTTATGCACTTGATGGGTGACCTGATGTCCCCCCCACTGACTTTTTAATGACCAAACTTCCTGACCATGCAGTAGAGTCCTAAGCAGAGTTATCCTCTTTCAAGCCCATTGACTTACTGATATTCTCTTTGTGAATTATATACATACTAGGAATAAGGCCCATTGTGAAAATAAATACAATGAGCTCTAGAAAGAGGCACCGGGCGGGTGCCCTGGCCTTAGGAACTCATTGTTAATTTGCTGGGGCTACTTCAACAGGGTATAATGACACAGAGTCCACTATTTTCTCCAGGAGAACTGATCTCTGCCATCTGAAGAGCAGTTGTAATTCTGAGTGATCTCCAGTCCTCACCTGGAGATTGGCAACAGTGGTTCTCCAGGAAGAAATGACTGGTTTGGAGGATGAAGTCTATGACATTGCACCTGTCTGAGGTCCCACCCCTCCTCAAGCCCCACTCTCTCCAGGCTCCACTCCTTAAACCTCCAGGAATTTCACCAACCTGGAGTAGCAACCCTATCTCCTTCCCAGCCAACCATCAACCTACATTCATCTGCCCCTCTGACTTCAGTTTTCCATCTCCTCCCTCCTCCCTGCAGCCTCTACCTAGGAAAGTACAGTCTTTCTCCGCAACGGAGACCAAAGCAGCCTACATAATTCTCTTCTCCTCCTTTTGATCTGCACAAGAACCCTGTGAGGTAGGTTAGGCTGAAAGTCTGTGACTGGTCCAAAATCACCCACTAAGCTTCCATAGCAAGTACCTGCTCTGGCAGACCCTGCTCTGAAGCGCTAACTGCTACACTACACTAGGTGTCCTAGGGGGGCTGCTGTTGGTGAACAGGAGCAAGTAGCCAGGCCTAGTTAAGTCATGCCAGTCAGATGGCATCAAGTCACCCAGAGGGTGCTGCCAGGCCTAGGATAGCCAGCCTCCAAGTGGAGCCTGAAGATCGTCTGGCATCACAATTGAACACCAGACAACAGATCTCTCTCCCCTTGGAGAAAATAGCTGCTTTGTAGGGTGGACTCTATGGCATTCTATTCAGCTGAGGCCTCTCTCCTCCCCAAACTCTGGCTTCCATAGACTCCACCACAAAATCTCCAGGAATTTTCCAACTTGGAGCTGGCAACTCTAGTCAGGACTGGACTCAATCAGTTTTCTTTCAAAGGCCAAAATAGGCCTGGAAAGGGCCTCCTCCCCACCTTTTACTGACAGAACCAAACTTGGTTGCCTAGCAACAGTCACTGAGGGGAAAGTGAACCCCACAGCAGGAGGATAAGAGAATGGTTTGACGGCCGGTGGCTCAGTAGCAGTAGAAGCATCTTCGTCAGGAGAGACAGCCATTTTGGCAGTTTATTCAGACAGGGAAGAGTGGCCAAGCTGGCAGTGGGCGGGGGAGTGGAGCAGACCCAGCACCCAGCCAATGGCACACAGGTACTCTTGAGTGACGGTTGATGGGCTAATGGCTGATGGAGTGCATAGCAGAGCGAATGGAAGAGCCAGAAAGTGTCAATATGCTAGGGATGTGTGTGTGTGTGTGTGTGTGTGTGAGTGATATCACAAGAACAGATCCTATATACACAAGAAGAGCCCTGCTGGATCAGACTAGTGGTCCATCTAGTCCAGCACTGTGACCAACCAGTTCTGCTGGAGAGCCAACAACAGGGCACAGAGGCTGAGGCCTTCCCTTGATGTTGCCTCCTGGCATTTGTATTCAAAGGTTGACTGCCTCTGATTGGGGAAGTTTCTTTTAGTCACTAGGGCTAGTAGCCACTAATAGACCTATCCTCTGTGAATTTATCTAATTGTCAAACCATGCTTCGCTTTGCTCGCTTTGGTAGCCATAGTTATTGGGGGGAGGGAACTCCTGCCGGGAGGGGGGTTGAGTGAATGAGTGAGAGAGTGGGACCTTTGCTTCTAAAAGTCATAACTTTCTTCACAAGTCGCACCTCCTTTCCATTTCCCTGGGAAAGGTGTCCTTGAGAGTTCCTCTGTACCAGCTTCAGCTGCAGATAACCAATACATATATCTTTCACTTGGTTGGGATGGCAATGTTAGGTGTGGTGTGAATGTGACGTATGCATGGGGGAATGAAGGAGCTTTTATTCGAGTTATCTATATTAAGCTTGTACCCACCAAAAGTTCTCAGTTCTAACACAGTGACTTTCTGGACCTTGCATACATCTCAATAAACTTATCACTTCCGAGAGAGTTGTTGAGTGTAACTGGACTGGGGAACTAATCCCCTTTTAAAGCTGTCTATGCGTATGGCCATTACTACATCCTCTGGCAGCGAATCCCACATTTTAATCACTCACTGTGTAAAGAAATATTTCCTTTTCTCCCTCCACTGTCCAAGGTCAGGTCTACCGATATAGTGGAAAGGGTAGTGTAGTCCTGTTCTCCAGAGGCCAGGTCTACCAATATAGTGGAAAGGAGTTGGTAGACCTGTTCTTCAGAGAAAAGGTCTACCAATATAGTGGAAAGGGGTGGGTAGACCTCTTCTCCGGAGGACAGGTCTACCAATATAGTGGAAGGGGGGGGGGGGGAAATTTGACTTGATTCTGTTTTCTCTTATAATGTTTAAATTATTCTTAAAATATAGTTTAAATGTAATCTAAAAGAATTTACAAGGTTATGGAAGTAATCTTCTAAAAACTAATTTACGCAATAGTCAAATGCTTACTCGTTTACACCTTTAATGCTACTAGCTTTGTTCGCTCACGAGGTTGAATTTCTGCCCACAACACTGTGGAGCTTAGAGGAAACATTGGCAACCCTAGTCAGGAGGCAACTTTGCCATCATATATATCCCACAAGATCCGTTCATTTCTTGTGTGGCTGTACCTGGCTTTTGCAACTGGATTTTGGCAGCTTGAACTCCTGTCCAGCCCTGCCCTTTCCAATAAAGAAGAGAGCACTGGGTAATTTTTAAAATAGGAGGTACACAAATCTGCCTGGATGTCACACCCTTTGACAAGTAAAGTCCAAGGCTATTGTGAGGATAAAAAGAAATACCCCAGGTACCTTGCCCTGAGTTTCTTGAGAGAAAGTGATATACAAGTTCCCTCCTCCACTGGCTCTGAAAGAAAGTCTTGTGGCACTCTAAAAATGAACCATTTTTATTCTGGCATAGGCTTTCATGAGCCATAGTGCACAATTAAATGTTCTGTTCAGTTTTGTTGGAGAGAAAAAAATGTAAATTAGGAGTTCAAAAACATCTGACTCTTCCATTTCATGGCCTTTGACTTCCACTTTCCATCTATTTTCTCTCTCCCGCCTCTATATATATACAAACCTGCCAAGTGATAGATCGTTCAAAGACCTGTCTTTTTCCTCCAGAATGTTTCAATCAGCAAAACTGAATTGGGTTTGAAAGATTAAATCCTTTCTCCCATCCTATGTGGCTCTTCTCCAAATCACAGCTGCCTGCGGGCACAATTTACCTTTTACAAGTCAGTCAGCATTCAGGAGGGAATGCTCACTGTACTTGTGCAAAGCCCTTTGGTTGTTATGGAGAACAAATAAAAGTTGGATCCATGTGAATGGCTTAGTTCAGGGCTCCCCAATCTTTTTGAGCCTGTGAGCACATTTGGAATTTTGAGACAGAGTGGTGGGCACCAACCCCAAATAGCTGCCTCAGGAGATGGAGGCAAATGGAATACCTTGCTCCTCACACCTCCTGGGAAAAAGGAAATCTCGAAGGAAACTGCGGAAGGAAAGTGTTGGAAGTTCCAGATGCGATGTCCCCTGTCTCAGACCTCCAGACTGAGTGGCAACAGAGGCTAGATAGCGATACTGACCTTTCTTCCTGTATCTACTGTTCTGCCACTGTCCTCTTTGGAATGCAGACTGTGTTCTCAGGGATCAATTTCCCCTTTCCTGCTTCTCTCTCACTCTGAATGAAGACTTGCTCTCTACCTGCAGGCACCAAGAGAGGGACATGCTGTCCTCTCTTGGCACCATGAGGTAGATGGGCCTCTTGCCATCTGCCTCCATCCATTAGCTAGTAAGTTAGTAATCTATCAATATCTGCTCTTTCCTATCCAAACTGTACTCAAATAAAGAGAGGAGTTTTTCTCTTCTAAGCTTGCAATGTTGCTCTGTGTAGTTTTGTAAGCTGAGTAAGCTGGTAAAGTGACATTCCTGCATTTGTAGCGTTATTTAAGCACTCTGCTAACTAATGGTGACTGGACTAACCACACCAGTTAATCTCAATAGAAAGTCCAGGGGTGTTGGCACATAAAAACAACAACGCAGCACACATCTGTAAATTAGCTAAAAGAAAATTTACTAAAGAATAGGAAGGGTTACATGGAGAAATAAAAACAATAAACAGTCTAACTGAATAAGCTACATCTTTCTAGCTGATGTTAACTCCAAGATAGAAAGTTCCGCTACTGGACTCTTAACAAAGGAGGGGAGAAGAAGACCGAAAACGCCTACGTGCCAGATATCAGGTAACATCACCCAACAAGACTCTCATTGAGAGTCTTCTTCGGAATCGTTCCGGAGTCCCGGGAGAGGGAACGCCTAGCTGCAGTTAAAGAGGAAGAACAGAATTTAGTAAAAGATTTTAAGAGAGCAGAGTAACGAAATGGAGGAATATATTTCTTTCTTACCTTACTTCCTATCTTACTTTATTATAATTCATTTTATTATATTGATTTTGATACGAAATATATACAGAATATATGGTTATAAACATAAGGAGACCCAAAGGGAAATTATGGGAGATAGAGTTTATAATTGCATTTGTACTGGAGTAATTTTGAGAGGCAGAAATATTTACTTAGGTGTGCCAATTTCTATCGGACTTAATTAATGATTATAATTTACAAATGAAGCAGAATAGAATTGGCAACTTGTAGAAGAATATTATTAAAGAATGTTAAATTCATTTCCTGTTGTAGAATAACTTATAATTAATTTGTAAGAGTTTGAAATTAATAAAAATTTAAGTTTAAAAAAAAGGTAACATCACCCAACTATGAATTGATCAATGACCAGGCTAAAGCTCAGTTCATTATGCATAGACCTTCCCCTTCTACCCTGGGAACCTCTACTCAATGTCTCATAGATTCTAAGTAACTAACTACCAGTTAGCATAGACAAACAGGTTAACTCTTTTATACACCAGGGAGAGAACTTGCAGATACTCCAACAAGGGGCTTACCAGTCCTCTGATTCCTTCAGTGGAATAGCCTTTCATTTGATAAGAGAGCAGCCAATAATAAGCCCTGCCCACTTCCTGAAAAGCTCAGTGGGTACCAAGGAAAGTACCAGCAGTGGGGAACTTCCAGCGGACGTTGATTAGAACACTCGCACCAGACACTGTCTCTGCGTTGTTGCAAACTAGAAGAATTTAAAACGCCTACCATAAATAATAATATAACTCCTAATCTTGAAGGCTGAGATGGGATGACCCAAGGGTCAAAAAAAAGAAAACACGGGGGCGTGGCGGCAGAGCGCTGCTGCATAGACGCCTAAATCCAATGCTCCATTTCCACCCCACCCGACTACCCATGCAAATGACTTAAATCACAAAATAAACAACCACCGCACCAACAATTAATTCGAAGAAGCACTCCGGACTTTGTGGTGCTTATCAGGGTGAGTGGAAAAGCTTTTAAAAAGCCGATTTTCTAAGCCCCGTTATACGAGCGAACGCATTTCAAAATGGCCGCCGACAATAAAAATAAAAAGAAAGACCCACAGGAAGAGCCTGTAATGTTGAAAATGCTCCAAACAACCTTAAAAAACTCTTTCCAAACCTTTGAAAACTCGGTTTTGGACTGTTGGATCCCCAGGCATTCGAAATAACTCCACGTTTGATTCAAAGCAAGGTTTATTTCAAAGCGATGGTTCAGACAGGAACAAGGACATTGTTAGGAATGACTACCAATACACAGGTATAGCATAATAAAGGGATTTGAACCATGGAGGGCCAATAAGGCCAGTTCAGTACCATCAACATAGGTTCAGTTCACAGGGTAGATAACCATAACAAGCTGAGCGAAGCCCCGACTCTCACCACCAGCTGCACGACCTTGGCCAGTTCCGCAAAATACAGAGAAGCATAATGAAGCTACAAAAACCCAAGGGTGGGGGAAGAGCACAAGACATGTGAAGCAGGTAACATCAAATACAATGGTAGCTAGCTGACATACTGCCCCCTCAAAAATACACATTATCCACCCCCTCCCGGATTCGGCGGGAGACCTCCCGTTTTGCCCGGGAACTTTTTGTGAAACTGTCTGAGCATGTAAGGGGCCCGAATATCCCCTTCTTCCACCCATTCTCGGTGCTGGGGTCCGAAGTCTACCCACTGGATGAGATACGATAATTTACCACGTTTAATCCTGGAATCCAAGATGTCAGCGATTTCAAAATGCTCCCCCCCATCGAGCATGATAGGAGGAGGGGGGTCACGCGCAGGCCTCCATTTGCCTTGGCCCGTGTCCTTCTTCAAAAGACTCATGTGAAACACAGAATGTAAAGACCTTAAATTCTTAGGCAGTTCAACATCCACAGCAACATCATTTATTATTCGACGTACC
>NW_015164189.1:559623-577721 GCF_001447785.1 Gekko japonicus
AAAAGGAGAGGAGGCAGGGCGGATGAAGCCACGGGCGAGATTTTTGTCAATGAATTTACGCAATTCCAGTTTCTCCGCAGGTCCCATGGAGTAGATTTTCCCTTTTGGGAGTTTGCAGCCTGGCAACAGTTCAATGCCGCAATCGGATTTGCGGTGGGGAGGCAGCTCGTCCGCCTCCTCCTCACCAAATACCTGAGCCATGTCGTGATACTCGGGGGGTAGCAACGCCATTTCCTCAGCCGTTAGGGTCGCACAAGGGAAATTCAGCGACGGCGGGGGGCCCCAAGTTTTTTCCCAACTGTGCTTGTGGCATTTAGGTGAAACAAAGTCAATTCTGCCCTCCTCCCAAAGTACATAGGGATCATGGGAATACAACCATGGGGCCCCGAGTACCAGAGCAAACTGCGATTTGGGGGTTACCACAAAAGTTCTTTCTTCCCAGTGTTCCCCCACACCCACCCTGAGTGGCATAGTCTCATGAATACACGGATCCATGGGTGCCCCATCCATCTGTGTAAAAATAATTGGGGACTTGAGTCTTTTAATGCCTGCTTCCAAACTTGCCACCACTTTGGGGCAGTCACAAAAAATAAGGAGGGGGGTTCTCTCACCACCATAGGCGCCTCCGGACTTAAGAGGTCCTGCTGCTGTGCAGGACCTCTTCCAGGGGTTCTTCTTCAGTCGTGGCTTGCAATGCCGGGGAGAATTTAGGTTTGGCGCTCCCTCTTTTCGGTTGAGTAGTTGCTTTCCCTTTCGGCGTCAGTGTCGTAGGCTTGTCCTTCCCTTGCCCGGTTCCACAGTCCGTGGCGAAATGGCCCCTTTCCCCGCATTTCAGGCACAGTCCCATCTTCATTCTCAGCTCTCTGGCCGCATCTGACAGGCGGGCAGGTTTCGACTTCGGGGCAGGGTTTGGGGTCCCTCTCCCTCCGCTGGCTGCCAAGTCAAGCCGGATGGTTTGAAGGCGGCTCTCCGCATTCTCCGCTTCTTGAGCCCACGCCATCAAGGAATTTGGGTCCACGGAACGTAATACAGTCTCTCTGATTTCCACAATCAGACCCAGTCGGTACATTTCCACCAAGACTTTGTCAGGCCAATCGCGTAACTTCGCAGCATGATTTTGGAATTCAGCAGTATAGTCTCTCACTGAGCGCCTACCTTGCTTGAACGTGCGTAAGAAGGCTTTTGCCCGGTTCTCTGCGTTTACGTCTTCAAAGCGGGTTCTCAGTGCCCACATAAAAGCCCTCAAGTTAAACAGTTCAGGGCCCCGGTTATTCTTTGGAGCTCTTTCCTGACACCCCTTGCTTCAGAACCGAGGGCAGGGCAGGCTGTTGAAACGACACTGAAAGCTGACAGGATAGCTGTTGGCAATGCACATTTTGTGTGTATGCGCATGCATGGATTCATCGTGTTCATCACATGTATCTGTTCTGCAAACAGTGCTCCTCGTCGGTTTAAGAAGCCTTTCGCCGATGCTCTTGCACCACCAGTGCCGCTAACGGAATGGATTGCCGAGACCTGGCCCATTAATCCTTGATGTGAGAATAGGGATACTTTATACATGAACATGTTCTGTGTGAAAGGTTGAAGGATCTGAAGCATCTAAATTCATGAAGAAGAGAGCCTTGTTTGGGACTCAAGGTTTAGCTGATTTCTCCCTCTTTCTCCCTGAGCGCTGAAGAACAGATGCTTTCAAACTATGGTGCTGGAGAAGACTCTGGAGAGTCCCTTGGACTGCAAGAAGATCAAATCAGTCAATCCTAAAAGAAATCAACCCTGACTGTTCCCTGGAAGGCCAGATAATGACACTGAAGCTCAAATCCTTTGGCCACCAAATGAGAAGGGAGCACCCACTGGAGAAGACCCCGATGCTGGGACATACAGAGACCACTCGTCCCACTGCTCCGCATCTCCCGGTCCCCACTTCGATGGGGTAGGCGGCGGCCAGGGAAAATATGCGCCCCGCGGGATCGCTCCCCCCAGCGGCCCCTGGTAGTCCCGATGTAGTCACCGGCGTTTCGGTGGCCACCGTCGTGACTAGGGGAGCGGACGTAACCGGAGTTACCTCCATGACAGGTGTTTTCTCCTCCTTCCCACTCATGACTGCCGTCCGATTTGGGATGATAGAGAAAGGGGGATTCCTAACAAAATGTTGGATCCCCAGGCATTCGAAATAACTCCACGTTTGATTCAAAGCAAGGTTTATTTCAAAGCGATGGTTCAGACAGGAACAAGGACATTGTTAGGAATGACTACCAATACACAGGTATAGCATAATAAAGGGATTTGAACCATGGAGGGTCAATAAGGCCAGTTTCCGCTGGCGGGAATAGAACTCGTAAACGCGCGCCTATTCCATGGGAACGTAACAGTTCAGTACCATCAACATAGGTTCAGTTCACAGGGTAGATAACCATAACAAGCTGAGCGAAGCCCCGACTCCCACCACCAGCTGCACGACCTTGGCCAGTTCCGCAAAATACAGAGAAGCATAATGAAGCTACAAAAACCCAGGGGTGGGTGAAGAGCACAAGACATGTGAAGCAGGTAACATCAAATACAATGGCAGCTAGCTGACATGGACAAATTCAACTCAAAAATTGACACAGCTTTACAACCATTAACGGAGCAGATGAATCAATTAACATTGGCTTTAGAAACAACAAAAGCAATTGCTGAAACAGCCTGTTCCTTGGGTGCTGAAAATCAAGAAATACAAAAAGAACAAATTTATATGAAAGAACGAGTGTTGGTCCTGGAAACTGAGGCATGGAAACACCACTTGAAATTAAGAGGGTTCAAGGAAAACCCAGAGGAAGAAGCAAACCTCCTATACGCTATTCCACCCTGGCTGGCTTCACTGATTCACAAAGAGGACAATATACAGCTCTCAGCAATAAAAATGTATAGGCTTGGAAAGCCAAACAAGCCAAACAGAAAATACCCAAGAGACATCTTGATAGAACTGGCAGATTTAAGAGAAAAAAATGCTATCGTGAAGTTGGCTCGGTGAACTAGGATTTCTAACATTTCAGGATGCCAAAATCAGCGTATTTCCTGACTTACCAGTGGAAGCCTTAAAAATACGTCAACAGCTCAGAGAAATCACCTTGAAACTCAGAGAACATAAGATTCAATATTGATGGTCATCTTCAGGTCAAATCAGAGTTATACACCAAGGGAAACAATACTTCGCTTCAGACAAAGACAGCAGTCTTTACCTATGGAGATCCTTACAACTTGAAGAACCTATGGAAACTGCAAAACCATCATTCAAAAGAAGAATACAATTTGATCTCTCTCCACAAAAAGCCACAAACATTTCGGTTTTTAATTCGCCTAATGCGGGAGCAAATAATCTCAGAAGATAAAAAGGACTGGGTAAAGGTGTAATTTGCTCAAGTTCTTTGCTATTACTAAGTTAGCCGTATAATGAATACATAAATGTTATACATGTGGTTTATATGTACTATCTTGTTGATGTTAGGGAGGGCAGGTGGGGGTTGGAAGGAGGGTTATTAAGGATTGAAGCCTCTAATAATTCAGAACAGAAATAGGGTTAAGCAGGGCACTCTGAGAAAAAGAGTGCGGTGGAGGAAGTAAAGCTTTCTTTTAAAGTTTAGTTAGGTTAGTGAAAGGAAAACAGGGCACTGGTTAAGCTTGTAACACAGGAGACAATTTAACATAGACATAGTTCGAAGTTTTGCAGCTTCTTATTTGTATTGGATATTATATTGAAAAATAGTTATCTCACCATTTATTTTGATAAAATGAATCAATCATTGAAAATAATGTCT
Organism: Gekko japonicus; assembly: GCF_001447785.1. Lineage (NCBI taxonomy): Eukaryota > Metazoa > Chordata > Lepidosauria > Squamata > Gekkonidae > Gekko > Gekko japonicus. The sequence continues at coordinate 563,418 of NW_015164189.1, forward strand.
TGGAACGTGCGAGGTTTGAATAATGACGTGTAACCTCCCACATTTTGAAAAGTAAACCTGATTGTATTTTATTGCAGGAAACCCACCTGAAAAGTAAAGCTCACCCAATTATTAAATCAATGAGGTATAAAGAACAATACATTTCAGTAGGCTCATCCAAATCGAGAGGCACAGCTGTCATTTTAGCCAAAAAACTACACTTTGAATTAAAAGGGGAAATGATTGATCCAAATGGCAGATACAACTTCATAAAAGGCAGACTGGAAGGTAAACTCATTACAAGAGGTTCCGTTTATGCTCCCAATGAAACACAACTTACTTTTATAAAAAATACATTAAGTCTTTTACAAGCATTTCAAGAGGGAGATGTAATAGTGTGGGGGGGAATTGGAACTACCCCCTAGATTTCTGCATGGACAGATCTAAACAAAAAAAAAGTGCAAAAGAAGAATAGGAATTCATTTTCCTAATTACAACACATAATCAAATCACATGGTTTATGCGACATCTGGAGAATTAAAAACCCAAATGAAAGGGATTATACTTTTTATTCATTGAAATTTGATGTTCACACACGCATTGATTTTATTTTAATTTCACACTCACTAATTAATTCTATTAATCATGTTAATATTTGAATTAAGGTATGGTCAGACCACCACCCTACCCATTGCGACATAAACTGGTCAGAAATAAGATAAACCACAAAAAAATGGACTTTGAATAAATCTTTATTGCTCAATCTTGAAATAAACAGCCAAATAACAGAGGCATTAAAAAACTTTTGGAAAGAAAATAATCCAATAGAGACCTCACATCAAAATACGTAGGACGCTACGAAGGCAGTTCTTAGGGGTCAGTTAATTGCCACTGCGTTAATTGCCATTGCCTGAAAAAAGAGAAAAATAACACTTAATAACAATCCAAGACAAGATTAAAAGACTAGAATTGCAACACAAACAAAACAATTCCAAGAAAATCCTTAAACAATTAATTGCTGAAAGGAAAATACTAGAACTAGACACAAACTTAAAAATGCAAAAAGATCTGCTTTTTACAAAACAAAGATATTGGACAAAATCCTCCAAATCCCTAAAATTACTTTCATGGAAAGTTAAAGACAAAATAAGATCACGACCAATTCACGCCTTGCAAAACTTTAATGGTAAAATCGTAACGGAACATTTAGATATTAAAAATATTTTAGAAAAATATTATTAAAAAATTTATGAATCAAAAACTATTAAAACTGAGAACATTACATCTTTTATGATCAAACATAACTTATTAAAGAAAATCTCAAAAGCACACCGAGAATATTTAGATAGCATAATTACTCAATCTGAAATATTAGAGGTCATAAACCAACAAAAAAATAATACTGCAGTTAGCCCAGACGGATACCCCCCGGAATTTTATAAAATATTTAAACGAGTCCTAATAGGATCTTTAGAAGACCTATATAACTAAATATTGAAATCTGGTAGAATTCCAGCATCTTGGAATCAATCAGAGGTGATCTTAATATTAAAACCTGGCAAAAATTCTACTCTTCCTACATCATATAGACCAATTTCCTTATTGAATTCAGATGGTAAAATATTCACGAAAATTATGGCAAATACTCAAGAAAATACTCCCAGAATATATACATTTAGACCAATCTGGTTTTTTGCCCAAGAGAAACATTATCAAAAATATAAGAACTTTGAATATTATTTCACTTTGTGAAAACAGCTCTTTAGAAGCCTTGATGATGTCATTGGACGTGGACAAGGCTTTTGATAGTATTGAATCAAATTATTTACAAGAAGTTCTCAGAAGTATGCAGTTTGGAACAAATTTCCAAAAAGTTATTCAATCTTTATATCAAGAGCCAACAACGAAAATTAAAATTAACAATGATTTGTAAAACATTATTCATTTAAAAAGAGGGACGAGACAGGGTTGTCCCCTTTCCCCATTATTATTTATTTTAGCTATTGAACCATTAGTAGAATATATTAGAAACAATAACAACATTCACAGTGTACAAATTGGGAACAGAATTCATAAAACTAGCCTCTATGCAGATTACATCATTTTATATATTACTAAGCCTATAGACTCGTTAAGCGAAATTTTTAAAACTCTAAAGCAATTTGAAAATATTTCAGGTCTCAGTTTTAATAATGAAAAAACGATAATTCATCTGATACACATGAAGGATGACTTAATAATGAAAATAAACAAAGATTACCAATTAAAACCTCCTACAAATTCTTGGAGATATTTAGGAATTTACATTCCATTAAACCTAGATGACTTAGCCAAATATAATTTTGACAGACTACACTCCGAAATCAAGACAACCTTAAAACAATGGGAAACAAAATCCCTCTATTGGAATGACATAATAAATTTAATTAAAAGTTTTATACTACCAAAATATAATTTTCTTTTTAGAGCTTTACCCATTTCATTAGGTTAAAAAATATTACAAAAATGGCAAACAGAATTAAACAAATTTTAATGGGCAGGAAAAAAGCCCAGAATTAGAGCTACTACAACATATAGAACAATAGACCATGGTGGTCTGGGTATACCTAATCTTCAATGGATATATGAATCTACTAATATTAGCACTCTAATAATGAGTGCCAAACTAGAAAAAGCTCCTATTTGGTCTCATATAGAATTAGAACAATTACAACCTTGTACTTTATATGAAACATTATGGGACCCAAAAATATTACAAAAATGCAAGCAATCACACAACCCTTTTTTAATCAACTCGCTAAGAATATGGTATAAATGGAAACATATTTTGGCCCCAGGAATATAGAGTCAGTCATCATATATTAGACAAGAATGGTTTATTCCTGGTAAAGATTGGGAATATTATGAAAGTTGGCAGAAAGCAGGTATAACAAAAATTTCACACTTCCTGAACAAACAAGACATTTTGATGAAAGCACAACTAGAAGAAAAAATTAAGCATAAGATACACTGGTATAAATACCTTCAAATACAACACCTTTTGGACTCTCCTCCCGGGAAATTGATGAGGAGTCGCCCGTTAATACCATTAGAACAATTTTTGGAGAAAGAACTTAAACCAGCTAACAATCTGACTTCCTTAATTTACAAACTTTTAAGTCATAGTAAAGAAGAAAAACTTACTTTATACCAAAAACAATGGAAAGATGATTTAAAAATTGATATGACTGAAGAAGACTGGCAAACAATATGGGAAGGGTATAGCAGAAACTCAAAAATCATTCCTTTAAGTACCCTAATGTCTAAAATTATTATGAGATGGCATATTCCACCAATTAGACTTTTTCGCATTAACAAGGAATATAGCCCGTTATACAAAGAACAATGTGGTAATAAGGCAGACTTTATGCACTGTTGGTGGTCTTGCATTACTATACAACAGTTTTGGAAAAATATATTAGAGAAAATCAAAGAAATAACTGATGTTGACTTACCTTGTTCTCCTGAAGTGATTTTACTGGAACGTTGGCCACATTCTAGAAAATACAAAAACAAAGAGGAATTGATAGCATATCTATTAGCTGCTGCACGTCAACTTGTGGCAACAAAATGGTTAGAAAAGAAGCCTCCTAATCTAGAACAATGGTATAATAAAATATGGGAAACCTTTGTTATGTATAAATTATCAATAAAAATCTCTAATGCTTCTCCTGAAAAGTATCATAAAAAAGTGGTAGGCATTTAGTACCCAGTTGTAAGTTATATGTTAAGCAAAGACATCATTCCGGATAATCCGCAACATAAAAAAATGATTTATTTTTGATTTATGTAACAAACAGTAAAACATATATGTTGTTGTATTGATTATGTTTATAACTGATATTCTGTAACATTTGAAAAATTATTAATTAAAAAAAGAAAGAAAACACACAGACCTCCAGCAGCTGAGGAAGAAAGGGAAGTATCGAATGAAGACTCCCCCCCTCCCCACCGCTTGAATCAGAAGGAGAGGAGGCTCAGCCAACAAAAGGAAATGCAAAGGCTCAATTAAAAAAAAATGCAAGATTTTTTACAGAACTGAAACAAGAAATAAAAGAAGAAATCAAGAGTCTTATCACTCCAATGACTACACAAATAGACAAATTAACAAAGAACATGGAAGAAATTAAAGCAGTTGTAGACTCAGCTGCAGCAGAAGTGAAAAATAACAAACAAGCTATAATGGAGCTATGTGATTATGAAGCCTGGTCCAAAAGTAAATTAATGTTATTAGAATTTAGAGTGTGTGAGTGGAAAATTAAAATTCGTGGGATTCCACCAAACTTTGAACTGAATACCAACCTGATTACAGCTTTAAATTCTTGGCTGAGTGGGGAGGTGAAACTTCCGGGTACTGTGGTTACAACAGCATACAGACTAAACACTAGTAGAGCCGGGTTACCAGCCTTAATCCCGGATGTTATTGCAGAGATTGTGGATGTTCAAACAAAGAAATTAATCTTAGAAACTGCTCATAGCCACAAAGGTTTGAAACTATATGATGTTATCACCCAAATATTCCCAGATCTTCCGTATGCAATCTTGATGGCTCAAAGAAATATGCGTTCCGTGGTACAGAGACTAATATAACTAAAAATACCATATTGGTGGTTACCTCTGGGTCATCTCACAGTTACCCAACAGGGAAGGACTTGGACAGCCCATGATGTACCTTCGGGAGAGGAAATGGTTACGGCTATTATGCAGGCTACTGGTGGCTCTTAGGACTAGATAAGGATGTGAAATAGGCAGTGCTGGAATAAAAACTTGTATTTAAATTTAAGTTGGGATATTGCACAACGCGGGTAAGACTGTATGGGGAAGATCTCCAGCCCACCAATGGAGAGTCTCTTTTAGGGACTCCTTTGGGGAACCAAAGATTCCGGAGCGGGCAGCACATCCCGAAGATAAACACTAGAAGATAAAAATTTTGGTGTTCAGCAGTAATTCTTGCTTTCCTTTAATTAATGTAATAGTTACATAATAAAATTATACATTAGAAGTGTAAAGAAATAAATTGACAAATAATAATTAATAGCAACTGGAAAAATTAATTTGGGGTTAAGGGGGGGTAAGAAAAACAAGATGTATGAATTGTATAATGATATATTTTAGGAACGTAGAATTAAGTTTGTGGGAACATTCCCAAATGGTTTATAAATATAGGACAATAGATATATTAGAAATCAATCCAATTTGGGGGGGTTCCGTTTCCAGTTTCGTCGAAGGTGGACGTTTGTAGCTCAGCTGCAAACCTACTGACTTTCTATTTGTCTCTTAGGGTGCTGATTTCAAGCGCCCTAAATCCTTTCTACCTCGGAGGGGGAGGAAGAAAGCAAGGGGCTTCTATTCCGGCTAAAAAGAAAGGAAGGCAACCTTTCTAGACGCTGGGAAACGCCTCAGAGCGGGAGACTATAGAACGCCCAACGCTTGACGACGAGCTCAAGACGCAACCACAGGAGGCGTGGAGTTACAAATAACAAGTCCATAACCGAAGCTAAGTATCCGAAAAACAGTGTAACTTGGGATATTGGCAAAAGGTGTTACCAGACAAAGAACATTAAAATAATAACTTGGAAAATAACCCTTAAGGTGAATGCGGTGAAGGGGAAGGGACGAGGTCCCTTTAAGTGGCCAGAACTTTTTGCACACGGGTGAATAAGTTAAGGTGACGGGTGGAAAATTCGTAAAACAGGTGAAGTAGTAGTAGTATTAGCAGCTCAACAGTATCTTACAAAAATTATCTTACTCGATCCAGGGCTGGCGTGGAAACGGGAGGCCAGGGCGTGGAGGAGTCCCGGCGTACAGGAGCAGGGAGCGGATCGCAGCCTGGGAGACGGGAGCGTGTGACGAGTGACGGAGGCGGAGAGGAGCAGCGGAGCGGCGGACCGACGTGGTGTGGATCGTGGAGGCGAATTGTTGGCAGAGAGGCGGATCGAGGGCAGAGGGAGTCATGCGGGGAGCCGTGCAGTGGAACGGCAGAGCGGGCAGCGAAGGAAAGGTGCCGTGGGGAGGCAGATCGCCGGCATTGGAAGCGGAGTGAAAGACGCATGCGCAAAGAGAGACCAGAAGAGTCATCGCAGCCGCGGAAGTGAAAGGCGCATGCGCAGTCTGGAGGAAAGAGTCGAAGCAGTCGACGCAAGCGCAGAAGAAACTGACCAAAAAAAGAAAAATAACTAAGAGCCGAGTGTAAGGAGATATAGTAGCTACAGGAGACTCAACAGATACAAAACTTACTTGACAAAACAAGACTTATTTGACAAAGCAAGGACTAATAGAATTACTGAAACGAACTAAAAATTGAAGACTATAATTAATAATAAAAATATAAACAAAGTACAAAACTAGGAAGAGGGGGAGAAAAGAGCAAAAAGTTAAAGAAAGGTATAGAAGGAAGACACATAAGCCATATACTAAGGGGGAAAGGATATTAAACTACAATAATAAATGGCCACTGGGGGAAGTGTATCAAGAAAAAACTCTTTAACATCCCCCGGGCAAGCGGGTAGTCAAACGCAACTGAAATTTGGCACAATGAGTACGGGACAAACCCAAAGTAAAGAAATGAAAAAATTAATTAAGGAAGTAGTAGAACAAACAACTAGGCATATACTTGACACCTCACTACCGGAAATAATAAAAAAAGAAATCGCCCCCACACAGTCACAAATATCTGAAATGAGAAAACAAGAATTAGAGCCAATTCAGAAGTCAATTACCGAAATATCTCAACAAATTAAATTAGATATGGAGGAAATAAAAAAACAAATAAATGAAAATAAATAAGAAATAATGAAAGTCGTGGCCGACAATGTAGGCTTAAATGTTAAAGTACAAGAATTAGATGATAAAGTGCAAGATTTAGATCAAGAAGTTGATGAATTGAAATATAACTCAGACAAAATAGACAAGATAGAGGAAACGCTGATGAATTTAGAATTAGATAAGGCGGCAATGATCATTAGATGCCAGAATGTACCGGAAAGTATAGAAAAAAAGTTGAAAGAAGAACTAATAGAAAATATATCTCAACAACTGAAGGTGGGAACTTATGAGGAAATAGAAAGGGAAATAGAATCAATGTATAGAAAAAATACTGCGTACGCAAGAAGGCATAAAACACCAAGAGAGGTACAAATAAAATTTAATGGAAGACGAATGAGAGATAAGATTCTAAAAGCATCAAATGAAGCACCAATAAAGATCAATGAAAATGAAATAAAAATACTGAAAGACGTACCATGGAGGATACGTGAAAAAAGACAGATATACTACACCCTAATGGACCTGCTGAGAAACAATGACATTTCTTTTAGATGGCTAATGCCTGAAGGAATACTCCTTACAATGAAAGGAAAAAGATTCAAGATAGACTCCGTATTTAAAGTACAAAACTTTTTAGAAAATTATGAAGAATATCTAGGATGGGAAGGAGAAAAAGAGGAAGAAAGTGAGAAAGTGAGTGAAACAGGAGATGAGGAGGAAAGAGAAACTAGGGATGAACAAGAAAAACCAAAGAAGAAAACAAAACAAAGGAAAAGAACATATACCTCAGATTCTCATGTTCTCACGAGATATAGGGCGAATCTAAAGAAGACAAACAATCAATATGGAAAGAAATAGGAAGATACAGATTCTTTCTATAAATGTTAACGGATTAAATAGTGCTCAAGATAAAAAGAAAAAGAAAAAAGGTGTAGCAATATACGTTAAAGAAGAGCTAAACCCAGAAATTGCTTTTACATCACCCGGATGGAAGAATGCTAGCGATAACGATACTTAGAGACAGTAAGAAATTGATGATAGTAAATGTTTACGCACCAAACCAAAACCAGGAAAAATATTACAGATCTCTGAAAGAATTAATAGCATTGCAAAATTTCGATGACTTATGTCTTGTTGGCGATTTCAATGCGGTTTTCGAAACCAAAATAGATAGGAAAAATTTGGGGAAAAACAAGAAATGGGGTAATACACTACCAAGAGCCTTTTTTGACTTAGTTGATGAACAAAATTTGGTTGATGTATGGAGAGTAAGAAATCTGGAAAGAAAAGACTTTACTTTTTATTCAAATAGGCACAAATCGTGGTCACGAATTGATATGGTATGGTCAACAATATCGTTACTTAATGAAGTGGAAGAAATAGAAATATTGCCATCTACTTTTGCTGATCACAACCCCATAGTTATGACACTGCAGGGAACTCGCAGGAAGCGAAGATGCTACTTAAATAAAAAATTGATGAACAATGTGAGATTTGTAGAAAAAACAAAACAGAACATAAAAGAATTTTTTAACAACAATATTCGGGCGGAAACATCAATTCTAGTGGTTTGGGATGCCTTTAAAGCGTACCTCAGAGGAATATTTATAAATGAAGAAGCATGGGTGCGAAAACAAAGTAGAAAAGATTATAAACACTTGATAACGCTGATAAGACAAGAAGAAGGTAAACTGAAAAAGGGAAGGAATGAAGCCAAAATGAAAATTAAACTTAAAGTGCTTCAACACAGACTAAACCTGATGCTAACACACAAAGTAGCAAGAAAATTGGAATACACAAAACAATACTTCTTCGAGAATGCAAATAAACCGACCAGATGGCTAGCCTATAAAATAAGGAAAGAAAAGACTAAAAAAATTATTACAGCACTTAGAGACGAGAAACAAATGGAAAAATACAATGTTGCAGAACTCAAAGAAATAGTAGAAAAATATTATAAAAATTTATATCAACAAGAATATTAAAACCCTCAAGGAACAAAAGAATATTTAGCAAGATGGAATAGGAAGAAATTTGACGAAAAACAAAAAGCCATACTGAATAAACCTATTTCACAATTAGAGATAGTAGAGGCAATTCGAAAGCAAAAGAAAAATAAAACCCCAGGTCCGGACAGTATCCTAATAGAAGTGTATCATAAATTCAAAGACCAAATAGTGTTACCGTATAAGGAGGCTTTACAGGAAATCGAACAAGGAGGAAGAATGCCGCAATCTTGGAATGAAGCAGTGATTACGCTAATCCACAAAGCAAATACAGATGGGAAAGAAGTGAAGAATTATAGACCTATATCACTGCTTAATGTGGATTATAAAATATATGCAAATATATTAGCTTCAAGACTAAAGAAGGTCCTAGTTGAAACAATACACCAAGATCAAACAGGATTTCTTCCTAATAGACAAATGAAAAGTAAGAACGATTATGAACGTATTGGAATACTATGAATTACATCCGAGTGAACAACTAGCGTTGATATTTCTGGACGCAGAAAAGCCCTTTGACAGGGTAACCTGGGATTTCATGCTACAAAAACTAGCGATTTGGAATTGTGGAGAAATTTTTTTTGCAATGATTAGAGCAATATATTCAAAACAATCAGCTAAAGTAATAGTAAATGGGGAAACAACACAAAGCATCCCGATTGAAAAAGGCACAAGACAAGGTTGCCCTTTGTCACCTCTACTGTTTATATTCACGCTAGAAACACTAACAGACCTGGTAAGAGAGAATGACAGTATAATAGGATTAAAAATACAGAAAGAAGTGTACAAGCTGCAGGCTTTCGCGGACGATTTGGTAGCTTGCGCGGACGATTTGGTATTTGTAGTGGAAGAACCAGTAAATTCGATAACAATATTGATGGAAGTAATGAGAGTTACGGAGAAGTTGCTGGTTTAAAAATAAACTATAACAAGACAAATATCTTAATAAAAAACTGTACGCTGCGTCAAAGTGAGCAGATAGAAAAAGTGTCTCGAATGAAGACGGTCACCAAAATTAAATATCTGGGAATAACCATGTCCAGAAGGAATAATACGCTAATTGAAGACAACTATGTTAAATTAATAACGGAAATCACGAAGGATTTAACAAAATGGGGAAAGCTTCAAATATCTTTTATGGGCAGGATAGCAGTCTTAAAAATGAATGTGTTACCGAGATTCTGTTCCTAGCGCAGAACATTCCAGTACTGAGGAGTATGAAAATATTTAATGAGCTTGATAAAATATGTAGAAGATTTGTATGGGCTAAGAAACCACCACGGATTAAATGGAAAGTGTTACAAGACCGGAAAGAAAAGGGTGGATTAAATATTCCGAACTGGAAGCTGTACGACTCTGCTGCGGCAATGTCATGGATTAAAGAATGGGCTGTATTAACTAACAAAAGACTGCTGACACTTGAAGGTTTTGACCTGGACATGGGGTGGCATGCGTACATGGGTTATGATAAAGATAAAATACATAAAAAATTCAATCAGCATACTATTAGAGGAGCATTAAATAAAACCTGGCAGGAAATTAGAGATCTATTTTATCTTAAAACACCAAGTTGGCTCTCACCCTTAGAAGCCTTTATAAAACCCTCCTTAAGGAAAAACACAGACTTGTTAACTTATGAAATATTGTTAGATGAAACAAGTAAACTAAAATCCCAAGAAATGCTTGAAAAACAAGGTATAAAATTGTCATGGTGGGAAGATATGCAATTAAAAAAATGCTTTAGGCAAGATGAAAAAAGAGGTTTCTATTGTGGAAAAAACGATTTAGACAAATTATGGCTATCGTCGAGTGGCAAACTAATCCAAAAGCTGTACAACTTATTTTTGACTAATTATGAATTAGATGAAGAGGTTAAGAGTACAATGATTGTGTGGATGCAAGACTTTGGATATACGATAGAGGACTGGTCTAAAATATGGTTAACGACAAAACAATTGAGAGCGATATCCTATAAGGAAAATGTGTTTAAAATGTTTCACCGGTGGCACTGGTCCCCGGATAAAATCACCAAATGTTATAAGAATGCACCTAAAAATTGTTGGAAATGTAAGCACAATGTAGGCACCTTCTATCATATGTGGTGGAGGTGCCCCAAAGCCCAACAATACTGGCAGAAGATTCATAGGATGTTGATAGGTATGTTTGAGATACTCTTACCTTTTAAACCAGAAATCTTCCTGATAAATTTAATGCCAGAGAAGTTGAAAATGGAAGAAAAATATGTAATTGCATTCATTATTACAGCAGCTCGTATTTTGTATGCCAAAAATTGGAAATTAGAAAGGATACCCTCCCAAAGAGACCTGATTACTAAAATACAAGAAGTAGTTGAAGTAGATAAGCTGACTACAATACTGGAGAATAAAGATATGGAAATATTTAATGCTAGATGGGTAAAGTTTTATAAATGGACTAAAGAAAATAAAGTATAATGATAGATTGTGATAACTCTGTTAAGATACTGATGAATGTAGAAGTGATATATGCATGATGTAATGCATAAGAAAACTAAAATAAAAATACTGTTTAAAAAAAGAAAGAAAAAGAAATCAATCCAATTTGGGCATATTGTAGGTTATCTTTGATAAATTAGTTTAAATGTTATCCCTTCCTTTGTTATGATGTTTTGTATAAACTTGTATTATGGGAATTAAAAGCAAAATAAAATATTAACAAATAGAAAAGAAACTACCAGCAGGCACCATGGGTGACATGGCTGCTCTAGTTTTTACAAAGAACTCCATTCCTCAAAATCCACCAACAAATCACAAATCAGCTCCTTCTCCACAGATGAGAAAAATCATAGATCCAAAGATCCATATAGCAACTGTGCCCAAAACAACAACATAGAATTTGAGGCATACAATTCTCCAGTATCTCCTGTCAAATTAACACATCTATATTCATGAAGTACACTATAAAAATCATGGATCTGTTGCTTTTATGATACAAAAATATCCATCTGAGGAACAGAACATCATGACATTTCAAGGAATCATCCAAAATATTGTTTTAAATCACAAAATGCAGTTCCAAGTGCTTTCTGGTACTGCCATGGCAAAAAAAACCCTGATCCAAAACAGAGATTCGCACAAATCTTTATGACATTTTAATGGAGTCTTATTAAAAACACCTGCATGATCTGTCAACAGTACAGAAGAAAGAAAAATGAATCCAGCACTTTGAGACTATGCTGTAGTGCAAAAATTCATATGAACTTCACATTGAAACAACACAAAACCATCATCAGATCACAGCTCATATCCTTATCTATGGGACAATAACCCCCTATCAAGGATTTAGTACTTTGCGGCACCTTCAGAGTGCAAAAACATGGATCCATAATGTGGATCCTCACAGATTCTTACATTTTTTATATGAGATTCCGCCAAATTCATGACCAAATCACACAGCAGAGCCATATACATGCACTGAAGCAAAAAAAACAACATACGGATTCATCACTGGTGGGTTGTTGGGGGATATACATTAAAATACAGGGATCCTCAAGGAATTTTTTAAATAGCACATTCAGTGGATGTGAATGTCATCTGTGATTTGGCAATGAATCTCAGGAGATTCCATGTACAAATTGTAAATCAGTGCTATATAGTGGAGTCCATGAGCATTGACATGACATGTAAATTTACACTGGATTTTGGAGGCATCCCTATCAAAATGATGGGGATCCGTAAAGAACCAAGGTTTAGTGTACGTAAAGTGCCATGCTGGTGCCACAAAGCACTGGATCTACACTTTATTTTTATTTTTTTGGTTCTTGTTGTGTCATCAATGGTGGATTTAGGGGAATTTCATGTAACTATCATGAGGATCCATCGGAGCGGTACCCAGTCTAGGTTTGCCAACTCTAGGTTGGATAATTCCTGGAGATATAGGGGTGCAGCCTGGGAAGGGTTGGGTTTGCTGAGGGGGGGGATGTCAATAGATTATGCCATATAATCCAAAAACCTCCAAACAGCCATTTTCTATGGAGGAACTGATCTCTCAACTGGAGATCAACTATAATTCTGGTGGATTTCCAGGCCCCATCTGGAGGTTGGCAAACATATTCCACTCCATGTTTTTGCTACAAAGCACTGGATTTGTGGGCGTCCCCCCCCCCACTGTGATCTATAGACATCGGTTGGTATATGTACCAACATGCCAATTTGCAAATGGGCAGAAGAATCAACTACCTGTACCTGTGTTTTCTCTGTTGTGGCTCCCACCGTGTGGAATTGCCGGTCCTTGGAGGTCAGGAAGGGTCCCTCTCTCCTGGCTTTCCACAAACTATGCAAAACTGAAGGATTCAAGAGGGCTTTTCTGTGCAGATAATATGGTTGCACTGTACAAAATGGCTTTACAAGCTTGCTTGGACAATAGGAGTAGGGGCTGTAGTCTGTACTGCTGCATATAGCACCTAGCAGTTCGAAAGCAAGAAATTGCAAGTAGATAAATAGGTACCACTTCAGTGGGAAGGGAACAGCGTTCTGTGCGCCTTGGTGTTTAGTCATGCCGGCCACATGACCATGGAAACGTCTTTGGACAGTGCTGGCTCTACGGCTTGGAAACGGAGATGAGCACAGCAACCCTAGAGTTGGACTTGACTGGCTTTCGAGCAAGGGAACCTTTACCTTTTGTGCCGGATTGCAAAAATGCGCCAGAAGAACAACAGCCATACACCGCCGGGAATGAAGCCAGACCGGAAAAAGACATCTACCTTCACCTGTGTGCCGGTAGGCTGTTCCACTCCCCATAATAAATGTGGCCTTCGTTAGGGTTAAATTGTGATTAGCACCCCTCATGTAAACCGCCCAGAGACCCCTACGGAGGTTAGGGCGGTATATCAAATTGAACAAATAAATAAATAAATAAATAAATAAAATTAAGTAGAACCCTATTGTGTAATTTCTGTACTGCTTAGGGTTACCAGATGTCCTCTTTCTAGAGGACATGTTCTCTTTTTTGGGGTGTCCATCCTCTTGAGATAGGAGCAGTGAGTCAGGAAAGCTCTTCCCCTGCCACAAATTCGGTTAGTCTTTCAGGGGCCACTGGACTCTTGCTCCCCTTCGGCCTCTGAAGAAGTGAGCCGTGAGTCAGGGAAGCTCTTTCCCCTGCCTGCCACAAGTGTGGTTCCTCTGTCAGGGGCTGCTCCTGGACTACTCTTGCTCTGTTGCTGCTGCTGCTGCTGCTGCTGCTGCTACAAACGAGCAGGGCTACTACTACTACCCATCTTGTGAGCTCCACAAAACAAACGGGTGGTCCACTCGGCAAGCCCAGTGCCGCGGAGGGCGTTCCCGAAGGCCCCCTTCCCGCCACCGCAGCGGGGCCCCGTTCCCCTTGAGGCAGCCTCCTCTGTCGAGGGGCGGGGCCCGGAGCGGTTTCCCGCCCGAATCCCTCAGGCCGCCGGCCGGCCGGCCGGGCCCCTCCCCACGCGCCTCTCCGGCTTTCCCCGCCGGGCTCCAGCCCCCCTCCGCTCGCCCGGCCTCTCTTT
>NW_015164189.1:578083-591897 GCF_001447785.1 Gekko japonicus
CGCGTGGGATCTCTGCGGGGGGGGGGGGCTTTGACCGGGACCCCGGGAGCGTTGGATGCAGGGTTCCCTCTAAGCCAAGTGGGCGTGAGCTGGCTCGCGGGTTGTCAGCCCCCGGCTCACACGTTTTTGTCTCCGCTCGGGCAGGATGGGGGCTCCAGGGCAAGCTGTTTTGTGCAGGAGCCGAATCGCTCAGGCGCACCTTTAATGCCAGGAGCTGGCAAAGGAGGATTTTCCTGCTCACGGGACTCCCCGGCTGAGAGGGAGCCCCCCTGGTTGTGTGTTGTGTGTTGTGTCGGTATGCGCGGACCTCTGTGGCGTCAATGCCACTCGGCATCTGACAGCGCCCCACTCTCCAAAACAGAAGGACAGGTGGGCTCCCCATCCAGCTGTGTCTGAGGAAGTGAGCAGCGGCTCAGGAAAGCTCACCCTCTGCCACTTGCCAGGCCTCCAGCCAGGATTTTGTGGCTTGTGGGGCAAAAATTTTCCGCGGGGGGGTGCCATTATTTGCCACCAGGAGGGGGGGTGGCACCTGCCAGATTTAAAAGGCCAGCTGATCAGCAGGGAGCCTGGCTGCTGATCAGCTGGAGGGCCCTTTAAATCTTGCAGGAGGGAGGGAGAGGGGCACGTGACTGCCGCCACCCCCCTTTCTTCTCAAAAGTATTTAGAGGACCCCTTTCGTGCTTTTGGGAAGAGGTGGGGGCCTTTAAGGAGTGGGGGGAGCTTTAAGGATGGGGCAGAGCTCCCAATAGCCCCGCCCCCATAGCTGCAGCCTACAAAAGGCAAGGGGAAAATATTTTAGCCTTGCAAGTGGAGCTTTGAAAGCCCTTCACCTTCGTCTCTGATTATTGCCACAATCACTGTAAAAGTAGATCCCTGTTGCTGTCCCCATAGTGTACATCAGTGGGCCCATGGGCACCATGGCACCCACTAGTGCCCTTCTCAGTGCCCACCAGGTGTTGTTAGCAAGTGGGCAGGGCCAGGTGAGGCTTTTGCCCAGCCCAGCAAGGCTTCCGATTGGGAACTGGAGATGTGATCGGATGTGTTTTGTGGGGAGGAACCTCAGCAGGGCCCACAGTGCCATAGAGTCCATCCTCCAAAGCAGCCATTTTCTCCAGGAGAACTGATCTCTATAGACTGGAGATGAGCTGAAATTCTAGATCTCCAGGCCCCACTGGAGACTGGTAGCCCCATGAGTCAGACCCCTTCATGGCAGAGATTAGATCAGACTCAAGAGTCCACATCTCTCTCAGAAAACAAGCAAAACAAAGTTTGAGCCAGGGGCACCTTGAAGACCACCATCAAAGTTTTGTTCCTGGCCTGAGCTTTCGTGTTGGTGCCACTGGACTCAGACTTTGTTCTGCCGCTTCAGACCAACGTGGCGACCCACCCGAACCAAAAAGTAAGCAGGTTTAAGATCTGACCATTCTCAGTCTCGATATGAATCACTGGATAGAACCTCTTCCCCAAATAAGGTTGCCAGTTTCAGGATGGAAAATTCCTGGAGATTTGGGGGTGCAGCCAGGGGAGGGCGGGGTTTGCAAGAGGGACCTCAGCAGGGTATGATGCCATGGAGAGTCTACACCTGCCGCTGGCCTTTCCTCTGTAGTCTGGAGATCAGCTGCAGTTCTGGGAGAGCGCCAGGCCCCACCTGGAGCTTAACTAACACTAACTTAAGGAAATAGATGAATAAATGTAAATCATGTATACCTTAGCATCACAGAAGTCTCCAAATATTTCTCAGGTATGCAATAGAATTCAATACATGAGATACAAGAAATACAATAGATAGGCTGGAGATTTAAAGCAATATCTAACATTTACTATTTGACCCTCCCAAAGGAGAGACGTCACAGATTCCAATTTCACAATTACAATGGACAAACAACATGATCTTTATATGTCCATGAAGCAAGTACAATGTCCATGAAGCCGGATGCCACGTACGTCCACCAGGAACGTGATCAGACGCCCGCCCTTGGCCCGCGGTTTCAGGAAACTAGTACCTCGTAGGTACTAGTTTTTAACTCCGCACCTTCGGCGGGGAGCCACGGGTTTGCCACAGGAGCACTGCGCTTCCCAGATGTTGGGGTGAGTCCCGGAAAATCTGCGGGACTCCTGTGCCTCTCCCACGGCAACTTTGCCGTGTGACCGGGGCCCATATAAGGTATGTTTCAATCAGCAAGCAGATCCAGTCCTTAGGACTTGAGACAAATAATCAACTCATCCTCCAGATTATTCAATGAGTTTTTGATTCCTTCATCAGGATTGCAAATAGGGAGGCACAGCCACAGGAACTTCTCAGTAAAGACGGCTCTTTACGTTCATTTAGATGGAAGAAACACCTACAGAGTCTGTGTTAAGTTCGGCGCTTAACAATAAGTCAGAGAGTGATGTCAGCAAAACTCAGGTTTATTCAGCTCGATAATCGACTTCTCCAACACGGTACAACTCCTCATAGCCCGAACAGCTTTCCATTGCAGCTGCTCGGTATTTAAACATTCCGGGCTAATGTAGCCACACCTACTATACAAGTACCAACCTATCAGGTTGTTCGCATAATAGCCCAATCACAAACGTTCCCACCACAGACAGTTCAAATGTGATAGGACACAATACTTTTCGGCGCGAATCCTAGCCAATGTTCGAAGCTTAGCATAGCTTCTCTATGGGATGATTCACACTTCATCCCCATGCATTCAGGGCAGCATCTGAATAC
Source organism: Gekko japonicus (assembly GCF_001447785.1). NCBI lineage: Eukaryota > Metazoa > Chordata > Lepidosauria > Squamata > Gekkonidae > Gekko > Gekko japonicus. The sequence continues at coordinate 580,800 of NW_015164189.1, forward strand.
ATTACAGTCTGGCTATACTTATGCATCATGAATAAAGGAAAATAAGGTAGTAGTCTTGAGACATTGCTGTAAAGTAAGACAGTTTGAAGGCGTTATTGGCTGAGAAGTTCCTGTGGCTGTGCCTCTTTGGGAGTCCCCATTTGCAGTCCTGATGAAGGAATCGAAAACTCATTGAATAATCTGGAGGATGAGTTGGCTGCAGCCTATTTCTTATTATTTGCCTCAAGTCCTAAGGACTGGATCTACTTGCTGATTGAAACATACCTTATATTGTTTATCTTAAGTCTAAAGAAGTGGATGTACTTGCTTCATGGACATATAAAGATCATGTTGTTTAAGTCCATTGTAATTGTGAAATTCCTTGGCATGGGGTTTTCTTGGCAAAAATACTGGAGTGGGCAAGAAGATCAAATCAGTCGATCCTCAAAGAAATCAACCCTGACTGTTCCCTGGAAGGCCAGATAATGAAACTGAAGCTCAAATACTTTGGCCACCAAATGAGAAGGGAGCACTCACTGGAGAAGATCCTGATGCTGGGAAAGATTGAAGGTCAAAGAAGACGGGGACGGCAAAGGATGAGATAGTTGGACAGTGTCATAGATGCAACGAACATGAAATTGAGCAAACTTCAGAGGACGGCGGAAGACAGGAAGGCCTGGCGTGATCTGGTCCATGGGGTCACGAAGAGTCAGACTCGACTGTGCGACTGAACAACAAAAAATTGTGAAATTGGAATCTGTGAAGTCTCTCCTTCGGGAGGGTCAAATAATAAATGTTAGATATTGCTTTAAATCTCCCGCCTATCTATTGTATTTCTTGTATCTCATGTATTGAATACTATTGTATATCTGAGAAATATTTGGAGACTTATGTGATGCTAAGTTATACATGACCCACCTGGCGCTTGGCATCCCTATCCCCAACACACTTGGGAACAGATGTGTGCACACAGTCATACTCCAACTGCCAGGGTGACCTTTATTTTGTTTTTTTTAATATTTGAGTTCTGGCAGGAGTCCATTGAACCTACTTTGGGGAAATCTGAGCATCCTCAAGATCCATGGCTGCCACACTGAGCACTACATGTCTCGTCCTTTGAAGTGCATGTAAAAAGAGATGCAGATTACTTCCGTTCTCAGTGCTACGTGCACTTGTTTAAATGGGCTACAAATGTCTATTTTTATCAAATATGTCAAAATCTTTTATTGTGGATCATGATATTTGCGATAAAATTGCAAGAATTGACAATGATTCGCAATTCATGCTTCATACGCTCACATGTGTGCAGCATTGTGTCAAGAATGTGACTCATTTCTTTTTGCAGTTTTCAGTTGGAGATGGAGACCTCATAACCCTCTTTGAAAGAGAAATTCTATAACTGTGCATATTAGCAAGATCTGTGTGTCCCCTCCTTGGGGTACAAGGTCTGTACTATGAGGGCATTTAGAAAGTTACCCTTGACACCCCCTCCACTGCTGAGGAACTCTCCAGCCTTTGCACAGCTTGTTTAATTGCCCCCAGTGTAAGGCCTGTGTCTGTACAGATCAGTCCTAAGCAGGACTGCTCAGTGGAGCTTACTCCCAGTGTTCTTAGGGTTGTACTAGATTCAGGTGGGTAGCTGTGTTGGTCTGAAGCGGCAGAACAAAGTTTGAGTCCAGTGGCACCTGTTAGACCAACCAAGTTTTATTCATGCACACGAAAGCTTATACCCAGAATGAAACTTTGTTGGTCTTAAAAGCGGCACTGGACTCAAATTTGTTCTTAGAATTGCACTATTATTTTATTCATTTACTCCATTTTATTCTATTTTTATCCTGCTCCTTTCCCCACCAGGCAGGGCTCTGGCCATTTCCAACAATCAAATACAACAAAATATAGTAGATCTTCATCACAATTTAAAACCAAACCTTACAGTTAAAAGTTAAGTGTTAGATGGCGCCCTAACAAACCTTCAAGATGGCGCCCCAAAAAACCTTTACTTTGCTGTTTCAGTATATGCAATCTTCAAAAGCAGTTTCTTAAAAAAGAAATTAGTTTCTCTCATGATAATCTCTTTTGGATACCATTCCTTTAAAGATAGAATGCAGCATTTTATAATCTGCCTTGTAAACCCATTTCTCTGTTCTGTACAACACTCTGCGCCCTGGTAGTGCTAAACATTTAATAATATATAACAGCGATTATGAAAATTATACAGAAAGCTGGTATGACCACAGTCACCAATCGTAAAGCACTAGAAAACATTTCACAGAGTCACAATCGGGGCAAATGCTTCAAAAGTCACATCTGGGGTCTGATTTAAACAGGATGCTGCTGGGGGCAAGGCCTGTGCAAGTCAGCATGGGCTCGGCATCACATGTAAACTGCGCACTTAATCGGCACTCCCTTCTTGAAATCCAGCTGGCATGGCAACTGAGCCCATGCAGCTGCTTTGCACAAGTGCAGCACAGTGCTCAAGAGACGCTGCCAGTTCTCCCCGGAAGCTCTCTGCCTCTCGGCCACCTCGTTTAAATCAGGCCAGCAATGTCCGTCGCAAGCGATAACAGCAGTGGTTGCTTTTTAGGATTAGAGCAATTCCAGCTGATCACTTAGGATCAAATTACGTGTTACAAGCCCATGCACTAAAAAACCCCTCAACTATTCTTTTCTTTAACAGAAAAGCCATTTGGGAGGGTTTGTTTCTGGGGTTGCCAACTGGCCTGGAGAAGAAAGTCCCACCCCTTTCATAAAAAAGAGTATGATTTGTTAGGTGATGTTATTTACCTCCCATTCCATGAAAAGCTTCACTTTCCCACCCATGTATCTAATAGCTACAGGTGGGTATCTAAATTTGCAGACCGGACCCACAATGACAGAAAGGAAATTTGTCTCCAAACGTGGGGGACCCCCCAAGTTTACAGAAAAATAATAATAAAAAAAACCATTTGGGGGTTTAAATCCCCCTCCCAAACAAAAGCGTTGTCTGTTCATGTGCAGACCATGCACCTCCCGGCAGTGAGGGCGGTGGGGATGGTGGGGTGACCGGGAGCAGAGGTGATTGGGAGGGAGGCGCTCTGGCAGGCTTGGCCGTGGGCTGCCAGGAGCTGCGCCAGGCCTGACGCCAATGAGGAGGGTGGCCGGCAGCCCTGGCAATGGCAGCAAGAAATGGGGAGGGGAAGCCATGGTGGGCCCAGTGCCAGAGGCAGGGAGTTGTGCCAGGCCCAACACCAAGGATGGAGGCGGGAGGTTGGCCGGGAGCCCATGAAGCCTGGTGAGGACAGCCGCGACTGGGGAGGGTGACGTAGAGTTAGCGTGGAACATTGTTTTCATTCTGTTTCATTTTACACAGGAGAGGGTTTTTTAAAATTGGGCAAATTGCTTAACACAGATACATTATTTTTATTCACTTAATATTTATTAAAACATTTATGTCCCGCCTTTTCTTGTGGTTCAAGGTGGCTTACAATACTATTTAAAAACATTTTCTGTTACAACCAAAACTATAATAGTATATCACAGATTGCTAATCCCCCCCCCTCCTTGAAAGATGTCTGCCATTCACACCCCCTCCAAAGCCCTGGCAAACAGGTAGGCCAAGATCTCCAAGGAGGGTTTCCCCCTCACCTCTTTGGGGAACCCATTCCACAGAGCCGGAGCCATGAAGGAAAGGCCCGGCCTTTTAATGCCAGATGGGCCACCCTAAGTGGTGGGAGAACCTAAAGATGGCTGCCTATTGCTAAATGGTATCCAAGGCAAGGGAGCTGCGGTGGCTCAAGTGGTTAAGACGCTGAAGTGCAGGCTGTGGAAGGTCAGTAGTTCAGCAGTTCGAGACCCAGGTGCCGCATGATGGAGTGAGCTCCTGTCTCTAGTTCCAGCTCCTGCCAACCTAGCAGTTCGAAAGCAAGAAATTGCAAGTAGATCAATAGGTACCACTTCGGTGGGAAGGGAACAGCGTTCCGTGCGCCACATGACCACGGAAACGTCTTCAGACAGCGCTGGCTCTTCGGCTTTGAAGCCGAGATAAGCACCGAAACCCTAGAGTCGGATTCGACTGGCTTTCGACCAAGGGAACCTTTACCTTTACCTATCCAAGGCAGGGGTCATTTCCTGCAGGAGCGCACAGGATCAGAGCTCCGGCAGTAAAGAGTCCAAGGGGCGGGCACATGCAACAAGCCCCGCCCCCTACTCCTTCTCCTCCTCTTTCTTTCCCTCCCTCCCTTCCTTCCTTCCTTCCTTCCTTCCTTCCTTCCTTCCTTCCTTTCTCAGCCCCACCTCCTTCACAGGGTGTCTGTTGTGGGGAGGGGAAGGGGTCTATAAGCCACTCTGAGACACCTTTGGGGAGTGAAGGGCAGGGTATAAATCCAATCTCTTCTTCTTCATCATCATCATCATCATCCTTCTTTCTGTTCTGGCTGTCTAGATCCTGAGGGGCTTGGTCGCTGACGGCCAAGTCCCTTTCCTCTGTCCCCGCTGTTCTGTGACACTGGTGGATGACATCATCACCAGTGCCACCTCAAATGGCACACCTGCATCTGAAGAATGTGTAAGGTGGACACTGCAACACTGATTTGTCATGCCTTTGAACATCCCGTTCAGATGTGTAAATAACCACTCATCTGCTCGCCTTCAATGAGTCATATTGCTTTCAATGATTGGGCAGGAAAAGTTTTGTAGATTTATTCATTTACATTCATTAGGGTCTGCCTTTCTCACTGGGTCTCTCAGGGTGGGCTACCCAGAGTGAGTCAGTACAATCAACAGTATGGAATGTGTTTATAAATGGCTCATACTGATGTTTGTGCGTAGCAGGCATTTTTGTAGATTAGTGACTTTTGTAGGCTTTTTTGTAAGGTCAGTTGTCTTCTCCAGAGATGTCTGGAGTTTGGTCAGGGTTTCTTGTGTGCCGTTGTAAGTCTCAGCTTCTGAACATTATCTTCTATCAAGGTGATCCTACGGGAAAATAAGAATTCCTTGTTAGCTTTAATATGCATGACCCTGTACTGATTCGATTCCCAAACAAGGTAGCCTCTAACATCATTAAAAAGTTATTTTGTAATAAATGGAAATATTGTGTCACATTGCTTAATTTTTTTTCAAGGTTATCCATTCCCTACCGCACCTCCAGTGGACCCATTTGCAAAAATTAGAGTGGATGACTGTGGGAAAACAAAAGGATGCTTTAGGTTGGTATGAAAAGATAGCACAGGTCTCTGTGTAAATTTGTAATGCCAATAGACTGACACACTAGCAGGGACTACCCATTAATTGTTTTATTAAGTGTTTCCCATTTGTATATATTTATGCTCATTGTACTGCTATCCAGAGCTCAGTGGCTTGAAATTTTACTGGAGGAGATGTACCTTCTACTGCAGAATTCTTGCTTACAAGAGATCTGCAGAACTAAAACCAATTTTGTTATGCATGTTGCAGTGGTGAAAAGGCTGCCCCAAATAAGTGACTTCAGAGAAGTTGGTAATAGAGTGACACTTCTTGTTTATCGTAGATTATTATAATTAGAGGTACCAGTTATTCACTCCTTCAGAAAATAATAAAATGTACGTTTAGAAAGTTAGATATGTGCAGGAATTGACCAAAATGCAACCAGCAAAATCCACAAAAAGCTAGACACACCTGCAGGAAGCCTACCAAAATAATCAGGGCCGGAATATTGTGTACATTATGTAGTACTAGAGAAGTAAGCTTCTTAAAATGTTGAAATCATTGGAAAACATTTTTTTTTCCAGACAAAACTTACACTTTTTTTTGGGGGGGGGAAATGGAAAGATTTGCAGTATTCTCTTTAAACTTGCTTTATTACTTCAAGAACACCAAACTTTTCATGTATAACACTTATAATCATTATTGTTTGGTATAGGAATCATTTGGGGACATTCTGGAAATACTACCTGCCTCCACCCCAACACACTAGGATTGTATGAACTATCAGAGGTTGACGCAGGATAATCCCCTCCCCCACACATGACTTTCTGCTACTTCCAATTCTAATTTCTCCTGGAATATATTTAGTTGTTATCCCCAACCCCCACCCCATTTGTTTAGTTTTCTTCATATTTAATTTGCAAAGTCATATTATTTCATGCCTTGGGAGTCTCCTCAGTGAGGCAGAGATGCCTGCCTTGTCTGTGGGTAGCAGGTCAGTTTTGCTGGTTTCATCATCTGTGTGGGGGCCAGCTAATGTACTTTTAGACAGAATGATAACTACTTGATTTTTAAAAATACAATAATTCCGGGTTTTCCAGCATTGCAGATGGAGCTTGAAGCTGTTGCATCATAACAGCGCAATCTTAGAATTACACCCAAGCCTCTTAATTTCAGTGAATTTAGAAGGGCATAACTACATTTTGGGTTGTACTGCTAGATATTTAGGTGTATTTTAGTATTTGCTTGTTAGAGAAAGAGGGAAAATAAGATGAAAGCTGAATATTGAACACTGAAGTAGTAAAGAGGGTTTTATTACAATGACATAGAAAGAATGTGCAAACTTTGTCATTATCTTGCAGAAGCATAAGACATTTGTATTTTTAAAGAAAAAATGCAAGGAGTGGCAATAAATGTGTATATTGTATTGTGATTCACAATAAGATTGCACTTCTAATTGTTTGGGAATGAGTCCCATTAAACTCTATGGATTTACTTCTAAGTAAAAATTTATAGGATCAGGCAGTAGGTATCATAGTACCAATAGGAAAAAAAATCAGGTATCCTGAAGTCATATTTATTATATCATAGCCTGTCTCAGTAAATAATATATCTTGTTATGACTATCATAACTTGAATATATTTCTCTAATGTATAAATAAAACATACATAAGGTTAAAAGAAATAGTCCAAATATCAGACTCTTAAAGGTTATAACATTTAGAGCTGCTAGTTATACATGTCCAATTGATGGGTAAAAAGTTTTACTAATAGACCGTACAATTTTTCTTAGACTACTACTGTTGATGGAAGTGACACAAATCCTGACACATTGGATATTCATTACCAGAATAATTTGGAGAATCTGTGCAGTTACTATCCATGGCCTATTATACAAACTTTTAGCAACTGCAAAGCATATGAGAAAGCAACACCTGGTTCTAAGAAAAATTGTTTATACATTCATTTCTGGATGTGTGTTATTGTACAATAGGAATATTGACCGCTGAGGAAGGCCCGAAGGGGCCGAAACGCATATGGTCTATTGGTCAAAAGTTTTACCCATCAATTGGACATGTATAACTAGCAGCTCTGAGTTTTCCCTCGAATGACCGTGGCCCCGCCCCCAGCATGCCCGGCGTGGTCGTGTCACTTACGGGTGACGTGCACGTCATGTGCTTTGGGGGTGGGGTTCCCCCGGGGCCTGATCCGCCGGCGCCGGGGAACGGGCCTCTGGGGTGGGGGTTTCCCCGCCCCCTGGGGGGACTTGGCAAGCCTAGGCCGGACACTAGTAGCCCTCCCACTGTTGCCCCCCCAAGCACCAAGAATACAGAGCATCTCTTGCTCCAGACCGAGAGTCCCTATCTATACCTTGTGGCTAACAGCCACTGGTGGACCTCTGCTCCATATGCTTATCCAATTCCCTTGTGATGAACTAAGTAAAACTGGTCTGAGTGTAGGCATTGGGAGAGGCTCTCTCTGATTGGTGAGCTGCTTCCATGACAACGGAATGCATCCAGGAAGGAAAAAGAGGAGTCGGTTGGGGGGCAGTTGGAAGCGAGAGAGACAGTTGGAAGGAGTTATTGAGAAGGGGCTTTTGGGTGGCTTCCTTCTGAGGGAAACCTCTCAGCCTGTGGCACAGTGACAGGTGTCACAGAGTAGAGGGACAGATCAGACTCTGTGGAGAGGTTTTGCCAGAGTCCAAAGGGCAGACCTATGTTTAAAAGAGAAACACCAGCACACACACAGGGAAGGACTGGAGTTCTATCATCCAGGGGAAAGTCTTAGGGACAGACAGATCTCCAGCACAACTGGGGAGCCTTGAGTTAGACATCACATTGCATATGATATGTAACATTACAACTGCCTGCCTGTTCTAAAGAAATATCTTAGAGGGTTTATTGTTCTTATTATCTCTGCCTGACTTTTAAGAAGCCTGCAGCAGTGTTAATAGAGTTCATAGTAGACACTGGCTGGTTGCCAGGTGTTTTGAAAACCATTTCCCCATTTCCCTACCTTTTTTTAATAAAGAATAAATCTTCTTATTTTATTTAAAACCACGCTATCAGTGCCATTCTTTTATATCTGGCAGGAAAGGTTTGGGCTCCTGAGGTAAAAGGTAAGGAGATGACAGAAGTCATATAGGTCCCCTTTACCAGAGTGAGGAAGATACCTCACAGGCCCTCTTGAAGCCGTCCATGCTTGTAGCCACCACCACTTCCTGTGGCAGTGAATTCCAGATGTTACTCACTCTTTCTTATCACACTAGCAGTTAGAACTGTGGATTTCGGTGGGATTTGTTTAAGTTTATCATCAGCAACCTTTTCAGTTGGATTAGAAGCATAGATGAGTTCAACAAGAAAGCTCTCTTTATATCTCTGAATTTTACCTCCCTTTGTCACCTGTAGGTATGGTAAACCAGGATGTAATGCAGAAACTTGTGACTACTTCCTCAGTTATCGCAGAATAGGAGCTGATATAGAGTTTGAACTGAGCGCCGAAACAGATGGCTGGGTGGCTGTGGGATTTTCCTCAGATAAGAAAATGGTAAGATGGTGTGAACGGTTCAAGTAAGTGATGATTTGTTGAACAGAAGAGATGGCATTGTTTTCATGGGGACAGATACAACAGATATTCTGCTTCTGGATGTAGACTTTTCCCTGCCTTTCTCTTCCCACACCCCCTGTGACTCCCAAAAACCTAGTGCTGGCCATCAAGTGATCCTTGTGGAGGACATGCCGAGTGACTCGTAGGGATAGAATCAGCCCGGTAGCTAGGGACTTGGTGGGGAGGGGGCCTTGGGAGGGCACACCAGCCAATTAAAATTAATTAAATTAACTTTGATTTAATTGGTGGAATTCCCGAGGACTCCTAAGGCAGCCCTGCACACACTTGCAGGCTCCAGGGCAAGGCGGCATAATGCCCAGTAGTCACAGCTTCTCTCTCCCTCCCGCAAGGGCAAGTCTTTCCTGCAGAGCGTCTGGCTCCCTCCCTCCCTCCCTGAGGAGCCCCAGTTCCTCCTTCCGCGGTGGCACATATTTGTTGCTCTGGCTGGGGCCAGAGGAGGCGGCTGCCTGCCTCCTTGCCTGGCCTGGCTTACTTGCTGCTGAAGGGCGCTGCAGCGAGCGTCTCGTGGAAGCCCGAGATGGAGGCTTCTCCCTGCACCTTTCATGTTCACTGCCTGCCTCAGTCGCTCTCTCAGCTCAGCTTGGCTGCTGCTGTGGTTTATGCTGCCCTCATCTACCCTGCTGACAGGCAATGGGGGAAGGGGGCCTGGGGGGGGAGCCAAGGCTTGGGGAGGGCCCATGAAAACCGCTAGGGGGCCGAGCCCCATGGGCCCTGCGGTAGTTACAGGCCTGGTTAGCTACCGCCCTCTTGTGTAAATGGACCGCTTGTGGAATCCAGCGCATGCTGTTCCTGACACTGTGCCATTCAGAGTATCTTGTTTGTCTGACAGTCTCACAAACATTAACTACCACTTTGTGTTCGGGATGGCACAAACTGTGTGTTCAGACTTCAGACCTCTCTTCAAGCACATAGTATTTACTTAGTGTTTATTTGCTTCATTTATACCCGGGCTTTAAGAATATAGAAAGAAACCATGTTGGATCAGGCCAGTGGCCCATCCAGTCCAACTCTCTGTGTTACACAGTGGCCAAATTCCAGGTGCATCAGGGGGTCCACCAGCGGGGCCAGAACTCCAGAAGCCCTCCCATTGTTGCCCCCGACAAGCACCAAGAATAGAGAGCATCCCTTGCCCCAGACAGAGTGTTCCATCTATACCTTGTGGCTAATAGCCACTGATGGACCTCTGCTCCAGATGTATATCCAGTCCCCTCTTGAAGCTGTCTGTGCTTGTAGCCACCGCCACTTCCTGTGGCAGTAAATTCCACATGTTAATGACTCTTTGGGTGAAAAAGGACTTCCTTTTATCTGTTCTGAGCCTACTGCTCATTAACTCCCCCCCCTCCTTAGTGGGGACACAGAGTGGCTTACATTGTTCTCCTCTCCTCCATAAAGCATATAAGGCTTGTTAGAGAATGAACTCGATATTTTGCTTTATGGACTATATTTATTGCTATACACGATGAACTGTGCACACACACAAATAGGCTCAGAGAACTGTACATTTCAAGTCACCTGTTGTGATGCAACACATAGAAGGTGCCTGCACAAACCTTACACGTGAATAAGGTTTAAGCTACACAGTTACCAGCCTGGTGAAGAAGCACACACCTCCATTATTGTGAGCAGTAAGAAACAACAGCTTTGAGAAGAGACAGCCCCCATTGCAGATCTAGTTGTAGTCACGTACGACAGGAAATGGCAACCCACTCCAGTATGTTTGCCAAGAAAACCCCATGGACAGTATCAAAAGGCTAAAAGATATGACGCCGGAAGATGAGCCCCTCAGGTCGGAAGGTGTCCAATATGCTACTGAGGAAGAGCAGAGGACAAGTACAAGTAACCCCAGAAAGAGTGAAGCGGCTGGGCCAAAGCCGAAAGGACGCTCAGTTGTGGATGTGTCTGATGGTGAAAGGAAAGTCCGATGCTGCAGAGAACAATACTGCATAGGAACCTGGAATGTAAGATCTATGAATCAAGGTAAGCTTGACGTGGTCAAAAATGAGATGGCAAGACTGAACATCGATATCCTAGGAATCAGTGAACTAAAGTGGACAGGAATGGGCGAATTTAACTCAGAAGACCATTATATCTACTACTGTGGCCAGGAATCTCGTAGAAAAAATGGTGTGGCCTTTATAGTCAACAAGAGAGTGCAAAAGGCAGTACTGGGATACAATCTCAAAAATGACAGAATGATTTCTGTCCGATTCCAAGGCAAACCATTCAACATCACAGTAATCCAAGTCTATGCCCCAACCACTGATGCAGAAGAGGCTGAAGTGGACCGGTTCTATGAAGACCTACAACACCTCCTAGGACTAACACCAAAAAA
>NW_015164189.1:593250-624712 GCF_001447785.1 Gekko japonicus
ATCAAAAAAACTAAGATCATGGCATCCGGCCCCATCACTCCTTGGCAAATAGAAGGGGAAGCTGTGGAAGTAGTGACAGACTTCACGTTCCTGGGATCCCAGATCACCGCAGACTGTGACTGCAGCCATGAAATTAAAAGACGCCTGCTCCTTGGGAGGAAAGCGATGGCGAACCTAAACAGCATGATAAAAAGTAGAGACATCACCCTGCCAACAAAAGTCCGCATGGTCAAAGCAATGGTATTCCCAGTAGTCATGTATGGCTGCGAGAGCTGGACTATAAGGAAGGCCGAGCGCCGAAGAATAGATTCTTTTGAACTATGGTGCTGGAGGAGACTCTTGAGAGTCCCTTGGACTGCAAGAAGAACAAATCAGTCAATCCTCAAAGAAATCAACCCTGACTGTTCCCTGGAAGGCCAGATAATGAAACTGAAGCTCAAATACTTTGGCCACCAAATGAGAAGGGAGCACTCACTGGAGAAGACCCTGATGCTTGGAAAGATTGAAGGTCAAAGAAGACGGGGATGGCAAAGGATGAGATGGTTAGACAGTGTCATCGATGCAACGAACATGAAGTTGAGCCAACTTCAGAGGACGGCAGAAGACCGGAAGGCCTGGAGAGAGCTCGTCCATGGGGTCGCGAAGAGTCGGACTCGACTGTGCGACTGAACAACAACAACAACGACACATCACTGCTTTGTTCCTGCTTTGGTATTTCCTGCCAAATGGACATTTAGTTTACAATAGAATGGCCAGCTTTATCTACACTTCAATGAAGTATCATGACACCAAGGTTTTCACACCTGCCAAAGATGCCATTCCTTGAGTAAGGTTTTAGATTTCAATATTGGCCACTCCTGTTAGGTAACCACCCCTCCCTCCATGCAACCAATAGGATTGTTTTTGGGTCGGACTTACAGGTAGGTGGGCCAGGAGGTTGGCACGGCCACCACCCACCTCCTGGATCCCCCGATAAAAGAAGAGAACCAAAAACAAGAGAACCGAGAAAAGAAAAGAAAAGAAAAGGTGTTCTCTCTCTCTCTCTCTCCTACTTGATCAACTAGCATCTCCCCCACAACAACCCCTGTCTGCTTTTTACTTCTCTTAAGTCCCACTTGCTATCCCCAAACCTTGCCTCCACTGCCCACACGTTCTGACTGGTTCTGGTCGTGTGTGAATTCTCCCTAGATTTCTATTTCTTCCCTTCTATTCTTCATTGGAGCAACCAAGCTGCGAAGACAGATAAGTATCACCCATCATCACCCCCACCTGCTAATGCAACCGTGCTTATTTTAATACTGTCTTTCTAAGGAACTTGATTGAATGTGTGAGTGCATCAGTATTGTTTGTATGAGATTTATTTTCTTAAGTAAAAGACATCTGTTTTAACCACAACAGCCTCAAAATCTTTTACTGGTAACCCTTGGTGGGAATGGGACCTTGGTATAGTTGGCAAGAACCCATTTATAAATTGCCAATTGCTGTAAATAAAGCAATTCGGCTAACAGGCTTATCATACCATTTGATCTTCACAGTAGTCCCATGAGGTAGGTTAGCTTGAAAATGTGTGACTGACCAAAGGCTGTCAAGCAAACATCCACGGCAGAGGGATTCGGACCTGGTACAGTGCTTAGGAGTGCGGACTCTAATCTTGAAGAACCAGGTTTGATTCCCCACTCCTCCACATGCAGCTGCTGGTGTAACCTTGGGTCAGTCACAGGTTTTCTCAGAGCTGTTCTCTCATGAGCAGTTTTTGAGAGAGCTCTCTCAGCCCCACCTACCTTGCAGGGTGTTTGTTGCAGGGAGGGGGAGGGGATTGTAAACTGCTCTGAGACTCCTTTGGGTAGTGAAGGGTGATGTATAAATCCAATCTCTTCTTCTTCTTAAAAAATAGACTACTTCCCCTGCTTTCTACATAACAGGGCAGACATGTGAATAACTAATATGGCTGCCCTATCGTGTCTGGTCTGGCTCCTAGAGACGCCACCTGGACAAAACCACACGTGGAGAAAAGTCTGAAGTGCCTCTGTTTCCAGCCTTACATTTTATTATCTCAAGGACCCACATACATAGCAGGATTATAGCAGCATGCAGGACACAAACAGGGGGATAATACCACATGGTTAAGCCATGGACAGTGATGGGCTGCTCCAACCCCCTCTCTACAACCTCTGATTATTTGTTTATATGGATAAAATTCATAGTTCAAGGTGAAAAATAATACTTTATCCATGCCAACACAAAGGGGGAACTAATGTAGAATATACATGGGACAGTCTTCTAAGAAGTAAAAGAGCCAGTGTGGTGTAGTGGTTAAGAGTGTTGGACTAGGATCTGGGAGAACCAGGTTTGAATGCTGTGGAAGCTCACTGGGTGACACACTCTCAGCTTAACCTACCTCACAGGCTTGTTGTGAGCAGAATATGGCAGAGAAGAGAATTATGTAAGCCACTTAGGGTCCCGATTGGGGAGAATGGTGGGGTATAGATGAAGTAAATAAGTAAAATTAAATAAAAGAGACGTGTTCACTTTGATTAGCCTAATAACTATGTGTAGGGATGGGCGTGAACCAGAAAAATGTGGTTTGTAGCTGAACAGCAAACCAAACCAGGAGGTTTGTTTGCGAACTGAATGGGTTCCGGGTTTGTGGCCCTGCAACCCCTGTTGAAAGGGACGGTAGTCCCTTTAAACAAGGTTTGCAGAAAGCGCGAAAAACAGCTGAGCGGCTTCTCATCTGGGTTCCCCCCCCCACTTTCTTGTGCAGCCCCTTTAAACTTCATGATGGATTTTGCTTTACGGTTCAGCTCGTGCCCATCCCTATCTATTTGTGGGTGTGGAGAAAACGCTTGTTTTCTCAAGTACTGTCATGGTGGAGTCCTGACTCAGTAATATCATTTAGGGTGGAGATGACGTCATGGCCTGTGTGCACGATGACAATGGAAGAGTCCGGATACACCACTTCTATAATGTAGGTCAGTGGGCAAAAGAGATCGAAAGAAATCCTGCCAGAGACGAAGAAGGTATTTTTGAAAACAACCGTGTAACGTGCCGTTTCAAGCGTCCTGTGAAGGTTCCCAGGGATGAAACTATTGTAGATCTTCATCTGAGCTGGTACTATTTATTTGCTTGGGGCTCAGCAATTCAAGGTAAGTTGATCTTTTTGGTTTCCATAATTATTGGTGTGTGTATTGGTGTGTGTATTGGTGGTGGAAAGTGCCATCAAGTTGCAGCCGACTGATGGTGACCCTGTAGGATTTTCAAGGCAGAGGTGGTTTGCCGTGGCTACCCTGGACTTCCTTGGTAGTCTCCCATTCAAGTACTAACAGGGCCAACTCTGCTTAGCTCCTGCGAAATGATGAGATCAGGCTAGCCTGGGTAGGGTTGCCAACCCCCCCAGTTTGCCAGGGGTCCCCCGTTTTTGGGGAGGTTCTACCCGTCGCCGGCCAAATGGCCGGCGGGGGAAGCCCCACCCCCAACACCCACAGCCACCCATCTCTCTCCCATGCAACCCGTGTTTCCTCCCAAGCGCGACTACCGCAAGCTTGCAGGGAAATGCCAGCTTCGGTCTTAAAAGGGAAACGCGGCTGCTCTTAAAGGGGAAACGCCGGCTCCTGCATTGAAAAGGGAAACGCCAGCTACTTTAAGTCCAGGGAACTGCAGTTTCTGGAGATCTGGCGCACGGGCGGGGGGGGGGCGGCGGCAGACGTCCCCAACGTGACATCATCATGTCGGGGATGCCCCGCACCCTCCAGGAACGCCCCCAAAGTCCCCCGCTGTGGGTGGAAGATGGACTTGGCAACCCTAATCCTGGGCCATCCAGGTCAGGACTAACACCACTGTATCGCTATAAACCAAACTGCTGTGAAACTGGGAGATCTGTACACGTACACCAATATCCCCTCTTGTTTCAGGTTCAGTATGATCCTTGAAGAAGGTCATTTGGGAGGAAGGTGTTCAGATCTTTCCCGCCACACCATTTTGCCAGCCTCAGTCCCCATGTTCCAAACTGCTCTTTCTCCCAAAGGGGGAGATGTACCTTCTCACCATGAAAAAATATTGGCTCAGGGTGAGGAGGAGCATATGGCTGAGGCCAGGAAAACCCTCTCTCTTCACCACAACCTGAATCTGTTTGCTTCTCACTCTAGTTGCTATTTACATTTAAAAATTACAAAATTACATTTACTTTGATCCTGTAAAGCACTGGTTTTCTAACTGCATTTTTAGAAGTTACCTGAAACACAGTTCCATTCAAAGAGCAGTTAAAGGTGAAAGTTTGTAACAGTGTAAGGTGTACCCTTAGTTCGCTGAAGGCAATAGGATTACATGTGAATTGCATCCTAGAATCCCACAGAATCCTTTGTGGGCGCGATCATACGCACAATTAGACCCGCCATAGACATGAATGCCAGGCAGATTAAAAGGGCGCAATCAGACAACAACATCTGGGAAGTGCCCTGCAGCCGTTGGCAACCCGTTCTGCTCCGCCGCAGAAGCGGAGTAAAATCCGGTAGTAAACCGGTTGCGATGGGCCACGAACGAACTTTCCTGTGTCTGATCACTCCAACGCGCTCTCATGGCATCAGGATGGTCTGATCAGGCCATCCCGATGCCATGCTGTTGGTTTCCCCCCTTCGCAGTATGCGCTTCATCGCAAACTCCATAGGGAGCCCTCAGTGCGGAGATGCGATTAATCAATTCCTCGTTTAAGCACATCGGAAACAAATGGCAAAAAAAACCCCTGACTCACCCGCGGTTGCATCTGATCATGCAGTGGTGGGCTGTGCCCGCAGCTTCCAAGGACTGTGTGATCTCACAACTGTGGGTCAAATTCCTCCGGAGGAAATAGCCTCGCTTCCCCCCCCCCCCCCATTTTTTCTGGTGTGTGTGACTGTGACCCATGATGAATTGGGGTCGCATAGTAGACATACAGATGTTCCTTCAGCAGCCACACCCAGATAACCTTTCCCCGATGACCTAAAGAATTTCAAATTTACTGCTGTACAATAAATCCAGATAGCTTACAGAATGCCCTCAATTTCTACTTAACAGTTTTGAAATTGGAGCAAACAAGTAACAATGACAATGTTGCCAGTTACCTGTGAATTGAAATAATCAACACGTTAAAAAAAATCCTTTTTGAACCCTGAAATATGTTCCTGTCCCACAACACTCATACAATGTTCAGAGAAGGAACAGACAGACCTGTGCACAGTAGGAGGAAAGGGTTAGGGTTTCGTTTTTTTAATAGTTTTAGGTCTGTCCATTTTGAATGCTGGAAATACGTTAACAAAAGCTTTAAGTGGCATGACTAATATCTTTTCTTCCTCTTCTTTGCCCATTTAAGGTTCTATAACTCGGCATGACATAGACTCTCCCCCTGTCTCCGAGCGCGTGGTCAGTATTTACAAATACGAAGATATTTTTATGCCATCTGCTGCCTACCAGACCTTTTCTTCCCCATTCTGCTTGCTGCTTATTGTTGCACTGACATTTTATTTACTGATGGGAACCCCATGATGAAGGCTGCAGTGCGTGTGGCGAACCAGGAAGAGATGTCAGTGAGTGCTTGCTGAGGGTGAGAGCCTTTTCTACTGGAATTTATACTACTGAACATTTAGCTGTTTGCTCAGTGTGAACTCCTTGGGTGACACAGATAAGGAACTTCGCTGCTGCTTGAGCCATAGAGATGTGCCAAATAGTCATGCCAGGTGGGAAAAAGCAAGGAGCTGTTGTAATTTGACTCAACACTTTTATTAGATACATTGCTTATTTCATGACAGATTTTTAAAAAAACTGGGTGCAATGGAGTAATATTTTGAGTAACATTGTTTCACTTTCTAAGTTTGAATTGCCTTCAGTCAACAGAGAAAAATGGGAAATGCGTCTTATTAACAAGGAAATATAGGTAATATTTTGGTAAAATTAACATTTGTCAGAGAAGACAAATATAGTTCATGATAGATATTGAATCAGTGGTCAATATGTGCTTGAAACCACAGTACTTTCTGTTCTTGGAAGTAGAAATAACATAATGCCTAAGTATATACAAATGAATCAGTGTATTTGTAGGCAAAATAATGAATACACAAAACATGTAAAGATTGCCATCAGAGTGTACCCTGTGGAATATGAAGATGATGAGTAAACATAACATTTAACCCAAGTTTACATCTTACTTTTATTAGGCTTTATAGTCCACAAAAGCTTAATATAACTAAATTTGTAATTGAAATACCTCAATGCATGTCAAGCATCATCTCCATGCATATTATCCAAATAATTCGAATATATTGCTGGCACAAATTGACTCTACTTGGGACAGTATGTATTCAATACAAAACTGTATTCCAAGGGATAATAGCACCATCATGTTGCCTTTCTCCATGATAGATCCAGCAATGTCTCTGAGATGTTGTCCATTGAAATCCATCTGGATAGATTTCAGTGAGTAGACTTAATGTGATCTGTTGGATCTTCGACGTGGTCTCTGTGCTTCACACCCATGGGATACAGTGTGCCTGCGCTGGATCGATCGGTATTGTAGCAAGCTCTAATGGATTTTCGAGCTGGATCGATCGGTATTGTAGCAAGCTCTAACGGATTTTCGAGCCCAGACCTCAGGCATGAACAGGAACCCCCATCACGCATGCCCAGAGGGATGGGCGCGGACATCCCGCCAGTTCCTTTCTTTCCGCCCCACCTCTTTTCTTCTCCATCTTGATTATTTTTTTGAGAAGAGGTGGGGCTTTTTCACAGTAAGCTCGCTCCGCCTGATGGCCACACCCTTTGCATTTTTTGTCTTGGTGAGACGCACCGACCAGAGTCCTGTCGACACTGTGCCAAGTTTTCCAATCAAACTAGGAAGAATCGAGCAGCGCGTTTCCGGGCGGCGTTACTAGAATCGGCGCTAAATCCCGCTTCCGTCATGGATCCAGAAGTACCGGTGATACCATCGACGGCTCCGGCATCAAAGTCCTTGTCCGACATCGTCCAGTCAACGTCAAAGCATCCGGCAACGATGGCACAGTCTTCAGCGTCCACTCCCGTGAAAAAGAAAAAGGAGAAATCAGGTAAAGAGCACAAATCTGCCAAAAAGGGTTCCTCAAAGGCCCTAAAGGTGTTGAAGTCTGGAAAAGTTGCGGGTCCTGCACCGGTAATGCCCCTAAGGTGCCCCCGCTCCGACGACAGTATTGGCATCGGAGGCCCCAGTCGCTCCAGCGATACCAACCATCCAGCTGATGGACTCTCCAATACACCAGCTAGACCATGACACGCTGGCAGACATGCATCCTTTCTCCGACATCGATAATGTGGAGATCCTCAGTCGTCCCCTGGGCATGGATCATTTTCCCTCTGCTCAGTCATCAACAATCTCGGAGTTCCGTACCGATATCGATGCAGGTTGGCATCAACAGATCCCTCCAAACACTCAACGTCATCCTCCCCGTCTGTTTGCTGAAGATCGGCCTTTCGATATCGATGATCGGGCTGATAGGGGCCGCTCATGGAGATGAGATGCTACACTGTCTCCCAGACGCTCCTGCTCCAGGAGTAGATCCCCATGAGTCTTCCTGCCCCCACCACCTCCTGCTCTTTCCTGGGATCACCGCCAACTACGTTATCTCTGTGGGGCTTATCCACCCGCATCCATGCCGTGGTTGACTCCAACGGGTTACTTGGATTGGGATCATTACTCTGCGCATAGATCACGGTCACCCTGCAGATCGAGGCCAACACCCTCAGCATCTCTTTCCCATCCTCCTGATCATCAGATGACCCTCCTCGACATCGACGTGATCAATATTGTTCTCCCAGTCCCCCTATTCCACTGTCAACAGATCCAACCAGCCAAATTAAAACTACTCCGGCACAATTACCAGATCCTGATTCCTCTGACTCCACAGATGAGGATTTGGATATGGGGGTATCAAATGTACACAGCTCGCCTGACCAGCCTTCCCCTAGACAAGCAGTGGCCGATGACCAACCAATATCTCCATCGGAAAACTTAACTTCTTACGGAGACCTAGTTAAAAGAATGGCCCACTCCCTTGGCCGTTCCATTGTACAACCCAACCACTGGTTACAGATGCTGTTTTCGATGTGGTACAACTAGATACATCGACAGCTATAGCACTACCTGTGTCCACAGTCCTCTTACAGGCAGCTAAAGCACCATGGGATAAACCATCATTGGCTCCAGTGTCCACACACCGCATGGACCATATGTATAGAGTCCAAGAAACAGGAGCAGAATTCTTGTTCGCCCATCCTCAACCAAATTCAATGGTAGTTACTTCCTCATCAAAGTTGAAGAGAACTCATTCTGCCTCTTCAGAAAGGGAGAGCAGAAAGCTAGATGCATTTGATAGACGTTTCTACTCTACAGGAGCACTCGGGGTGAAGACCACGAACTACTTAGCGTGTATGATATGGGAAAGGCTCTCCGAGCTCTTGGCAAACCTTCCAGAAGATAAGCGTCAGGCAGCCCACATCATCCAAAAGAAGGGCATGATGCTGGCAAAACAACAAATTAATACATCTAAACATGCCCTAGACACCTGCTCGAGGACAATGGCTTCAGCCATCACTCTACAAAGACATTCCTGGCTACGCAACACCAATTTGCAGCCAGATACCAGGACATACGTGGAGGACCTCCCCTTCGATGGCCTTGGTCTTTTTAATAGTACCGCAGACACCATATTACAAGATATGGACAAGAGCATAAAAGCCTCTTGTGCTTTGGGCATTTCTTCCTCCACGAGACAACAATACCAGCCTCGTCCTTAGTCTAGACCTTGGCAAAAACGTACACCTAATCGTCAGTCCCCTGAGCGGCAGTGAAGGCCACGTACATCCTCTGGGGGCCAGAAGCTCACATTTCAGAAGCCTAGATTTGGATCAGGACAACAACCCTCCCGCAACAAACAGCCAAGGTCCGCCAAACAGGGTTTTTTACTTCCATGTCTTCCAGTAACATCCTACCCGTCTAACCCCCTTCCTCCAAACTTGGCACCTCATCACCACAGATGACTGGGTGCTGTCCATCTTGACCCAGGGTTACCGCATACAGTTTGTCCAGAACCCCACTACTTCAGTCTTCATCTCCACACCCCCTTCTCCATCTCCACACCCCGTTCTCCATCCTTCTGCGCAAGGGAGCCATCGAACAGGTGCTACTTCATCTATAGGGCAGGGGATTCTATCCCCACTATTTCACCGTTCCACCAATCTTAGATCTACAAGCGCTAAACTGCTTTGTGAGCTACCACCGCTTCCACATGATGTCCTTGCAGCAGATTCTGCCACTTCTCCAGAGGAATGTCTGGATGGCCACTCTCAACCTCCAGGACGTGTACTTCCACCTCACCATCCACCCGTCCCACTGCCAATACCTACACTTCGCAGTTGGCCAACATCACTACCAATATGCAGCTCTGCCATTCGGTCTCTCAAGTGCACCAAGAGTGTTCACAAAGATGATGGTGGTAGTTGCGGCCTTTGTTCGTCTCAGAGGTATCTCCATCTACCCATACATTGATGATTGGCTCTTGGTTGCGACTTCCAGGGACACCCTAATCTCAAACATCAACGAGACGCTAACCCTCCTGGAAAACCTGGGTCTACAAGTAAATCTGGAGAAGTCTCAACTTCAACCGGTCCAGAAAATACACTACATCGGTGCACTACTGGACTCCACAAGTTGCAGAGCCTACCTA
This sequence comes from Gekko japonicus, assembly GCF_001447785.1. Taxonomy (NCBI): domain Eukaryota; kingdom Metazoa; phylum Chordata; class Lepidosauria; order Squamata; family Gekkonidae; genus Gekko; species Gekko japonicus. The sequence goes on from NW_015164189.1 coordinate 602,973, forward strand.
CCACAAAACAGGGCTGCGGACATCGTGAACCTTGCCACTGTGATGCATACTTGACCCTTGGTAACGGCTTTCCAAATACAGAGGCTCCTCGGTCTGATGGCCGCTACTACATCCGTCCTTGTCTTCACCAAGTTGAGAATGCGCCTCCTACAACTTTGGTTTATCCGCAATTTCTGTCCATAGCTAGACACACACTTGACCCACCTATCCCCGCCTGTCAAAGTACGGGACTCTTTACTTTGGTGGACTGCCCCTTCCAACCTTTTCCAGGGAGCACCCTTCCATCCTCCATCATCCCAGATTACCCTGACAACAGATGCCTCTCTCTCAGGTTGGGGCGCTCACATGATGGGACTTTGTGTTGGAGGCAAATGGAACACAGAGAAACGGAACCGGCACATCAATTTTCTGGAACTGCTTGCGATACGGTTCGCTATGACCAGTTTCCTACACCTGATCAAGGGGAAGTGTGTCACGGTCCTCACAGACAATACTTCTGCCCTCAGCTATGTAAACAAGCAAGAGGGCACTGTCTCTCAACACCTCTGCAAGCTCGCCCTTCGGTTATGGGACTTCTGCATCGCCCACAACGTTTTCCTAGTCACCACGTACATCCCAGGGCACATGAATGTACAGGCAGACCACCTTAGTCGGGCAGGACTCAGTTTGCATGAGTGGGAAATGAATCTGACTTACCTTCTTCCACTCTTCCGCAAGTGGGGGTTCCCCCAGATAGATGTTTTCACCACCAGCGCAAACAAAAAGTCTCCTCTGTTCTGCAGCCGAGGTGGCAGGGACCCACAGTGTTTAGGGGACGATCTCCTCTACCCGTGGTCCAGAGAATTTCTCTTCCTCTTCCCTCCGCTGCCTCTGCTTCTGAGAGTGATCCGCAAAATCCTCACCGACAGAGCGGACTGCATCCTCATAACCCCGTGGTGGCCGAGGCAACCATAGTTCTCAACCATCCTCTATCTGTCAGCGGGGGTCTACCACCAATTTCCACCAGTGCAGGACCTTCTGTTCCTAACCGAGTCCCCTCTCCTATACCATGATGTTCCACGACTGAAGTTGACAGCCTGGAGAGTGGTATCAACAGCTTTTCCTCCCACATAGCAAATATGTTGCTGAATTCCAGAAAGTCCACTACACAAAAATTACATTACAAGTGGTGAAAGTTTTGTTCCTCCTTGAGTGAGGATGCTCCTCAAGCCCCCTCCGCAGGTCTCAAGAAGGTTTTCGACTTCCTTCTGTCTCTCGCGGACTCAGGACTGTCGCATTCCTCATTGAAGGTTTATTTGGCCGCACATTCGGCCTACCATGTTCAAGTTGAGGGATGCACACTGTTTTCGCATCCTCTTTTTAAACGTTTTTTGAAGGCTCTGTTAAACCTTTATCCTCCCATCAAAGGTCCTGTCATCCCCTGGGACCTTCCCCTGGAACTTCGCCAAATCACCAGAAAACCTTTTGAGCCACTCGCAACTTGCGATATTAAATTCCTTTCATAAGAACATACAGACATAAGAGACGTCAATGTTGGATCAGGCCAAAGGCCCATCCAGTCCAACACTCTGTATCACACAGTGGCCAGAAATACCAGTGCCATCAGGAGGGTCAGGACATTAGAAGCCCTCCCACTGTTGTCCCCCCCAAGCACCAAGAAGACAGAGCATCACTTGCCCCAGAGACTCTATCTATACCTTGTGACTAATAGCTACTGATGGACCTCTGCTCCATATGCTTATCTAATTCCCTTTTGAAGCAGTCCATGCTTGTAGCTGCCACCACTTCCTGTGGCAGTGAATTCCATGTGTTAATCACTCTTTGGGTGAAGAAGTACTTCATTTTATACGATCTAACCCGACCGTTCAGCAATTTCATGGAGTGCCCACGAGTTCTTGTATTGTGAGAAAGGGAGAAAAGTACCTCTTTCTCTACCTGCTCTTTCCCATGCATAATCTTATAAACCTCAATCATGTCACCCCTCAGTCGTCGTTTCTCCAAGCTAAAGAGCCCTAGCGCTTTAACCTGTTCCTCATAGGGAAAGTGTTCCAACCCCTTTATCATTCGAGTTGCCCTTTTCTGCACTTTTTCCAAAGCTATAATATCCTTTTTAAGGTGTGGTGACCAGAACTGCACACAGTATTCCAAATGAGGTCGCACCATTGATTTATAAAGGGGCAATATGATATTGTTTTCAATACCCTTCCTAATAATCCCCAGCATAGCATTGGCCTTCTTTATTGCAGTCACACACTGTCTCGACATTTTCAGTGAGTTATCTACTACAACTCCAAGATCTCTCTCTTGATCAGTCTCTGCCAGTTCAGACCCCATCAACGTGTATTTATATTTAGGATTTTTGGCTCCAATGTGCATCACCTTGCACTTGGCCACATTGAACCCCATTTGCCATGTTGACGCCCACTCGCCCAACTTTGACAGATCCCTTTGGAGTGCCTCACAATCCTCACTGGTTTTCACCACCCTGAACAACTTCGTATCATCCGCAAATTTAGCCACTTCACTGCTTACTCCCATCTCCAAATCATTAATGAACAAGTTAAAAAGCAGTGGACCAAGTACTGATCCCTGTGGTACCCCACTGCTTACACCCCTCCACTGGGAGAACTGCCCATTTATACTCACTCTCTGTTTTCTATTAATTAGCCAGTTTTTGATCCATAAAAGGACTTGTCCTTTTATCCCATGATTTTTGAGCTTGCTTAGGAGCCTTTGATGAGGAACTTTATCAAAAGCTTTCTGGAAGTCAAGGTAAACAATATCTATTGGATCCCCCTTGTCCACATGTTTGTTCACCCCCTCAAAGAACACTAACAGGTTAGTGAGACAAGATCTTCCCTTACAGAACCCATGTTGAGTCTGCCTCAATAGGTTTTGTTCATCTATGTGCCTACTAATTCTTTCCTTAATAATGGTTTCCACCAATTTACCCGGTATCGACGTCAGACTGACAGGCCTGTAATTTCCCGGATCTCCTCTGGAACCCTTTTTAAAGATGGGAGTGACATTAGCTACCTTCCAGTCCTCAGGAATGGAGGCTGATTTTAAGGAGAGATTACATATTTTTGTCAGGAGATCCACAAGTTCACAATTGAGTTCTTTCAGAACTCTTGGATGTATGCCATCTGGGCCTGGTGATTTATCAGTTTTTAAGTTGTTTATCAGTTTTAGGACCTCCTCTCTCGTCACCTCAATCTGACTCAGGTCTTTCAACACCCCTCCCGAACTCAGCGGCTCTGGAGTGGGCAAGCACCTCTCATCTTCCACAGTGAAGACGGAGGCAAAAAATGCATTTAGCTTCTCAGCCATTTCCCTATCATCCTTCAGTACTCCTTTTACCCCTTGGTCATCCAAGGGCCCCACTGCCTCCCTGGCTGGTTTCCTGTTTCTAATGTTTCCTATACCTCTTTGTGCCTTTCCTAACCTGCGGAATATTTTTTTTTTGAGCCTCTAGGATCGTAGTTTTAAATCGTTTCCAAGGTTCCCCAATGGTTTTGACCCTTTCTACTTTTCCTTCCAGTTTCCTCCCCACATGTCCCCTCATATCAGAAAAATTACCCCTTTTAAAGTTAAAAGTGGTTGTGTGAGTCTTTTTGGCCAATTCCCTATTTGTACAAATGTTGAACTCAACAACATTATGATCACTGTTCCCAAGCAGTGCAATCACTTTTACATCTCTCACCAGGTCCTGGCTTTCAGACATGATTCTCCTTACTTGTCATTTTTGCCAGACGGCGTCCGCCTTGTACCTGACATCTCGTTCTTGCCAAAGGTCGTTTCAGAATTTCACCTACAGGCAGAGGTCTTCCTTCTGGATTTCTTCCCCGCTCCAGCATCCCCAGAGGAGAGACTGTTACACATGTTGGATACGAAGCGTGCGCTTCTGTTCTACCTAAACAGAACCCGTCCAACGAGACGTGACTGTCAACTGTTCGTTTCCTATACCCCAGCAAGGCTGGGAACTCGCATCACGGCTCAACGTTTGTCAAGGTGGATTGTAGGTCTCATCCGCCTCTGCTACCTTATTGCTAAGCAGCAATTGCCTGGCCCTATCAAGGCTCATTCAAGCCAAGTTGTTGCAGCCTCAACTGCCTTCCTTCGGGGAGTTCCCCAATGGACATTTGCAGAGCCGCAAGAATTCTCGTACCAACATGGGACGTCACATGTTATCCTCGGCTTCGCAGTAATGACCTGCCAGCACCCTCCTCCAGGTAGGCCACTGCTCGCTAATCTCCCATGGGTGTGAAGCACAGAGACCACGTCGAAGATAAACAGGTTGCTTACCTGTAACTGGTGATCTTTGAGTGGTCATCTGGGCATTCACACTACCCGCCCTCCTTCCCCACTGCTGTCAGCTTCTACATTTCTCATAGGGGTTGATTTATGGTGGTTTGAAGGAACTGGTGGGATGTCTGCACCCACCCCTCTGGGCATGCATGGTGGGGTTCCTGCGCATGCCCAAGGTCTGGGTGCGAAAATCCATTAGAGCTTGCTACAATACCGATCGATCCAGTGCAGGTGCAATGAATCCCATGGGTGTGAATGCACAGATGACCACTCGAAGATCATCATTTACAGGTAAGCAACCTGTTTCCCCCCCCCCCTTCTCGTGAAATTTATCCATGGGAATGAAGACCCCCATGCTTTTTTGAGCACATGCATCCATTAGTAAATTTCTACTAAATGCCTTTGATCTAGTCTCACATTTGTACATCCCAATTCTTTTGCAAAAATAATTGTTTGGCAGAGCAGTGGTGACATCCATGTTTTCAAAGTTGATTCAGAATCCTGCTCATATCATTCAGACTGCATACATATGGGAAGAGGTTGGAATTTAATATATAGAATCATGTTAAAGAGTACAAGATGCCATGAAATTGTATACCTGAATCCCTGACCTTCTGTCATACACAATAAGTGCTTGCTTGTCTATGCTTTTTCAGAACTGATTTTCTATGTAAAATAACAGACCATGGACATAAATATTTGACTTTTGTTGGCAGAGTTCAGGAAATAATCCAATCCACACTTTGGAGTTTGCTTTCAATGATATTACTGCAACAGGATTTTGCAAAGAAGCAATAACTGATGGTAGGCCACTATCACAACAGAGAGGCCTTCGGAGCACAAGCACTAATTAATACTAACACACAGCAGAAAGAGAAAAAACATTCAATAAACCCTAAACACTAGAGAATGCTCCACAGCTCCCCCTAGGGTAAGGGTAAAGGTTTCCCTTGCTCGAAAACCAGTCGAATCCGACTCTAGGGATGCGGTGCTCATCTCCATTTCCAAGCCAAGAGCCAGCGCTGTCCAAAGCCATTTCTGTGGTCATGTGGCCAGCATGACTAGACGCTGAGGCGCACAGAACACTGTTACCTTTCCCACCGAAGTGGTACCTATTTATCTACTTGCAATTGCTTGCTTTGGAACTGCAAGGTTGGCAGGAGCTGGAACCAGAGACGGGAGCTTACTCCGTCACGCAGCACTCGGGTCTTGAACTGCTGAACTACCGACCTTCCAGCCTGCAATTCAGCATCTTAACCACTTGAGCCACCGCAGCTCCTCCCCCTAGGGTACACGTGGACTAAACTCCTCTTTCAGCAGTATTTACAGTAACTAGACTCTTTGCAGGCTGTCTCTTCACCAGCAACTTTAGCAGTCAAGCATTATAAATGTGATCCCCATCCCACCTCACTCCGTCCCACACCCCTGTGCAGCTTTCCTCCGGGAAATTATCTCTCTGGGGGCTGGAGTGGAGAAGAATATGGAAACACTCCATGGTGGGTATGAGCCACTTTTCTTTCAGTAAGCAACCCCTTCCTCAAGCCTGCTTTTACCTCCTCCTGTTTTGAGACACTTGCAAACTCTGTTACTAGAGTAGAAGAAAGGGAAAAAGGAGGACCAGGACTATAAAGTTTTACTGAGACAAGAAGACAGTGCAGTATGAAGTTAAAAGCCCAAAAGTTTTAGACAATATTTTCATATAAACCTAAAAAACATGCTTAATTAAAAAAATTAATACATTTCTACATACATCCCACCCCACAAAGGAGAAGTTGGTGGTTTACTGGGATATGGCAAACTTCAGAGGTAAAATTTGTAAAAACAAAGACTTATTTGATTAAAAATGAAGTATTAGCAGAGAACCAGGGCAAGGAAAGCAACTAGTAATGCCCTAACTCTGAACAGAAAATGGCTTTTACAGAATGGTTTGAGATCTACATTATGCTGTAGAGGAGCAGTGTGTAGAGGAGGAGTCTACACACAGGCTGCACCATAAAAATGCAGTTTTGGAAGAAAGGCTGCAAGTCAGGGGTGGTTTTCAGAGAACACCCAGCCCCCCCCCACCAACCTGCTGTTCCTTTGGGCAGCCTGTCCAGGCCCCAGACTTTGTCCTGCACGGAGCTGTTTTTGCTTCATTCCCCCAAGCAAGTAGCAGCTGGGAAAGACTCACCCTGTCCTCCTCTTCTTCCCCACATAGACATGAGGAAGGAAGGGAGGAAAGAGTATTGTGCTGACATGCCAAGCTGGGTGAGGGCACAGAAAACTGTCCTGTTTTCTAGAGGGCACCTTCTCCCACAGCCAAGAGCCTCTTTGTTTCCTTGTTTCATGTTCAAACCTACAGTCTCGATGTTTTAATAGAAAAATTGGTCAGAAAAGGGATGGGGGCGGAGGGGAAGTGGTGCGTCCTCCGTGCCTGCCATCGTGCCACTCCTCGTATTGCCACAAGGGGGCCTCCTTTGCCCTCACAGCATTGGAGGAAAGGCAGTTACTACCTCCCAAATCCTCCCTACCCGTGCTGTAATCCAAGACTGTGGTTACTGGCCCTAATCCCCTGGGTGTTCCTGGGAGTCTCCCCTTTTATCCTTCCCTGCCTTCATGGTCCCACCCCCGCCACTTATTGGCCCAGGTCTATAGCCTTCAGGCCTAGGGTGGAGCCATGGCTCTGCCTTGGCCATTACGTTATCAAGTTATTACACTTATATTATACCAGTCATAAAATCTCTTCCAAGTTTTTTGAAAAGTCCATTCTGTTCCAGCTCTCATCTCCAATGTCAGTTTGTCATTCTCAACCGTTTCAAAGTTTATTCACATATTCTTGTTTCGTTGGAGTCTCCATTGTTTTCCAATATTTACCATATAAAATCCTTGCAGCTGTCGACAAATGAACAATCAAATACCTATCCGCTTTATCAAAGTCTTTCGGAAATATATTCAATAACAATACCTCTGGAGTAAATGGGACCTTAGTTCTTATTATTTTTTGCATTATTTCATGTACCCATCTCCAAAACCTTTTTGTAACATCACATAGCCACCACATATGATAAAATGAACCAGTCTTATTCTTACATCTGAGCAATTAGCATTTTGTTTAGCTAGTCTATCTGGTGTAATATACCATCTATAAAACATTTTATACATATTCTCTTTATATGAGAGAGAATTAGTCAATTTAACATTTTTCGACCAAATCTGCTCCCACTCCTCCAAATTAATATTACGGCCAATATTCTGGGCCCATACAATCATATTTTTTTTCACCATTTCATCTGTCATCACATCATCTAATAAAATCTTATATAATTTCTTTATCACTTTATTTTCTGCTCTTAATATAATTTCTTCCAACTCAGTTATTTTATTATTAAATCCTAGCTTCTTGTCCTTTAAATATATTGATTCCAGTTGTGCTTTCTTCCACCAGGATAACTGCTGTGGTAATTTAAGGTTGTCTTTTTTATCCAAAATGTCCTGGTATCTTAGCGGTTCTTCTCCTGCATAAACATTTGGTAAAGTAAATGCCTCTAAAGGTATTATTAGTCTCAATCTTTTGGTATAAAAGTTTTTTTGTATAGAGCCAATGCTGCTTGAAGTATTTTTGGGAGCCTGCTTTTTCATACCACAAAAAAGCATTCCATCCTAACAGTAGGTCATGGCCTTCAATTTTCAAAAGTCTCTTATCTTCTAGTGTAATCCATTATTTGATCCATACCAGGGCTGCTGCTCTATAATATAATAGCCAATTCGGAACACCAAATCCTCCTCTTTCCTTTGTATCCTGTAGCCAGTTTGGTGTCGTGGTTAAGTGCGCGGACTCTAATCTGGGAGAACCGGGTTTGATTCCCCACTCCTCCACTTGCACCTGGCTGGATAACCTTGGGCAAGCCGTAGCTCTGATAAGAGCTGTTCTTGAAAAAGAGCAGTTTCTGTCAAGAGCTCTCTCAGCCCTACCTACCTCACAGGGTGTCTGTTGTGGGGAAGGGAAGGGAAAGGAATTTGTAAGCCGCTCTGAGACACCTTTGGGTAGTGAAGGGCGGGGTATAAATCCAATCTCTTCTTCTTCTTCTTCTTCTTCAATCTTTGTTGTTGTTCAGTCGCACAGTCGAGTCCGACTCTTCGCGACCCCATGGACCAGATCACGCCAGGCTTCTTCAATCTTATTCTTGCCCTTTTCCCTTGCCATATAAATTTAGATGTTAATTGGTCTAAGTCTTTGAACAAATTTTGGTTTTGCAATATAGGGATAGTTTGAAATAAGAACATCCATCTTGGTAAAATGTTCATTTTTATTGTAGCTATTCTTCCCATCCAGATTTAAATCCCCTAATGTATTTTTTATTTTTTAAAAAAAATTCTGTAAATTTCCTTTCTGCCATTGTGGGCCCGGTCCGCAGATTTAGATATCCACAGACGGGCCCACCTGTAGCTATTACATACATGGGTGGGAAAGTGAAGGTTTTCATGGAATGGGAGGTAAATAACATCACCTAACAAATCATACTCTTTTTTATGAAAGGGGCGGGACTTTCTTCTCCAGGCCAGTTGGCAACCCCAGAAACAAACCCTCCCAAATGGCTTTTCTGTTAAAGAATAGTTGAGGGGTTTTTTAGTGCATGGACTCGTAACACGTAGTTTGATCCTAAGTGATCAGCTGGAATTGCTCTAATTCTAAAAAACAATCCCCGCTCTCAAAAAGCAACCACTGGTGTTACTGCTTGCGACGGACATTGCTGGCCTGATTTAAACGAGGTGGCCGGGAGGCAGAGAGCTTCCAGGGAGAACTGGCAGCGTCTCTTGAGCACTGTGCTGCACTTGTGCAAAGCAGCTGCATGGGCTCAGTTGCCATGCCAGCTGGATTTCAAGAAGGGAGTGCCGATTAAGTGCGCAGTTTACATGTGATGCCGAGCCCATGCTGACTTGCACAGGCAAACTCTTTCCAAAACCCCCAGCAGCATCCTGTTTAAATCAGACCCCAGATGTGACTTTTAAAGCATTTGCCCCGATTGTGACTCTGTGAAATGTTTTCTAGTGCTTTACGATTGGTGACTGTGGTCATACCAGCTTTTTGTATAACTTTTATCATCGCTGTTATATATTATTAAATGTTTAGCACTACCAGGGTGCAGAGTGTTGTACAGAACAGAGAAATGGGTTTACAAGGCAGATTATAAAATGCTACATTCTATCTTTAAAGGAATGGTATCCAAAGGAGATATTGGGAGAGAGAAAAACTAATTTCTTTTTTAAGAAACCGCTTTTGAAGATTGCATATACTGAAACAGCAAAGTAAAGTTGGGGCACCATGTGACTGACACTTAAGTTTTAACTGTAAGGTTTGCTTTTAAATTGTGATGCTGATCTATTGTATTTTATCATATTTGATTGTTGGAAGCCGCCCAGAGCCCTGCCTGGCGGGGAAAGGAGTGGGATAATAATGAAATGAATGAATGAGGCGGATTTTAGAATACAAATGGAAATTAATGATCTTTTTTTTTTTTTTTTTAAATGAACTGATAAAGATAGTATTTGGAAGTGTTGCATTAAAGAACAGAGCCAGGATTTCCAAAAGCCTGGATATAAAGTGAGAATAAAGCCAAGAACAAAAATAATCTGAATTGTTGCAGAATAATTTATTTCTCCATGTAGACAAAGACAGTAGCAAAGGAAACAATTAAGCAAGAGAGGCAGGCATTCTTTCTACTTGACAGTGCTGGAGACAAAGCCAAGAAATAGATCTGTACTTGTTCCTTCCAGTTTAGAAGGAAGAAGAGAAGACTCAGCTGCACAAAGGGGCAAATTTATACACGATGATGATGTTCAGTCGCACAGTCAAGTCCGACTCTTCATGATCCCATGGACCACATCACGCCAGGCCCTCCTGTCTTCCGCCATCCTTCGGAGTTTGCTTAATTTCATGTTCATTGCATCGATAAGTTAACACTGTCTAACCATCTCATCCATCTTCTTTGACCTTCAATCTCTCCCAGCATCAGGGTCTTCTCCAGTGAGTGCCCCCTTCTCATTTGGTGGCCAAACCCTCTCCAGTGTCTTTGCCAAGAAAACCTCATGGAGAGTAGCTTATACATACCTTTGTTAATACCTATATGTTATGCCGGTGGGGTAAAGAGCAGCTCCCAGAAGACATTTTGGGTAAGAAAACCTGTAGTGTGGTGGGGGAAACTTAAGCCCCCTCCCTCTGGATCATAGTCTCCACTGGAACTGGGCTCCTGAATACCTGACTCCCCCCTGCAAAAGAAAACAATGTCTGGGACCCCCATTATCACATTTAGATGAGCTCTCATGTGGTCCGATTCCTCAGTCAACATCGTACTATTCATTCCTCCTAGTTATCCAGCTTGCCCACACCTTTTCAGTTAACCGTTCTTACCACAGGTCCATCTGTGAGAACTTCATCAACTACATCCTCCATTTACAAGTTTTTAATTTCCAATCCTTGACTTGATTTGCTGGTCATTGGTATCTAAATACTTTACTTTGAAGGTTTTGGGTTCCAAAACTGCCATGTGTATCTTCTGGTGACTAAAGCGTTGGTTCCACACCCACTCATGTATGGAAGAGGGGTAATCAGCCTCCTAGCCCTCACTCAGCAGAGAGAAAAAGGAAGTCTAGACAGCAAACTGGAAAGGGCCATTATGCAGATCATGTTCCGTTTGTACCACCTGAAGTGCTTTGGGGCCTCTTGTTTTTGACATGCACGTGTGGAAGACCAGAGCAGTTTTAAATTTGCTTGCATTAGGTTTTTTTCAAGTTGGCTGCTGTTCTGCAGAACTACACAAAACCAAAATAGGATCCACGGTAAGTAGAAAATACCAAAAATCAACAAATACCATCCTACAGACGATTACAAAGTATCTCAAGTAATTTTTATATATTGTTTCTATATTTCTTATAAATTATTCATTATATTATCATATAAACATTAACAAAGCAAAAGTTTTAAGAGGGAGGACTCCTTTAAGACTATTTTGAATTAGTGCTCATTCCTCCTCCAACAGAGGTCCAGATATCCTCTTGTTTCAGTGTCTTCCTCAGGGAGTTCAACAGATATTTTCAAGCACAAGGTTGCTAAATACCAAAATATTTATCCAAAGTTCTCCAATGAACGCTGCAAAAAGTCTCTCTTAATGAGCTCAAGGCTTCCTCAAAAGTGCAAGTAACTGCACATTTAAGTGGAGATGCTGTGGGACGGAACCTGGGACCTTTTGGCCAGATGACCAACTTGGGAAATTCCTGGAGATTTGGGGGTGGAGCTTGGGGAGGGGAGGGAATATCAGCCATAGCATCCACCCTTCAAAACATCCATTTTTCCCACGGGAACTGATCTTTGTAGTCTGGAGATCATAATTCTAGAAGGTTCGACCTGGAGGTTGGCAGGCCTTCACCTCCCTGTATATTCAGAGTATAGAGATCCAGTGTGGTGTGGTGGTCAGAGGGTTGGCCTAGGGTCCGGAGGAATCCAGGCTCAAATCCCCACTGGGCAATGGAAACTCACTGGGTGCCCCTGGGCCAGGGTCAGTCACGTTTTCTCAGAGAGCCTAACCTACTTCATAAGAACATAAGAGACGCCAAAGGCCCATCCAGTCCAACACTCTGTGTCACACAGTGGCCAGAAATACCAGTGCCATCAGGAGGTCCAGCAGTGGGGCCAGGACATTTGAAGCCCTCCCACTGTTGACCCCCCCAAGCACCAAGAAGACAGAGCATCACTTGCCCCAGAGCCCCTATCTATACCTTGTGGCTAATATCCACTGACGGACCTCTGCTCCATATGCTTATCTAATTCCCTTTTGAAGCTGTCCATGCTTGTAGCCGCCACCACTTCCTGTGGCAGTGAATTCCATGTGTTAATCACTCTTTGGGTGAAGAAGTACTTCCTTTTATCCGTTCTAACCCGACCGCTCTGCAGTTTCATGGAGTGCCCACGAGTTCTTGTATTGTGAGAAAGGGAGAAAAGTACCTCTTTCTCTACCTGCTCTTTCCCATGCATAATCTTATAAACCTCGATCATGTCACCCCTCAGTCGTCTTTTCTCCAAGCTAAAGAGCCCTAAGCGCTTTAACCTTTCCTCATAGGGAAAGTGTTCCAACCCTTTTATCATTCGAGTTGCCCTTTTCTGCACCTTTTCCAAAGCTATAATATCCTTTTTAAGGTGTGGTGCCCAGAACTGCACACAGTATTCCAAATGAGGTCTCACCATTGATTTATATAGGGGCATTATGATATTGGCTGATCTGTTTTCAATACCCTTCCTAATAATCCCCAGCATAGCATTGGCCTTCTTTATTGCAGTCACACACTGTCTCGACATTTTCAGTGAGTTATCCACTACAACTCCAAGATCTCTCTCTTGATCAGTCTCTGCCAGTTCAGACCCCATCAATGTGTATTTATAGTTAGGATTTTTGGCTCCAATGTGCATCACAGGGTTGTTGTGAGGATAAAATGGAGGCGACGGACAGAAGTTTCTTTGGGGAGGGTCCGTGGATCAGTGGTAAGAACACCTGCTTGGCATTCAATAGGTCCCTGGTTCAATCTCTGACATCCCTAGTTTACAAAGGATCTGACAGTAGGTGATGTGAAAGACCACTCTCCCTGAGGCTCCTGGAGAGCCGCTGCCAGTCTAAGTAAGCCACACTGACCTTGATGGACTCATGGTCTGATTCAGTAGAAGCAGGGGTCATTTCGTAAAAAAAAAAAAAAGGTGCAGGAGCTCATATGCATAACTGACCATAATTTATTTGCATATGACACACCCCCTGACAAAGGGCAGGCATGCTTAAAATGCCTTTCTTTCCCTTCCCCCTGATGGAAAGCAAAGGATGGGTTCCCTACTCCTGGGCTTCTTACTCCCGGAACGCCGTTCCTGCTCGTTCCCCCTCAAAATGACCCCTGAGTATAATGCAGCTACACGACACATGTATTCTTTGCATTTCCATGGGAGAGTGAGGAACAGATAGAGATAAATACTGAAAATAAAAAGGAGGGGTTTTCTTCAAAGGAAGATGTCCCCTTTTTTGGTGTCCATCCTCTTTTGGGCTCTTTATTAAAAACTGGTGAAAGTGGCCTCTTTTTGGGTTTCCTAGCTAGTCACAACTATCACAGCTTAAACAGCAGGGGGTCTTTCAAATGAGATTTGTCACAGCGGTCACTTGTTTGTAGTAGTCCATTGGGAAGTATGGCCTCTTTCTTTGCTTTTCAAAAGGTGGTCACCCTATGTACCACTGAATAAAACAGGAATTATATAAATATTGTAAAAAGCGACAGAGTACAACGATTTGTATTTTTCTTGTGAATAGATCCAGGTGGGTAGTGGCTGTGTCGGTCTGAGCGCCCAGGGGCACCTGCTACACCAACCAAGTTTTAGTCAAGGTATAAGTCTGCAGTGCAAGTTTATACTTTCCAAGGTATGAGTTTATACCCAGAATAAAACTTTGCTGGTCTGAAAGGTGCTGCCGGGAGTCGAACTGGGGCCACTTCCGCACCGTCACTTTTGTCACTCCTTTGCAACTATTGCTTTGGGTCCGTCCCCCCACCCCCCACCCCCCCAACTATGGAGTCTGGCGAGCCAAAAATCCTACTTTGCGGGCTCCTGGCATGAAAGCTGTGAGGGAGCGGTTTGGCTGCTGCATACAATTAGTTTGCTCCGGAGCCCCAATCCTTCCTGAGCGGAGACAAAAATGGGTGAGCCGGGGGCTAAAAACTACGAGCTGGCTCACACTAGCTCCGCTTTAGAGGGAACACTGGTCCCCCCGCGCCCCCTTTTCCACATGTGTTTTGCTCCCTCTGGGACTCCTAGAGAGAGCAAACCACACACACACCCACAGACTCTGAAGCAAAAGGGGGCTGGGGGCGCTGAAGCGACAGGGACCAAGGAGCGGCGCAGAGGACAGCGCTGAAGCGGGGGCAGGCGGGCTTTCCGGGCGCGCATCCTGAGGCGACCATCCGGGGCTGCCGGAGGCGGGGCTTGGCGGGCCGGAGAGGACTACACTTCCCAGCAGCGCCCTGCGCGCGGCCTCCTCCTCCTTCCTCCTCCTGAGGCAGCCGGAGCGGGCATGGCCGAGAGCGGGGACGGCGGCGGAGGCGGTTCCCCGGAGCAGGCGGGCCCGTCGCCCTCGGCCCGCCCGCCGTCGCTGGCGCCGGTGCCCCGGCTGGAGAAGCCGCTGCGTCAGGCCTTCTACAGGACGGGGGCGCTGGTGCTGGCGGGGCTGTGCTGCGGGGCGGCGGTGCTGGTGTACCTCATCCTGGAGGCCTTCCTGCGGCCGCTGCTGTGGGCCGGCCTGTGCGGCACCTTCCTGCACCCCTTCAAGAGCTCGCTGACGGCGCGCGGCCGCGGGTGGCTGCGCCGCCTCCGCCGCTCCGGCACGCCCGTCCTCCTGGCCGCCGCCCTCCTGCCCTACGCCCTCGCCGACGCCCGACCCGCCCGACACGCCCTCGACGCCGCCGCCCGCCTCCTCGCCGCCGGCCTCGACCTCTGCGGAGGCCTCTGGGTGAGCCGCGAGGGAGGGAGGGAGGGCGAGGGCCTCTCTGGGCATGGGCAGAGCGCGGCCCTCTGAGCCTCCTGGGAGAGCAGAAACCAAACCCCCCCTTGGGGAGCTGCCCGCATTCAGGTTGTGAGCCAGCCAGCCAGCCAGCCCTTGGGCTGCGACATGCACTCCTTTGCTCTAAGGCAGTGGTGTGGCAGGGGTGCCCCAGCCAGGCCCAGACCGTCATGAAAGTGTCGCATTCTCTGCCAAATAATGTTAAGGAAATGAAAGCATTTGGGATGGCTTGCCTTACTTTGTTTGGATCATCTTAACTTAATGTATGGGTTGTTTTTTCTAAAGTAAAACCTCAGAATTCAGGTTAAATTGCCCTGTTGGCACCTTGCGATAAATAAGTGGATTTTGGGTCTGGGTACTCGCCATCACTGCTCTAAGAGCTCAGACAAACAAAACAGGCCGGAGGCTAAAGAACTCCAACCTAGCTCACACTAACTCAGCTTAGAGGGGACGCCGCTGCTCCCAAGGAGCCTGGAGACCGCCTGGAATCACAGCGGCGGGGAGCTGATGACACACCGTTCGCGGAGTTCAGTTCTACCCCAGCGCAGATCCCCAACTGCCTTACAGCTTCTTCCTCCATCTACTTATTTCGTGTATAACATGATCCTGCCATTCCCCCAGTGGGAACTCAGAGACTAGCATGTGTGAGGCTCTTCTCCATTTTATCTTCACAACAACCACCCTGTGAGGCGGGTGAAGCTGAGAGTGTGGCTGGCCCAAGGCTTCCAGGGCACGAGGGGGGAGTGGAGCCTGAGAGTCCCAGAAACGGGTTGGACCGGGACACCACACTGGCCCTGTAGCAGGGGTGTCGAACTCATTTGTTATGAGGGCCGGGTCTGACATAAATGAGACCTTGTTGGGCCGGGCCATGTGTGTCATAAAATGTAATGCCAGGTAGCAGAGAGATAAACTTTATAAAGGACACAAACACAAAGGGGTGTTTTTTTAACTTAAAATAAAATCATGCTTAAAATCTGAGCACTCTTGCAATATTCTGTTTATTTAACAGTGTCTGATAACTGACACCTCTTGCTCTGAATTACTG
Source organism: Gekko japonicus (assembly GCF_001447785.1). Classification (NCBI taxonomy): domain Eukaryota; kingdom Metazoa; phylum Chordata; class Lepidosauria; order Squamata; family Gekkonidae; genus Gekko; species Gekko japonicus. The sequence continues at coordinate 618,885 of NW_015164189.1, forward strand.
CATCAAAATGTCTGTGCTGTTGCAATCCTGAGTATGCTGTTCAGGTGTGTATCTGTAAGCTCTGCAAACCTACGATGACGCAGGAGCAGCAGAACTGGAAGAAGAAGCAGAAGACAGCCAGTTCCACTGCAGGGCCTGATAGAAGCCCTCCAGGGGGCCTCATCCGACCCCTGGGCCACGTGTTTGACACCCCTGCTCTATAGGGCATTGTGCCCTGCAGATCTTATTATTTGCTTATTTATCAAATGTGTATCCGGCTCCCTTTCCCCTGAATGGGACCCGGGGCAGCTAACGGTGTATAAAGTACCCCTGATAAAAACAGTACAAAAGATACGATAAATAAACTTAAAAAATATAAATTGGTAGGTGATGTGAAATCCTTTCTGGGACTCTGCTGAGCCATTGCCAGTATAAGTAGAAAATGCTGGCTCTGATTTAGTATAAGGCAGCTTTGTGTGCTCTCCTCCATTTCATCCTCACAACAACCCTGGGAGGTAGGTTAGGCTAAGAGTGTGCGACAGGCCCAAGATCACCCACTGAGCTTCCATGGCATAGCAGGGATTTGAACCTGAATCCGACACCCGAACCACCTGTACCACACCACATTGTTCCTGATATACCCAAAGCTGGTTAGGATGAGCAAGCTGCCTGTGTGTCCTAATTTTTGCTGCTTAAGAAATCTGAAAACAGAAGTCGCGCGTTTTGTAGTGAACACAGGAAAGTTTGTTTTTTTGGGCTCAGAAATAGGCAGTCATTGGTATATAGCAGCGTAGAAAAACTGATCTCTTCAGCAGTCCAGTGCCATTGCACACACACACAATGTCACATTAATTGTGGACAAAATTAGTCCCATTTAAACCTATCCTTGAAAATATGTTGGATGTCTCTACACTATATGCAAGAATTAACAGCTAGTGCTGTAGGTTATTTTACATTTTAAAAATCATACTGTAAAGTCCTTAGAAAGCATTTTAAGAAGGTAAAGCCTTGCTTGCCTCCTGCCGGGGATCCCGTTCCTGGAGGTCACTGATATGGAGCCGCCTGGTCTGCTGTCTGCGCGTTGCACTTTGTACAATGGAGGTCCCAAAGGCTCCGGTGATGACGACCGAAGGGCTCTGCCAAGCTCATTTCAGCAGAGAATGTCCCACAGGAATTTTTTTCCAGTGTTCACTCAAATTTCCTACTTGCTCATTGGAGGGGGGAGCTTGGACCTCCCCCCTGGGTTTTTTCCCCTCCAAAATGTTCACATCTGTAATAGCACTTCTCTTTTCAAAAAGCAACCGGTGATTTCGGACAATCCGCTGCTCCGCATCCTATTGCGGAAGAACAGAGGGAGCTTTATTTCATAGAGAGGTGGCAGATGGGGTAGCGTTTTGACCAGGAGTACTTCACGCTGTGGAGGCTGCATTTCGTGTGCTACCTGATAATAATAGAACCCCCCCACACACACACACATAGATTCCCAGAATTACAGAGGTAATAAACCACTGTGTGTGACAGAGGGATGCTGTGGATCTTTCTCTGCTATGTTAGTTTAATGTGGTGCAGTGGTTAAAGTGGTGGGCTAGGATCTGAGAGACCCAGATTCGAATTTCCCCCTTGCTGGGGGAACCTCACCTAGCCTACTTTACAGGGTTGTTGTGGGGATAAAGAGGAAGGCAGGAGAATGATACAAGCTGCTTTGGGTCCCCCCTGGGCAGAAAGGTGTGTGTGTACAAATAATACTATATGCTCGGAGCATTCTGCTTAAGGGAACAGTGTAGAAATTCTCCATCCGTGCTCTGAACTAGGACAGTGCAGCGTTCTGCCATCTCAGCCTGTGTAGAACACATCCCACCACGGCCACGACTCTTGAATGTGGGATGACCCAACTGGCCAGCGCACTTACCCCTGTCTCACAATCAAGTTGGGTGAGCTCTGTTTGGATTGCATGCCTGTCGTTTGGGTGCACGCAGCAGGCCTCCCTTCTCCATTGGATAGTTTTGTGTATGAACAACAAAAGCTACAGTTTGGTTACTGTTGTAACATGACGCCTGTGTCTTGTGATTAAAGATGCTTGTGCAAATGCAAGGTGGTGAGGCATGTGATGCTGGCATCGAAGCCTGCCTTTCAAGAAGAGAAACCACTTCCTGACATTTAAGGCTGGCAGTAGTCTTGCCCTTAAGGGCATCTGGAGGACCCCGCCGGCATTTCTGCTGGCGGTTCTGTGCCAAGGAAGGGTGCGGCTGTATCAAATCACTGTTCCTCGTGCTCATCTAAGCCTCCAGGAAGCCTTTTTTCCCCTTGCTGTTTCCCGGGTTTCGTTGTACTTTGCCTGTGTCCTCATTAGTCAAGACGCAGTTTTGGAATTGTGACGTGCACCGTTGTGAGACTTTCTGGAGGTTCTGCTCTATTCACTGCCCTCCACTGTGTGTTCTTGCAAGCAACACTCCCTGGCAGATCACTGTGTGAGGTTTTTGTTTCTCTTCCTCTGAGCTGGATGGCCCAGGCTGGCCAAATCTTGTCGGACTCTGGAAGCTAAGCAGGGTCAGCCCTGGTTCATACTTGGATGGGAGACCAAGGCAGTCCAGTGGCCAACCACTGCCGTTCCCCGGCTCGTCTAGGCCAGTGTAGCCTGATCTCATTGGATCTCCGGAGCTAAGCAGGGTCAGCGCCAGTTAGTACTTGGGTAGGCCACCAAGGAGGACCAGGGTTGCTACATAGAGGCAGGCAGTTAGTTGTGAACCACCCCTGAATGTCTTTTGCCTTGGAAAAAAACTCAAGGGGCTGCAACTTGAAGGACTTTATACCACACACCAGTGATATCTTTGGAAAATAGCCAGGTAGAGGTTGCTAAGCCCTGAAAGAGAGGGGAAGAAATTAGGACTCGAAGCTTGTTTGAATGGGAATTGCACAGATGTTGTTAATATTATTACACATTCTTATTGTTGCTCCCACTGTACTGTGACATACAGCAGAGCACAAAGATGACGTGTTTAGCATTCAGGACATCGTTTTGAGTACAAGCCTTTGAACACTCGCATCACACGCAGAAATTTTTTTTAAGTGTTACGTATCACCTAAAAATGGGAAGACCTTTCTTTTGAATGTGACTGTCAGCCAGACCTTTGCCACGCCTTTGATCCACAGTGAGGTCTAGTAGGATTACTTGATCTGGATCCAGCCCCTGGGTTGCTAGTCCGCCAGATTGGCCTCTGTTGATTTGAGTCTGCCAGGAATGAGCGTTGACGGGTGTTTTCTCTCATCCCCCCCCCCCCCAGATATGGACCCTGATTGCGGGCTACCTGTTGGCCGTATTGTTCAAGTGGAATCCAAGCACCGAACGCTACTTGAGAACAGTCTCTGTTCCTATCTGGATTGTATTGCTTTTCCATTTGGGTGAGTCACTGCATGGTGGTATCTACGTGTACAGAATATTTCTGTAGACTGTTCAAAGGAATACCAGATTGGTTAAGAGTTTCTCTGAAAATCCATAGGTGACCCTATGAATTAATGTCCTCTGAAACTCCCTGTCATGAACAGCCTTCCTCAGGTCTTGCAAACTGAGAGCGTCTCCCTTGCCTTCGTCCCTCCATCTCAGGTTGGGTCTTCCTCTATGCTGCCTTTGACTTTTCCGACCAAACTGGAACTGTGTGCCCTTGGAGGCCCTGATTCCCATGATACGATGACGCTGATATTACCAAAGAATACTAGTAGAATCTGTCTAGCGAGCCTCAAGTGCATTTTGTGCTCTTCTGTTTGATAGCTGAGGAAAAGCTTCTTTCATTGAGTTTGCGGGAGGGGCCTTTGAGGCTATCAGGTCATTTGGGAGCAGCGGTGACTTGTCGGGTGCCATCCCGAGGATGCTGAGGGTTGTCCTCTTAAACATGGTTTTTGTTAGTGCTTCCTGGAAATAATCCTTAAATCACGAAGGCTGTTTTTAATAAAGTTGTTCTTCGAATATATCGCGTTGCCTGAAAGTAGCGATGGGGAAACAGTTTGGACGTGTACTTTGCTAGGAAGTTGGCTCCCCACCCAAGTCCAGTTTGGACTGCATCATGCTATAAATGACATAATTTGGAGCTCGACAGGATCGGGATCTTGCTCCCACCCCTTCCCCTTCTACTCTTCTAAACCCTCAAAATTTCCTTACTGCAGGGCAGAGCCAGGCAGAAAGAAAGGTCTCTCCCTTGACCTTCCCACCCTGGCCCCCGGATTTCCTTAGAGGAGGAGGAGGAGATTGGATTTACATCCCACCCTTCACTACCCAAAGGTGTCTCAGAGCCGCTTACAAACTCCTTTCCCTCCCCCTCCCCACAACAGACACCCTGGGAGGTAGGCGGGGGCTGAGAGAGCTCTGACAGAGACTGCTCTTTTTCAAGGACAGCTCTTATCAGAACTAGGGCTTGCCCAAGGCCATCTAGCCAGGTGCAAGTGGAGGAGTGGGGAATCAAACCCGGTTCTCCCAGATTAGAGTCCGCACACTTAACCACCACACCAAACTGACTCTCCTCCAGTATTTGTGATGTTGCCCCAGCAGCATTGCAGACACCAGGGAGGGGTGGGTGGGAGGTCTCTCCCTTCCTGCGTCTGCTGGTGAGGCTGGAGAGAGAAGGAGAAATTGTTTGCTTTAGGTTACAGCCCAAGCCTCTGCATCATTCTGGGGCTCTCCAGTGTGGTGTAGTGGACTCCCTCCTTCTGCCATGGAAGCTCACTGGGTGGCCTTGGGCCAGTCATAAATGCAGCCTGGCCTGCCTCACAGGGTTGCTGTTGTGAGAAAACAGAGAAGAGGAGAACAGTGTTATCAGCTGCTTTGAGTACCAGCTGGGGAGAGAAGTAGGCTATAAATAAATGCAGAGATCGTCCTCCTGGGATCAGTGGTGAGTGTTAGGAGTTGGGGAGATTTGTGTCCCAAAGCAGGGAATCACAGACTTTGATTACCTGAGACCTGTAGTTCTTTCATACCATCTTCCTTACAGGGCAGCTGCTGTTCTCGTCCTTAATCTCGTTGTCTCTGTTATCGTGCACATAAATAGTTTGTTTGTCCGTTTAGAGTAGGTAAGCTTCTGGAAAGGACAGAAATCCTTGCAGGAGTTTTAAAAAAGAAATAGCTGTTATCCAAGTGGGGGAAACCTTCTGATGGGCATTTGGTAGGACAAAGAGAATGCATTTCTTTCCCATGCTAGACATTTGAGTCTTTGTAGGATTTTTCCACGTTTTCATTTTTTTTACTCGTAAGTTCCTGTTTCTTCCAGGGGACGGACCTGTTCCATACATGTTTTGCTCCTTCTAGTGGTTGATTTGATATTGCGGTAATTTATGTCCGGTATAAAAACCTGTAGTTTCAATTTGCAGGGAGATATGCTGGACATAAATCAGTGTAATATCGAATCAACCATTAGAGGGATCAAAATGTGTGCAGACACCCCCCCTCCTCCCAAGAAACAGGAACTTACAAGCAAGGAAAATGAGAATTCAGGTTCCCTGAAAAACTTGCATTCATTTAAATATGCATTCAAAGAAGCATTCAGTGAAAATAGACAGATGATGCGGTTTTTGTACTGTTTCAGCTCCATATAAAGACTCCTGCAGCACAAGAGGAAGTGTAGGAGTTCTGCAAACAGCAGCTGAAAAGTGGTTTAGGAAATCTAGGAAATAAATAAGCATGTTTTTATTTGAATGTTCGGTATTAAGTTTGTTGCCCTTTATCGGGTTTCTGTTGAGCATACCATCTGAAATGAGTGCTGTAAGTATGATGACTGCTACTTCCTTATGCATTTTATTTTACTGAAGATGGTGCATATTAATGGGAAAACACTGATTCTCTCCCCCCCCCCCCCCCCCCCTTC